>NW_005054303.1:15865302-15875591 GCF_000277835.1 Geospiza fortis | reverse complement strand
GCTTTGCTAATTCTTAGGTGTTTTTCCTTCAGTTTTGAACACTGCAGTGTTTTTCACCCCATAAATTCATTTGGCTGCTTGTAAGAGTTTAGGAACAGCAGTTTTAGGAATCTTCTTAGTGGTTTTGTTATAATTAATTACTTGTAATTCCTTAATTTTGTTATAATTTATTGTTATAAAAACTCATGTGCTGCTAGTAAGAGTTTAGGAACAGGAGTTTTAGGAATATTTCTAGTGTTTTTGTTGTAATTAAATACTTATAATTATCTGATTTTGTTACAATTTATTGTTAAAAAGATAGTTTTTATAACTATTGTTATAAAAACTCATGTGCTGCTTGTAAGAGTTTAGGAACAGGAGTTTTAGGAATATTTCTAGTGTTTTTGTTGTAATTAAATACTTATAATTATCTGATTTTGTTATAATTTATTATTATAAAAACTCATGTGCTGCTAGTAAGAGTTTAGGAACAGGAGTTTTAGGAATATTTCTAGTGTTTTTGTTGTAATTAAATACTTATAATTATCTGATTTTGTTATAATTTATTATTATAAAAACTCATGTGCTGCTAGTAAGAGTTTAGGAACAGCAGTTTTAGGAATATTTTTAGTGGTTTGGTTATGATTAATGCCAATGCTGTAATTGCCACGAGGAGTAACTCATTTAAATACATTGGTTACTAAAATCTGTTTATCTGCTCTTTGAAAACAGACCAGGTGATGGAAGAAATGCTGCAGCCAGGGAGGCTCAGGTTGGATATTGGGAATATTCCTTGATGGAAGGGATTTTTCCTGCCCCACAGCTGCCCTGGGCAGGGCTGGATTCCCATCCTGGAGGGATTTAGAGCCCTGTGGATGTGACACTGGGGACCTCGCTGAGCTTAGAGAGCTTTTCCAGAGGGTGATTCCACCTGCCCTGGGTGGTTCTGGAAGCTGTGTGCAAAATAATCCCGATTTTTTTCCCTAAAACCCCATTTTCCAGGCTGGGCCACAGCCCTGCTTTGCCAGGGGAGCCTTTTGCAGGGAGGAGGAGGAGGAGAAGACGAAGGTTTGCTGTGCTTTGGTGGCATCCAGAAGGTAGAGAGGGGGTGATGGAATGCCTGGAAATCCCTGCTGACATTCCCAAAGCCAGAAGGCAGAGAGGGGGTGATGGAATGCCTGGAAATCCCTGCTGACATTCCCAAAGCCTTCCCTGGGCTGGCAGGGAGCTGATAATGAAGGACAAAGAGCAGGAGGCTTCAGCAAACTCCTGCCTCCTCCTGCTCTTTAGAAAAGGGACTGAACTTTATTCAACTTTGTTCTGAGGGTGCTGAGGATCCTCCAGCCCTCACTGCCTGAGCAGCAGCTCGTGATGTCTTGGCCAAAAATCAACAACATCTCAAGGCCTGACCTTTGAAAAGCTGAGCTTTATTTTCCACGTATTCCAATTTTTTTATCCGTGAAAGAGCACCCGGAGTGAATTCCTGATTTCCCAGGGTGGGTTTGGGGCTGGGGATGGAGGGTGCAGAGGTGATCAGTGATCAGTGGTGCCCAGGAGAGCTGGGACAGGGACAGAGGGACAGGGACCCTGCAGGATCCCCACGGGCAGAGGGATAACGAGGGGCAGGACACAGGGAATGGTTCAAACTGCCAGGGTGGGTGCAGGGGGGATCTTGGGAACTGGGAATTCCTGGCTGGGCTGGAATTGCCAGAGCAGCTGTGGCTGCCCCTGGATCCCTGGCAGTGCCCAAGGCCAGGCTGGACATTGGGGCACCCTGGGACAGTGGGAGGTGTCCCTGCCATGGATGATCCTCAAGCTCCTTTGGTCCAACCCAAACCATTCCAGGATCTGAGGCTTCAGAGTCATCTCCAAGTTCCACCAGCAACTGCAGGAGTTCACATGGGGAAACTGAGGCACGGTGTGGGTCCCTCCCCTTTCACTTCGGCATGCTTTCCAATTAATCTTGGTTTAGCTCTGTTAATTAAACCCATGAGGGGCAGGTGTGGTGCCCAGCTGGGGTGTGGAGTTCCCTCAGGAGATGCCTGTGGAGCCAGCAGGGCCTCGGCCAAATCCAGTTTGGGTTCAAAGGGACCTCAAATCCCACCGGCAGGGACCCCTCCCACCATCCCAGCTGCTCCCAGCCCCCATGTCCAACCTGGCCTTGGGCACCGCCAGAGAATCCCAGTGCTGATGGGAAATGCACATTATGGAAAGAGCCTCTGGGACAGCACAGGGAGCTTTTCCTCCCCCTGGATTGGAGGGGAGTGGGAACAGAGAGGATTTCCCGGGATTCCAGACAGGCAGGAGCTGCTCTGAGGGGAGCACAGATCCCAGCAGAGCCTTGGGAGTGCCCAGGGCTTGGGGTGGAAATGGGAGATGCTGGTTGGGACAGGCAAATCCTGAATTTTCCATCTCTAGTTCTCATTTCCTAAAAGTGAAAGACTGGGTTAATAACAAAAAGCCTGGAGTTGTGGTGATGGCTTTTCTCAATCCTTCTTAAATCCCAGGATTTTGCTTCGGAAGGGACCTTAAATCCCATTCCCAGCCCTTTTCCATGGCAGGGACACCTCCCACTGTCCCAGGGTGTCCCAGTGTCCAGCCTGGCCTTGGGCACTGCCAGGGATCCAGGGGCAGCCACAGCTGCTCTGGCAATTCCAGCCCAGCCAGGAATTCCCAATTCCCAATCTCCCATCCATCCCTGCCCTCTGGCACTGGGAGCCATTCCCTGGCTCCTGTCCCTCCATCCCTTGTCCCCAGGCCCTCTCCAGCTCTCCTGGAGCCCTTTCCAGCCCCAGGCAGGCTGGGAATATTCCTGCAGCCCCGGGAATGGGACACCCCAGACAGGAACCCCAAACCCACCTGGAAATTGTTCCTGAGGGGCACCATCGACCTGGGCACCCCCAGTTTCATTTTGTACCAGGTGTGTTGTGGGGAAATCCTCCTAAAGCACTTCCTCCCTCCCAAAAAGTAACAATTTTATCCTTTTAAAAATTTATTTTGTGAATATCCAGGCTTAGCTGGGAGTGAAACTTTTTCATCTTCGAAGAACTTCGAGGAATATCAAAGTTTTTATCACTTTAATGCTTTTTAAATGACATTTTTTATGCATTTGCAGTGCAGAATAAGAGAGATCAGTCAGGGAGATTGGGCATGAGCAGATACAGGATTCAGCAGTTGTTAAATAGTGGTGGTCTGCAAGACAGCAAATCTTCAGCTCATGTGTGTTTTTATAGAATTTATTCTATATTTATCACTCTTTTCATGGCCTGCTGTAATAAATCATCCTCACATATCAGGATGAATTCAAAACAACATTATGGGTGCTATAAAAAAAATAATTTGGAGATTTTAGTCCAGTTCTGCTTGTCTCTGATCAAAAACACTCGAGTTCTTTCTGTAAAATGAAGTGAGTTTAAGGCCCTTTAATTCTGTGAATCTCAATCTCTGGTTCCATCTTTCATCTGGAAAGGTTTTTCTTTTCAAGGGGGGGAATTATTTCTTTCAGGGTGAGAAGTAACAGACTGGGCTTTAAAAATATTTCTCTTTTAATCTCCCAAAGCTCTGTTCCTAATGAACCTGGAAGTTCAGTGCAAACACTAAGCATGAATTTAATTCACATTTGGAGATGGATTTGCTTTGCTTAGCACTTGATGTATTAAATATTTTTGGTTGCTGCTTCTTGTAGTCCATAATTTAAGGGAGAACTAAAATTTTAGGAGTATTTTACATTTAAAAGGCTTTGAGATTGAAGGTCCTTGATGTGGAAAGCTGTCGAGCAGGTGGGGAAATGCAGTTTACAGCTTAAAGATCTGAATTTGAGGTTGGAAATAGAAAAGAGCTGTAAATTAATTTCATTTTAGCTGCTGTGGGGCTGTGCTTTGAATCTGTGCTGGGTTGGGCTGGGATGGAGTTAATTAATTTGATTTTTTTTTTTTTTTTGATGGTTTGGGGCTCTGCTTTGGATTTGTGCTGGGAACTGTTGATAATTCAGGAATATTTGTAATTTCTGGATTTCCATAGCCCCAGGGGCTGCTCTGCTCCCCTCCCACCCCACCAGTGATCCCAAAGCATCCAAGGAATATCCCAGATTTTTAACACTGATTCATGTGAAGGAAATGCTGTTCAGTAGAGTTTTCTGGGCTAAATCCATCACAGGAGAGATTTATTTGGGATCAAACCCAACCTTCCTTCTCCAGCCTCCCTGATTTATTCTTTAAGATGAGATTTCCAAACTTGGTAACCCAGCCCTCAGAACCATCCCTTCCTGCTTCCCAAATCCCAACAGGATCATCCGGTGCCGATGGAAAATTCCCAATTCAGCTTTGCTGGTGCACATCGTCCTGTCTCTGGAAAAATCACTGCTGGGAATATCCAGCAAAAACTGGCCTCAGTTGGTGGGTGCTTGTGGGAAATGGAAAATTCTCTTTTGTAGAGAATTCTCTTTTGTAGGGAATTCTCAAAGCCTGGCAGAAGGCTCACACAGTGTGTGCATCTGTATGCAAACCTTGAGACAAGGTTTGGAGATATTTACCCACAGGAATTCAGGAATAAGACACAAATATAGAAACATTCACCTACAGGAATTCAGGAACAAAAAACAAATATGGAAATAGTCACGTACATAATTCAGGAATAGGACACAAATATGGAAATAGTCACCTATAAAATTCAGGAATAAAACACAAATATGAAAATATCTACAGGAATTCAGGAAGAAGACACAAATATGGAAGCATTTTCCCAGTTCCTGAGGGGAAAATGAGACAAGAAATGAGACAATTAAGACAAATGAGAAAACTGAGACAAGAAATGCTGACTTAAAAATGCCATGGAATAGGACAGACATTGTTGGGAGAAAAATAAAACTAGAAACAAGTTTCAAAGGATGGCCTTACAAATAAGACTGGATCTTTTGGAGAAATAGACCTGTGAAAGATGCATTGTAGTGGGACTCATGAGGGGTAATTTTAGATTATTTCCTTTAAAGCATCTACAGCATGGTGTGGCAAAAGCTGATAGGACAAGAAACACTTATAGTGTATTGTAATTAGGAAATAATTAACTTCTGATTGTGACGGCATGAATTATAACATCTGTATTGTCCCACCCTTCTCATGAGACTGAAAATGCAATAAAGTTTTTTAAATGCCTCTCAGTTGCCCCATCTCTGGGTCAGAAAATTGTATAATCCAACAGGTGCTGTTCCTGCCTGCTGGCGGTTGTTGGAATCTGAAATGCAGGGAATTATCAGAATTTTGGGCCTGTGAGCCAAAGTTTAGAATTAAACCCAGGATTTGATCTGAGACCTTGGGAAAGGCTCCCAGACTGAGGTGCCAGAAGGGAGAATGTGGATTTATAGTTTAAAGCAGAGACACGTTGAGCTGAGGAAAGGAAAGTTTAGGGTTTTAGAGTTTAAGATATAACAATAAAAGTAGTTCCAGAGTTTATTCTCTGGAACTAGAATTTACTCTAAACAAGGAGTTTAGAATGCAGCACTGTGGGTTTGTGTGCCATAACATGAGTGGCTAAGAAAGCTCACACTGTAGCATGAGTCCATAAGACAAAATATTTAAGGATTGCTCAAAAGCATAAATATCCTTGTTGGCAGTGGTTTATTGGTCAATAACTCCTTAAAAGGTCTTGTGACCTTCTGAGACATGCAGTGAAGATGTGAGCCCAACTCACCCTTCCTGCCTGTGTAGAAGATAAGAGAATAAACCCAAAATAAACCACATTATGAAAACCAACTCAGAGGTCCTGTCTCTAACTCATTCAAAACTCCCCACAAGTTAAATACCACAGGGCTGATGGCACATCCTGGATCCCAGAGCCACGTCAGGATTGGTCTCCATCATTAATTGGAAGGATTTCATCACCCAGCCTGAGTTCCTCTCTCATTTCCCCTTATGTTCCCTCATTCTAAACCCATTCATGTCTCATTGCCATCTTTTTTTAACAGCACAATGATTTCGAAAATTGAATTCATTCCAAGTTTTTACTGCCTTCATTCCCACATCTTTTCCTGGGATTATTGCCATGACTGGGCTGATATTCCACCAGGAAGTGTTTCACAGGATCCCAGGGACTCTCTTCTTGTTCATTCCTTGTTTTTCCTTTCCCTCCTCATTAACGGATCCATAATCACCACACAAGAGTGGCCCAAACTCTTTGGTTTTTATAACCCTGTATTAAAAAATAAACTTTTTTTTTTTTTTTGGCAAATCCCTAATGCTGTGTCTCCTGAGGGCTGGGTGATCTTGGCAAGATCAGAAGATTCCTCAGACCATCTGTCGTGTGCTTCCTTTTCCTCTCCATGTATCAGACTGAGCAGCTGAGCTCCAAATTTCCCCCAGCCCAAATTATTCTTTCTTCACTGGTTATTTCACGAAGGTAAAAAACAGAGTTCAGCACAGAAAGAGCTTTGGTGCTTCCATAAAAACAGAGAAATGAAATGATGAAAAGTACGATTTCAAAATCTGACCAATATCCTCAGTAAAGCTAAGCTAGAAACACAAGTGTAACAAATATCAGCATTTTTCTTGTTAAAGACACAAAACTGGTGCGAAACCAACCCAAAATGGGGCTGAAAATCAAAAGTCAACAGTGTAGGAACTCAGTCTGAAGGTCAAACCAAGTCCCATAAATACAGGACAATTTGGATTGGGATTTAAGGGAACAGACTGGCAACCACAGGGAAAAACAGGTTGGAAGTTTTAAGAATGGGTACTGAAAGAAAGAACTCAAAATAACAATCTTGTAAAAACCACCTTAATTAACCCTAAACACATTAAAAATACACACAAACCACCCTCCTACCTCATCCCAGAATCAGAACAAGATATTCAGGAGCATCCAAGCCACCAACTCCCAGTGAAAGTCTGAAAATTTAAATAAAAACTAAACTTGCCCTAAAAAATTGAAAATAAAACCTGTCTTCCCAAAACCCTGCAATATTTTCCCTCCATTTTCTACTTTTTTTTTTTTTGTGGCTTAGTTTTCACAATAATTGGAAACTAAAATCTGAAATTTAGGTTGGATATTCAGAAGGAACTCGTAGCTGTGAAGGTGGGGATGCCCCATCCCTGGAAGTGCTGGTTGCTCCCAGTCCAGCTTTAACTGGGCTCCCTGCCTCAGTTTCCCCTCAGGAACTGGGAAAATGCTTCCATATTTGTGTCTTATTCCTGAATTCCTGTAGATGAGTATTTTTGTATTTGTGTCCAATTCCTGGATTTTGTAGGTGAATATTTCCGTATTTGTGTCCTATTCCTGAATTCCTGTAGGTAAATATCTCCTATTTTTCTTTTGTTCCTAAATTCCCCATGGTAAATGTTTCCATATTTGTGTCTTATTCTGAATTTCTTTGGGTAAATATCTCTAATTTGTGTTTTGTTCCTAAATTCTTTTAGGTGAATGTTTCCATATTTGGTTTATCCCTAAATTCCTCTGGTAAATGTTCCCATATTTGTGTCCTGTTCCTGAATTCAGGTAAATGTCTCTGTATTTGTTTTGTTCCTAAATTCCCCATGGTAAATGTTTCCATATTTGTGTCTTATTCCTGAATTCCCCCTTTATGTATAAACCCCACACCAACCCAAAAAGTTCCTTAAGGGTGGATTAAGGAGATGTGGCCCAGAATGTCCCAAAATTCAACTTCCAACCCTCTTCCTAATCAGGCACTGGAGCCACTAATCCAATTTTAGCCGGTGACTGAGCCCATTCCTGGTGGAATAAAACACGCTTTAAATCTCATTTAAAAGCCACTGAGATGCTCCTGACAAATTAAAACCTGAAATTAAAAATCAATTTTGGCTGTTTCTGCCTCATTAAGGCGCTCCTTGGTGTGGCTGAGCCCAGCCCCGCATCCCTGCCTGGCTTTTGGAGGGTTTTTGCTGCAGAAATGAGGAGTGGGGCCCTGCTGGGCTCTCCGTGGCTTTGGGAAGCAGCTGCTGGATTTGGGACAAGGAAAGGGAAGAGGAGGAGTTGAAGGAGTGGAGTCACAGGGGTGATGTGGAAACCCAGGGCACTGGGAATATTTCTGTGTCTGCTCTGGGGTGTCCTGACCCCCAGGGCAGCACTGACTCTGACCCTCATTCGTGGAGAAAGTTTCCCAGACTTCAAGACAGACTGGAATCCACAAAAGTGTGAAATAGATCTGTCTTGGTTTGGAAAGACAGGAGTCTGATGAGGAAGGCCTCCCCTGAAATGGAGAAAATGAACCCTCCCCGCCTCTGAATTGTTATAAATTTTAAATTAAGGGGCTCTCAGTCAACAAACATTATGGAAGCAGGAAATAACAGTTCTTTAATAGGGAAAAAAATAAAAGGATAAAATAAACAATGCAGTCCACTAGAACAACACTGCCAGGGTCAGAACCCAACCTGACACCCTGTGGGTCAGGGTGCTGGCAGCAGTGCCATTGGAATTGTGGCTCAGCCCTCCTGCAGTGTCAGGGGTGGTTCTGCTGGAGCAGGGATCCTGGAGAAGGGTGCAGTCTGCCTCTGGAGATCCAGGGGAAGGAGAGGCAGCTGCTGCTCCTCTGGGGAATCCCGTGCAGAAGCCGTGCTGGTGTTCCAGAATCTCCAGATTATATCCAGGTAGGAATGCTTGGCTCCTCCCTCTGGGCTCACATCTCCCAATGGGATGCTGTAGTTCTTATCAGCCATGCAGGGACATTCAATGGCTGTTATCAGCAGATGTCCCCTCCCGAGGGAGGAGTGGGTGTGATCACTCAGAGAGAAATAAGGAAAACTGCCCACCTGACAAAAGACAACTGGTAATAGAATACATCTTGCCTTGCAATCCAGAACAAGATTATAGAGAGCAGTGTGGGTGTGTCACTGGGTGAGAAATTGAGGGTTTGGGATTTTTAGTGTGTTGTGGATGGAAGAAAGATGGAGGGCACAGGGTGTCATCCTGGGTTTCTTCTCCATGCGTCCTTTTCCTCTTTCTCCATGTGTTTGGGTGGCATTTTGTAATTGGGCAGAAAAGTCCCCATTGCAGCTCTGTGGGATCAGTTATTGGGTTAAAAGGGGAAATAATCCAGGTGTCAGTTCTTAATTGGATAGTTTAGTCTTAAAAGCCCTTCTACCAAGAGATTGTTGGCCATTTTGTGCCTTTTAATAAAAAGCTGCTGAACTCACAGCAGTGAGACTGTTTTACTGATAAGAAATAATAAACACCTGAGTCCAAACACGAATTACTGTCTCAAGTGCCTTCAATGCAGAGCCAGAGAAACTGACAACTGGTAGCCCCACAGGGTGGGGAGGGACTGGGACAGGACAGGGAGGAGGAAAGGGAGCTCAGGGATTCCCTGGAACCAGCACAGAACCAGCCTGGATGGGAACTGAGGCTGGAGGAGAAGAAATAGACAAAGAAAAGGGGAATTAATACTCCTGAGAACTCTTCTGGACGCTTAAATGATCAAAAAATGAGATGTGGCACTTTGGAGTGTGGTTTGATGGGCACAGTGGGATTGGTCAAAGGTTGGGCTTGATCATCTTGGAGGTCTTCCAACATTAATAATTTTATATCTTTCTATATTGATCTTTAATGTATTTTATATGGCATACATTGTATATACAGATATCAATATATATAACATCTCATTATTATTATTATATATAATCTATAATCTATAATAGATTATATAAAATTATATATATTCTTAGATACAATATAAATGATATAAAATATATTAACACAAATATATATTTATAGAAATTCATATGAATACAAATTTATGTTATAGAGATATATGTGACTATAAATTCATGATTACATATTTCTATATTTTATTTAGCTTTAATATATTTTATATGGTCTATATTATATATACATAACATATATTAATGCAAATATATATTCATACAAACTCATGTTAATACAAAATTATATTATACAGATATATGTGACTATATATTAATGATTATTTATATTTATATATTGTATTGATCTTTAATATATTTTATATGGTGTACATTATATATAAACAACATACATTAATGCAAATATAAATTAATACAAATTCATATGAATACAAATTTATGTTATGCAGATATATATGACTATTTATAAAATATTATATATATTTATTTATTGTATTGATCTTTAATGTATTTTATATCATGTATATTATGTATACACAACATATATTAATGCAAATATATACTCATACAAATTCATATTTATACTAATTTATATTATACAGATATATGTATAATATTAATTATAATATTATGTATTAATGGTGGATCCTGTTGGCTTTTCCCTTCTGTTGGAGAAGAGAGTGGCAGGTGAATGTTCCCTGTCCA
>NW_005054303.1:15842657-15847368 GCF_000277835.1 Geospiza fortis | reverse complement strand
CTTAGATACAATATAAATGATATAAAATATATTAACACAAATATATATTTATAGAAATTCATATGAATACAAATTTATGTTATAGAGATATATGTGACTATAAATTCATGATTACATATTTCTATATTTTATTTAGCTTTAATATATTTTATATGGTCTATATTATATATACATAACATATATTAATGCAAATATATATTCATACAAACTCATGTTAATACAAAATTATATTATACAGATATATGTGACTATATATTAATGATTATTTATATTTATATATTGTATTGATCTTTAATATATTTTATATGGTGTACATTATATATAAACAACATACATTAATGCAAATATAAATTAATACAAATTCATATGAATACAAATTTATGTTATGCAGATATATATGACTATTTTTAAAATATTATATATATTTATTTATTGTATTGATCTTTAATGTATTTTATATCATGTATATTATGTATACACAACATATATTAATGCAAATATATACTCATACAAATTCATATTTATACTAATTTATATTATACAGATATATGTATAATATTAATTATAATATTATGTATTAATGGTGGATCCTGTTGGCTTTTCCCTTCTGTTGGAGAAGAGAGTGGCAGGTGAATGTTCCCTGTCCAGCAAGGTCACACTGCTCCTGAAAAAAAATCTGAGAAACTTTCTCCATGAACTTTTAAATATTTTGCTTTGCCCCAGTGCTGCAGGAACAGCAAATTGGCTTTTCCTGGTAAATCAAAGTGCAAAATAGAACTAAAAATGTTGGTTTATGTCTACTTAAGGAAATTATATATAATATATATCAAAGAAGGGGACTCTAAGGTATTTTTCCTGGAAAGCAGTTTTCTTGGGAAGAGGGTAATTTACTTAAAACTGGCCTGGGGGATAAATATTTTAAATTTTATATAAAATATATATGAAAAAAGGGGACTATAAGGTATTTTTCTTGGGAAGCAGGCTTCTTGGGAAGAGGGTTATTTATTTAAAATTGGCCTTGGAGGGAAAATTTTTTTCCCTGGGGGAAAGACATTTTTTTCAGTGTCTGCTAAAATTCAGCTTCATTTAATTTATGTTAGATCTCCTATGAAAAGTTTGTGATTAATGCATATAAAAATATATTTGGAAGCTGGGCACCAGTGAAATAAGGAATGTTTTTTGGGAAAAAAAAAAAAAGTGGAAAAAAGTCTTTGAAGGTTCCCTGTTGTCCCTGGGATATAGAGGAGGAGCTGGAGCAGGGAGAGGGCAGATCTGAGGAGGGTTTTGTTGGAGGAAGCCCAGATTTGGGTCTCAAACCCAAAATGTTGGGAGATTCTGAGGTGTTGGAGGTTGGGATCAGGGCCAGGATTGGGATGGGGCTGGAAAAACCCTGTGGGGTTGCACACCCTCCCTAATTCCAGCTCCGCTGCTCACATGGGATGCCTGGAAACGTTTCCCCAGCCCAGCTCAGCTCTCCCAAACCCAACCTCGTGCTTCCTCTATTAATTAACATTTCACGGAAGGGATCAAATCCCTGGGAACAGCGAGCTGGAATTCCATCCTGGAGATGTTGCTATGGCCCTAACTGCTAATCCTGATTTTTATTTGACCTTGCTGAGCTGTTTGCAGCACTTGGGGAACAATCCAGGCGCCATGAAAAGGAGAAACCTCCTAAAATCACTGGGGCTGGCAGCATCAATGTCCTTTTGGAATGTTTTGTGGGCTGCTCTTCCCGTAAAATCCAAAATTCCCATTAAAAAGGCATCATTGTCCTATTGGAGTGTTTTGTGTGTTGCTGTTCCCATAAAATCCAGAATTCCTTCCCGAGTGGAGCAGGAAAAGCTTCCATGGATGGAAGCAGAGGGTAAATGTGTAATTGTTCAAGAGCTGCCTCTAAATCTGGATAAATCATGGGGCAAAATGGGCATTTATTGATGCTCCAAAGGATTTGGAGGGCTTGGATTTCCTGCTGGCACAGCCAGTTCCAGGCATGGAAAAGCTCCTGAGTCAGAGCTAAAAATCCATGGAACTGCTTGAAGCCAGGGAATACTAATGGTGGGAAGTCCTGGGTTTATTTCCTTCCTGAGCTCCCATTTCCTGCTGGGATTGGGTTGTGTTGGGGAAGGTTTGGGCTGGGCTGGGTGGGGACAGGGATGGGTTTGCTCCAGCTCTGAGATGTCCCATCCTGCTGGGACACCTGGTGTGTCTGTGCCACCTGACTGTGCCCTGGGAATTGGGTGATCCTGATGAGATACAGCCCTGGGAATGGGATAGAACCCTACTGGGATGGAACCCTGGGAATGGGATAAACCCTGCTGGGATGGAACCCTGGGAATGGGCTGTCCTGATGGGATAGAGTCCTGGGAATGGGATAGAGCCCTGGGAATAGGCTGAGTCCTGATGGGATGGAGCCCTGGGAATGGGTTAATCCTGATGGGATGGAGCTCTGGGAATGGGTTGATCCTGATGGGACAGAGCCCTGGGAATGGGACAGAGTCCTGGGAATGGGATAAACCTGATGGGATAGAGCCCTGGGAATGGAATAAACCCTGGGAATGGGATAATCCTGATGGAATAGAGCCCTGAGAATGGGACAGAGCCCTGGGAATGGGCTGAGTCCTGATGGCATAGAACCCTGGGAATGGGATAATCCTGATGGGATGGAGCCCTGGGAATGGGATAGAGCCCTGGGAATGGGTTGATCCTGATGGAATGGGGCCCTGGGAATGGGCTGAGGCCGGGACTCTTCCCATCTTGGCTGTGCTGTGTCCTTGGGGGCACCTGGGAATGTTTGATGGCCTTTGTGGTGGGATTCCAGAGGGAGTTCTGGAAAATGTCCTCACTGGTGCCTTGGGGGAATAATGTGGGCCTCATTCACTGGCACAGGTTGCCCAGAGCAGCTGTGGCTGCCCCTGGATCCCTGGAATGTCCAAGGCCAGGCTGGAGCAGCCTGGGACAGTGGGAGGTGTCCCTGCCCATGGCACTGGGTGGGATTTAAGGTCCCTTCCAACCCAAACCATCCCGGGACTGAGATCCCAGGTGTGGTTCAGACACAGAGGGATATCTGTGTGCTTTTATCCATATTCATTCTGATTTGAGATGTCGTTGAGATAATTTCATATTCTAACAGCTGTGGGAGCAGAAGACTGGAAAATTGGGAATCTTCTCTGCTGGAGAGCTCAGCGTGGACAATTTAATGGATTTGTCAACCATGAGAGTGAAGCCCCAAAACAGCTTCAGTGGGACCCCCAGGGTGAGGAGATGAAGCACAAGAGGTTTGTAAATGGGATTTAATGGCAGTGTCCTTCATCAGCCAGGCTGGGATTTAATTACTGTAATGGCCCCTGTACTCCTAGAAACAACACAATTAAGGCATTTTTAATGAAGTGTGATGGGCACAGGGTAGGAATTGCACATTTATTGGTTGGGATGGCCCAGGTGTGGAGAAGATTCCATGTTCTGCGTGTGGGCAGCCCAGTGTTGTGTCCAGGTGGGATTGTTGTGCTTGGGGGGAGGATAAAGGAGCAGTTTTATCCTGGCAGAGGCAGTCCCAGGAAGCTGAGTGTCCTTTCCGCAGATTGGGCTGGGATTTTGGGATACCTGGGCTGGGATTTTTTGGATACCTGGGCTGGCAGGAGCACTCTGGCTTCAGCTGCCAATGGGGATGATCCCAATCCCAGCCTGGCCCTGTCCCAACAGGTGCTTGGTACTGCCCAAAGAAGACTTCCCCAGAAGAGAAGAGCATTGCTGAAAATGGGAAACTGGGAATTCTCATTTTCCATGGTGAAGGAACATTTTTATTCCTCACTCCTTCCTCAGGGCCCTCCAGATTTCTTCAGGAATCACCTTTTCATCCACACACCGCGTGAATGAAAGGCACCACCAAGTCACACTTGAGCATGTTCTGCTCCCATTTCTTCAGCTTCTCCTTTGCATTGGGAACGGGGATCATCAGGCTGAACAATTCCAGTGAATTCCTCCCCAGCTCTGCTCCTGCAGTCACAGCCCCTCCAGAAAGGACAGCAAATGCTGAATAGTTTGATTTATTCCTTTGAATTCTGCACAGGAACTGGCTTGAAAGGAGCTGCTCCACCTGTTGGAGGTCTTGTGGCTACTGGAGGCAGTTTGGCCAATGATGGATCCTGAAAATAGGAATTTGGCTGGAAAAAGGAGAATTATCATAAATATGCATAAAGAACATTAAAAAAAGGAGTTACTTTGGCCTTAAAAGCTGGCAAACATTTAGCAGAACAGATGGGTTGTACAAATCTGGCAAAAATGAGGGCAGGAGGGATTTGTGTGTGGAGTGCAGCAGGGGATCAGGCCAGGCTTGGGGTGAAAAAGAATTTGCTGGGGCTTGGAATTTGTCTGTTTTCCTGCATTTTGGGGGGAAAAGCAGTGCCTGGGATCCCAGCACGAGGTTCCTCAGGAGTGCCTGGGATGAGCTGCGCATCTCCCACCAGGAACAGCTGCCTCCAGCTCCTGGAACATCTCCAGCTCGGGAAGTTCCTGCTCTTTCCTGCTTCCAGCCCCTGCCAGCCACAGAGAATGCCAAACTGAGATGGGATCCCAACTTTGAGTGGGAAGGGATCCTAAATCCCATCTCATCCCAGCCCTGGATGGGCAGGGACACCTCCCACTGTCCCAGGGTGCCCCAGTGTCCAACCTGGCCCTGGGCACTGCCAGGGATCCAGGGGCAGCCACCGCTGGC
>NW_005054303.1:15837043-15842645 GCF_000277835.1 Geospiza fortis | reverse complement strand
CCCAGCCAGGAATTCCCAATTCCCAATCTCCCATCCATCCCTGTTTGCTGAAAAATCTTTATTTAATATATTTTAAATCTTCTTTTATGCAGAGAGGGAAAAACCTTTTGCTGTTTTACTGCTTGAGATGAGGATCAGTCTCCCAGAAATTGGTGCTCATTTTGTGGCCTGAGTCTGATTTATCCCCCTGGGATAAGGGCAGGATTCATTTGGAAAACTTGGGGCTCAGGGAGGCGCAGTTGGAAATATTTTTATTATTTTTATGAACAATGAGTATTTTTCCTTTATAATTCCTCAACAGGTAAAATTTGAGGTGTCTCCTTAGGAAAGGAGGTTGGATGTGTGTGATTTTGGGGGAATTGGAGCCAGAAATGTGGCAGCGGCGGGTCAGATAAATCATTACATGGTCACTATAGAATGGGCTGGGCTGGGTTAAACCCCACCCAGTGCCCCCCCAGCCATAGCAGGGACACCTCCCACTGTCCCAGGGTGCCCCAGTGTCCAACCTGGCCCTGGGCACTGCCAGGGATCCAGGGGCAGCCACAGCTGCTCTGGCAATTCCAGCCCAGCCAGGAATTCCCAATTCCCAATCTCCCATCCATCCCTGCCCTCTGGCACTGGGAGCCATTCCCTGGCTCCTGTCCCTCCATCCCTTGTCTCCTTTATGGACCAGGTTTTACAAACTGACTCTGTTCCAGACTCTAATTGTGCTGCTAACAAGCACAAATAGGTGGATTTTGTGTCCTATTGATCTTGGAATTACCTGAGTGATCCAAAAATCAATCAGAAACCTCTCCTGGGCAGCTCCACACAGGATCCTTTTTATTAAGCCTGGCCATGATTTATGGTTTTGTCATTAGTGTTAATGTGCAGTCCATACCCATCCTTCCTCTCTCCCTCCTCTGAACTCTTCCATGGACTCTTCCAAAGCAGTGCTGAACTTCAGGAATTTGGTTATTCTTCAGGAATTTGGTTATTATTAACTTTGGTTATTCTCCAAAACATGGAAGGAACAACCCAGCATCACCTTCCCAACCTTCTCTTGCCTGTCAGGGTGGGGAGGCCCTCAGAATTCCCAGAGAAGTTGTGGTGATAAAAAGTTTGATATATTCCTCAAGTTCTCCAAGATGAAAAGGGAAATTCCAGCTAAGCCTGGATAGTCTCAAAATAACTTTTTAAAGGATAAAATGGTTACTTTTTGGGAAGGAAGAAGTGGTTTGGGAGGATTTGCCCAGAACAAACAATAAAACTGGGAGTGCCCAGGTGGATGGAGCCCCTCAGGAACCATTTCCAGGTGGGTTTGGGGCTGGAAAGGGCTCCAGGAGAAGGACTGGGGACAAGGGATGGAGGGACAGGACACAGGGAATGGCTCCCAGAGCTTGTCAGCCAGCCCAGAGCTCTCAGTGCCACCTCCAGGAATTCCTTGGGCGCCTCCAGGAATTCCTTGGGCACTCCAGACCTCCCTGGGCAGTTCCAAGCCGCCCTTTCCTTGAGGAAATTCCTGCTGATGTCCCACCTGAGCTTCCCCATGGAAATCTTCTCACCTCCCTGGAGCTCCTTTTCTTCTGCCAAACTTCAGGTGGTTGTTGGACCCCGGGGGTCGTTCCTCTCTCCTTTTATTAAATGCTGGAACTCAACCAACAAAAGGCCCTCAAATCCCCCAGGATTTTGGATCCTGAGGTTCTCTGGCACTGGGTGGGAGAGGGAATTTTCATCTCAGAGCCATTAATTAGAATATATTATATATATCATAAGAGCTAACATTGGTGTTGTTTAATGATGCGCACAAGGCTTAAAACCCTTAGAATCCATTCAGTAAAAAATAAAATCAGATTTTTTTTGCCCATGCAATTTTGCATCGAGCGTTCCAGGCATTAAAAAGTATTTCATGCATCATTTGCTCACAATAAATTAAAAATCTCCAAGTATTAAAACACTGGAAAAATCCTGTTTGGAATTAAATGATTTTTATTGCTCCTTTGCTGGGCGACTTTCTGCTGCAAATGTTGCTTGGGCACAAAGTGATTAAGATCAAAAGTGATTTGTTGGACTCAAATATTTTCTTTTTGAGGTGTTTATGGTGAGCTAAAATAAACTCTGCTAATTAGTGAGCATCTCTGTTCTGCCATGGCACTTTAAATTCGTGGCTGGGCAGCAGGAAACGGTGTTTATTTATTTTAATGTTTATTATTTATGTTGAAAATGGATTTATTCTTCATTTGGTGCAGGGTTTAATAAAGATAAAAGTGGCTCTAGAGAATGAGAGCAGGAGGGAAGAGGGAAATAAGAGGTATCCAGGTTTGTTGCTCTCTTGGAAATGCAGATCAATTATGGTGTGGATGGAAATGAGAGCTAAAAATGATAATTATGGCTCTGAGTGCTCCTGCCTTGTTGGTGTTCGTGGGGAGGACAGAGCTCATCAGAATCATTGCTGGAGCTCAGACTTGGGGCAAACCCAGCTCTGAGCATGGGGAAATCCCAAATTTCCAGACTTTTCCACTTCCCAGGGCAGTGTGGGGTCACCATTCCTGGGGGATTTAAAAGCTGTGGATGTGGCACTTGGGGACACGGGGCAGAGCTGGGAGAAAATCCCAAAATTCCGATTGATCTTCATCAAAACTCTTCCCTGTCCAGTCCCTGGAGGCAGTGCTGGGATTTTCCCTGGTGCTCCAGAGAAATCCTAAGGAATGAGGCACTGGGGTGGGATCTGCCAGGTGCCACCTTGGCAGGGTGGGTTTGGTGGCCCCATGTGGCATTTGGGGACACCTGAGAGTGGCACCTGCCAGGGACTGGTGGAGCCAGGCTGGGAGAGCTGGGAATGTTCCCCTGGAGAGGAGAAGCTCCAGGGAGAGCTCAGAGCCCCTGGCAGGGCCTGAAGGGGCTCCAGGAGAGCTGGAGAGGGACTGGGGACAAGGGCTGGAGGGACAGGAGCCAGGGAATGGCTCCCAGTGCCAGAGGGCAGGGATGGATGGGAGATTGGGAATTGGGAATTCCTGGCTGGGCTGGAATTGCCAGAGCAGCTGTGGCTGCCCCTGGATCCCTGGCAGTGCCCAAGGCAGGCTGGACCCTGGGGCACCCTGGGACAGTGGGAGGTGTCCCTGCCATGGCAGGGGGGGGATGAGATGGGATTTAGGATCCCTTCCCACACAAACCAGTCTGGAATTTTGGGATTTTGGATCCCCTGATCCCTACAGTGGAGGGAGAGCAGGCAGGGAACCCCAAATCATCACAAATGGTGTTTGTTACCAACATGGGCGACCAGAGCAGAGCTGAGCTCCTGTTAAAACTGTTATTTTGGGATTTTCCAGTTTTACCTTTGCATTTAACCTGCTCTGTGTTCTTTTATTCACCTACACCGAAAGAATTCCATCTTTTTTAAATTCTGACTTTCATGGTATGAATGTTCCATCTTATTCATGAACCCCTGTGATCCCTCAAAAATCCCTCCTGATCTGTTTAATCCCAGTTTTAAACCTGCCTGCTAAGGGCAGTGCCCAAACTCAGGTCCTGTGTTTGGAAAAGCCAATTTAATAATTGTGCCCTATTCAATCTCTGCACATCTTCTAGGATTAAAATGCTCTTTGCCCTGCAATCATTTCTGCTGGATTTTTCCTCAGACCAAGGAATCTCCACAATTTCTCATCCTGAGTCTCTTTTATCTTCTTTCTCCTGTTTTAGCGCATTGTCTGTTCCAACAGGTTGGCTTAGGATGTCAAAACATCTGTACTTCATTTTAATTTAGGTTTTATTGGTTGCTCCCTGCTCTTTCCTTTGATATTCAAGTTGTCTCTTTGTCTGCTGCTGGTTTCAGCAAATCTCTCCAAAGCCTCTGCTCTCTTTCCTGGAAAAAAATAAAAAACTGATTTAATTCCTGTTCTTGTGTACAGAAGGAGCAGACTTTTATTTCTCTGAGCATTCTCTGGTAATGACAGGTTCTGAATTTCATCCACCCTTTTATTGCCCTTCAAAGCTTCCCTCAAAGCAGGAGTAATTGGATTATTTGGAATAAATTCCCTCCAACCCTGGCAGCTCCCTGCCTGCCCCCTCTTGCAGATCTGATCTCTGATATCCTTTGTAGTCCCTCAGTTAAGGGTTGGAACATGCCAGTATGCCAGGCTGGAAATTCCAAGGGAAATGTGGGCACAAATAATTTGGGGTTTTTTGTCTCTTTATAGTCACAGATCGACTCGCTATGGGGTGCAGCAAATCAAGATCTCAGCATAAACCAAAGGAAAAACCCAAAACAGCAACAAAAAACAAGTAATAATAATAATTTGGAGGTTTTGTCTCTTTATAGTCACAGATCCACTCACTGTGAGATGGAACACATCAAGATCTCAGCATAAACCAAAGGAAAAACCCAAAACAGCTACAAAAAACAAATAATAATAATTTGGGTTTTTTTGTCTCTTTATAGTTACAGATCCACTTGCTGTGGGGTGGAGCACATCAAGGTCTTGACATAAACCAAGGAAAAACCCAAAACAGCTACAAAAAACAAATAATAATAATTTGTGGGTTTTTGTCTCTTTATAGTCACAGATCCACTCGCTGTGGGGCGGAGCAAATCAAGATCTCAGCATAAACCAAAGGAAAAACCCAAAACAGCAACAAAAAAACCAAATAATAGTAATTTGGAGGTTTTGTCTCTCTATAGTCACAGATCCACTCACTGTGAGATGTAACACATCAAGGTCTTGACATAAACCAAAGGAAAAACACAAAACAGTAACACAAAACAAATAATAATAATTTGGGTTTTTTTGTCTCTTTATAGTCAGAAATCCACTTGCTGTGGGGTGGAGCAAATCAAGGTCTCAGCATAAACCAAAGGAAAAACCCAAAACAGCTACAAAAACCAAATAATAATAATTTGAGTTTTTTATCTCTTTATAGTCACAGATCCACTCGCTGTGGGGTGGAGCAAATCAAGGTCTCAGCATAAACCAAAGGAAAAACCCAAAACAGCTACAAAAACCAAATAATAATAATTTGAGTTTTTTATCTCTTTATAGTCACAGATCCACTCGCTGTGGGGTGGAGCAAATCAAGGTCTCAGCATAAACCAAAGGAAAAACCCAAAACAGCTACAAAAACCAAATAATAATAATTTGAGTTTTTTATCTCTTTATAGTCACAGATCCACTCACTGTGGGGTGGAGCACATCGAGGTCTCGACATAAACCAAAGGAAAAACCCAAAACAGCAACAAAAAACACCATGAAGATGGAAAAAATGGAAAGGCTGTGGGAAACAAGGGATGAATATCAAGGAAAAATGTTGGATTAGGAAAAACAAAATCTGTTTTAAACTGGAGAGGTGTGACTACCTCAATGGACACTGGAAGAGTTTGGAATAACTCAGGAATTTGGGAGAATGGTGAAGGAGAGGGGTAGAATTTGAAACACTTTTGTAGAAGTCTGTGAGGGTGGAGCTCCATGGTTTATTTCCACTTTAAAGATAATTCCTGGGATTATTTTGCTGGATGAAAGCAGCTGCTGACAGAGGCCATGGAAAACAATCCAGGAATGGCAAAGGCCCATCCAGGGCTACAGTGAGCACAAACTGCTTCATTCCTGTTTTATTCCTGCTTCATTCCTGC
>NW_005054303.1:15826940-15836872 GCF_000277835.1 Geospiza fortis | reverse complement strand
TCCTGCTTTATTCCCACTCAATTCCTACTTTATTCCCACTCTGTTCCTGCTTTATTCCCGCTCCATTCCTACTTTATTCCAGCTTGATTCCTGCTCCATTCCCACTTTATTCCCACTTTATTCCTGATTTATTCCCACTTTATTCCCACATTATTTGTGCTTTATTCCCGCTTTATTCCTACTTTATTCCTGCTTGAGTCCCACTCTATTCCCTCTTTATTCCTGCTTTATTCCCTCTCTGTTCCCACTTTATTCCCACTCCATCCCCTCTTTATTCCCACTTTATTCCTGCTCCATCCCGTCTATCCTGGGTTTTTCTGGGAATGTTTTGGTTCCTCTCCTCGATGTTAGCGCAGCCCCAGGAGCCTCCCAAGCAGCTCCTCGAGGATCCCATTTTTATTCCATTTATTGGAGCGTTTGCAGGAGAACACAGGAGGGAAATGCCAGGAGCCCTCCCTGAGCCCCCCACAGCTCCGTGTTCCAGAGGCTGGGGGGAAATAATGCCCGTTTCCCATGGAATTATTGCCAATAATTCACCCTGAGGGAGAGAGGGAAGTTCTGCAGGGGCATTCCCAAATCTCCTCCTTGCCATTATCCAGTCTGGGAATGGCTTTTGGAGCAGCCTGGTTGGATAATTCTGGCTCATTATGAGCTCCCGAATGAATTCCTGGCTCTTTATGGGCATGAACATTTGGAGACATCTCGAGTTCTGCCTCTAAATATTTTTTTCCTGTCTAGCACGGTTTAATTTCTTTTATTTCAGATAGATTTAATCGAATTTCTGTGGTGTAAAAACAAAGAAATCTGTTTGAAAGACATTTCTTGCCTTGAAAGCACCGAAATTCTCCATTTCAGGGCTTTTAAAGCAAAGCTTTTGTGTTATTTTTGATCTGTGCATAATGAACCATCCCAAAGTGCATTTGCATTTTGTTTCAAGATAATCTGAGCTCAAATACAACATCTAAAGCTATTAGAAAAAATAATAGTGATAATAATAATAATGATGATTATTATTAATAACAATAAAACCTGTATTCATCATTGATTTCTCATTGTCACTGCTTTGTGAGCCCTGCTTAAACCTGGCAATTTTTATTCACTTTAAAACCTTTTGCAAAAATTTAAATTTAAAACTTCTCAGCTTTAGCCACTGACAGACTGTGGGATTCATTTGGATGCTTGAAAACCCTTTCCCATCCTTTGTTTGGGGTTTGTTTTCCTAGATATCCCTCATTTGCTGCCCCGAGCTCCAGGAATTTTGGCTGCAGGGGGTGCCAGAAATGAGCTGTGAAGGCAGAAGGGTTGAGTGGATCCTTTAATGTGACTCTGGAAAATATCCTGGTGTGACATTTCCTGTGCTGAGCCCTGTGACACTCCAGCAGCTTGGGGTTTTGGGAGGTTTTCCCCATAAAAAAAGGGGCTCCTTGACTCCCTTTCCCAACAATTTCATTGTATTCTTTTATTCTGGGGCAAAGCTGGGCTGGCTTCAGCAGCACTTTTAGCAATAATGATATTTTCTGAGTTCCTCATCTCCTAAGAATCTTCTGTGCCTGGATTGTAAAACCCTTTAGAACTCAATATTTTTAGTTCCTCTGAAGGTATTTACCCACTTAACCAAATATATTCATTTTTTTTCCCCAACACCACATTGCAAATCCTTTATTTAATAGCACCCATTGCAGAGATATTGGCTGGAATAAATATCTCATTTCCTCTCTGTGCCTGACAATAACGGGCTTGTATGGGAAGCTTTATTATCCCATCCAGGACCTATCAGCAAATAAAAATTACACTAAACCTGACAGGAGAATTATATTCATTATGTTTGGGTACAGCCTATTTGCAGCACCTACAGAAATGAATCTTTAGAAGTGCCCCTCGAAGATTTTTTATTTTATTATTGCACAAGAAATTCTCTTGGAATTATGGTGAGCTAAGTGGGACTATTTTCTTTTTTTCAGTCCTGAGGAATGAAGCAGGGAAGAATTTGGGAAAATGTTTCCATGTGGAGTCACCGTGTTTAGATGGAATGGAATTATTTAAATTACATGAAATTATTTGTATTTTAATATGAGAAACAGGAGGGAGGTTTTAGTCCTGAAAATGCTGAAAATTGACGGAGGTTTTAGTCCTTTTTGCTGGGTGGTGTTTAAGGGACAAAGTTAAATTTGCTGCTGAAAATGCTGAAAATTGAGGGGGAAAATCAACTGAGGACAATGTGGGAATGGTGGAACTGTGGGATGGAATATCCTGAGTGGGAAGGGATCTCAAGGATCATCCCAACACCCCAACAGTCCCACCCTGGGCATCCCTGGGAGCATTTTCCAAACACTCCTGGAGCTCTGGCCATGCCCATTCCCTGGGGAGCTGTTCCTGTCCTCATCCCCCTCTTTGGGAAGGGAGGAACTTTTTCCTAAAATCCATCCTGCCATGGACATATTTTATGAAAAATCCTTTCACTAGGATTTTTCCTCCTGAGAAGCTGAGAGGCCTCAGAAACGAAATGCAAACAATGGTTATCTGCTGCTGTGGAATGCAACAGGTGCATCTGTGATTGGTCTGGTGTGGTTGTTTCTAATTAATGCCCAGTCACAGTCCAGCTGACTCGGATTCTCTGGTCAGTCACAAGATTTTATTATCTTTCCTTTCCTTTCCTTTCCTTTCCCTTTCCCTTTCCCTTTCCCTTTCCCTTTCCCTTTCCCTTTCCCTTTCCCTTCCCTTTCCATATAGTTTTAATATATCATTTACTTTTAATATAATATATATCATTAAATAATAAATCAGCCTGTTGAAACATGGAGTCCAAATTCTCATCTCTTCCCATGTCGGGGTTGCCAGCAAATTCAACATTTGGTGACCCCAAGTGAGGAACAATTCAACCCCATCCAAACCCTTGGCACAGCTCAACCATTTCCCATCTGACCAAGGGCAGATTGGGGATGGCAACTGTTGAAGATTGCATGCAAGATGTTTTCCATTACCATGTGTAGGGCAGATTACCTTTGTCAAGTGAGCAGTTTGCCTTATCTCTCTCTTTGAGTGACCACACCCACTCCTCCCTGGGAGGGGACATCTGCTGATAACAGACTATTGAATGTCAGTGCATGGCTGATAAGAACTATACTTCTCCACTGGATTCCCCAGAGGAGCAGCAGCTGCCTCTCCTTCCCCTGGATCTTCAGAGGCAGAGACTGCACCCTTCTCCAGGATCCCTGCTCCAGCAGAACCACCCCTGACACTGCAGGAGGGCTGAGCCACAATTCCAATGGCACTGCTGCCAGCACCCTGACCCACAGGGTGTCAGCTTGGGTTCTGACTCTGGCAGTGTTGGTTTGGTTTCCTGCATTGTTTATTTTATCATTTTATTTTCTTCCCTATTAAAGAACTGCTATTTCCTGCTCCCATATTTTTGCCTGAGAGCCCCTTAATTTAAAATTTATAGCAGTTGGGAGGGGTGGGGAGGGTTCACATTCTCCATTTCAGGGGAGGCTCCTGCCTCCCTTAGCAGACACCTGGCTTTCCAAACCGAGACAGCAACATTTGGGAAGAGGAGAGCTGGGGAATCTCTGGAGCCTGGGGAAGCTTCCCTGATTTCCATTTGGAGCAGGTCCATGGCGTGGCTGCAGAGTCTCATCTTTTGGGAGAAAATGCAGAGGAATTGGATTAAAAGGGAAAAGCTTCCCAGGAAGGAAACAGCCCTTCATGTTTCCTGATAAATTTCAGGGAAAATTTGTCAAATTTCAGCACTTTCAGCTGGGAAGTGCTGCTGTTCCTGTTAGGTTGGAAATGAGGTTGTGTGTTCTGTTCCTACCTGGCTCTGGATTGCAGGAATTCCTTGGGAACAACTCCAGTGCCTTCAAGCAGGACCCTCCATTCTTAATCCTGGATATTCTTGGGAAAGCCAAGGGAATTGTGCAGAAATCAGTGGGTATTTGCTCTGCTGGTGTGGCATTGGGAGAATTTGGATAAATATCCAATATTGTTGTATCCCGAAGGGCACACCCAACATTCCCACTGGGAAAATGGGATTTCCTGAGGAGGTTTTGTTGGGTTGAAAGGCTGGGAGAGTTCTCCAGGTGTATCCAGAGAATTCTAATTTTGCTGTGGTGCAAAAGTTCCTAAAATCCCACAGAAAAAGGGGATTTTCCCTTCCCTTCTTCTCTCTGATCCTGCTGGTTGTAAAAGCAGCCCATGGATTTCCATCCTGGGAATTTTAGCTGGAAAAAAGGGAAAATTGTCTCGTGCAGAAAGTGGAGATTCCAACTGCATGAGGACCCTGGGATGGTGCAAAAGTCCCTAAAATCCCAAAGAAAAAGGGAACTTTTCCTTTCCTTCTTCTCTCTGACCCTGCTGGCTGTAAAAGCAACCCATGGACTTCCATCCTGGGAATTTTAGCTGGAAAAAAGGGAAAATTGTCTCCTGCAGAAGGTGGAGATTCCAACTGCATGAGGACCCTGGGATGGTGCAAAAGTCCCTAAAATCCCACAGAAAAAGGGGATTTTTCCTTTCCTTCTCCTCTCTGATCCTGCTGGTTGTAAAAGGATGGAGTCCCATCCTGGGAATTTTAGCTGGAAAAAAGGGAAAATTGTCTCCTGCAGAAAGTGAAGTTTCCAACTGCATGAGCACCCTGGGAAGCCTTTCTGGGGATGGGAATGAGGCATTTTGCTGCCAAGCTGGAGTGGGCTGAGGGTAATTTTGTGGAATAATTTGGATCAGAGTGTTCTCTCCCTTTCCCATCTCTCCTGGGTTGGCTGTAATCCATCACTCTGATTGCCTCTCCCTGGTCAGTGGAATTTATATCCTTGTCTCCCTCATATTTAAAAGATTGTAGGTACAACCTTTCCTTGTTATTTAGATTAGGAGACTTCTTTCCCTGCTCCTGGAAAGGTCACAGTGTCCCTTTCCCCAAAGCTGAGAGTACATTTTAATTTGGGAGTGTTAGAGTAGGAATGGGAGGCAGTTTTCCTGAATTTCAGTGAATTTTCCCTGAATTTATTATTCCTGTGCCCAGGCTCAGCTGACATTGATGGGTTTGTGGGTGGACAGAGCTGATTCTCTAAAATCCAATCCAGATCCCACAGTTTGGACCTGTTATCCAAATGACATGGATTCAGCATGGAAAAGAAGGAAAATGTGCAGGAGAACTCATTGCTTCCCCTGGAATTGCTCCAGGAGGTGTTTCCCAGATTTCTGTGAGTGGCTGCAGCTCTCCCAGGCTGGTTCTGGAGGGGATTTATTGATATTTATTGATATTTATTGGGAGCAGCTGAATTTGCCCATCAGAGGGACAAGAGTTGAGCATTGATCTGACCATTGGAAGTTGGATTGTTGAGAAAAAATAAATTAAAAAAAATAATCTTCCTGATTTAACAAATCAAATTAAAACAGACAATAGATCCTAGTTAGATGATTTGTTTGAAGAATAGAACTTTACACCTTAACTAAAAGAGCTTTACAAACCAAGGTTTTATGTATTAATTAATATAGTAGTAATATTAGTAATAGTGCCTTGTGCACGTCACTATTTCCAGCAGATGATAAATAAGTCCAAAAAGGAAGTTTTAATAGGCCAAAAAAAAAAAGGGTGAGATGTGAGAAATGGATTTTAAAGGGTTTCAAAACCTTTAACAGAAAGCTCACACAGCCTTGTCCATCTGTGTGCAAACTCTGAGATGAGCTGGGCTGGCTTAGGAAGGCCATAGAATGGAGATGACATTGTTGAGAGATTGAACCAGAAACAAGTTTCAACAAGTTTCAAATGATGGCCTTGCAAAAAGACCAGATATTTTGGAGAATTAGAATTGTGAAAGGTGCATTGTGACAGGACCACATATGGAAAAAAATATAAGTGGTTAGTGTTAGATGTATTAACAGCACTGTGTGGCATAATAGGCTGAAAAACATTTATAAATGTAACCAAAAAATTTATAAATTTATAAATATAAATTCACAATTATAAATTGTAATTATAATTGTGATTGTAATTGTATTGTGATTGTGATTGTAATTGTGATTATAAATTTACAATTTATAATTGTAACCAAGAAATCGGTTGGCTTGTGATAGAATGGACTTGAGCTTTACATCTCTGGTGTCTCACTATTCACCATGACTGATAATGGAATAAAATCGTTTAAAATGTCTCTCAATTTCCCCATCTCTGCAAAAAACTGGGAAAACAACAAACTGGTAACGAGGTCTGAACAGGAGAGGAACAAGTGGACAAGGAAATTATTTGGGGAGCGAAATCAAGTGACCAAATTCCCTTTGGTTGTCATTTGGCAGCACTCTTGGAGTGGGGATGAGGATGAGCTCCCACTGCTCTGGGACAGGAGTGATCCTGTCCCTGATGTGACAATCACAGAGCAGTGACAGAGCCTCCCTGCTGCATTTTGCTTGATTTTGATGTATTTTAAATAACAGATATCAGAGCCGCTGGAGCTTTGCCTTTTGCTCCTTCCTGTGTTTCTGTGGCATGTTTTTTTTCTCAGCTGTGAAAAATCACAGATTGTGTTTCACCAACCACACAAACAATTAACTCCTCAGCCTGGGCTGACTTAATGTGCAACTCATTTGTTTTGTACCTACAGCAGTGGAATCAATAATACAAATGCAGTGGAATTTTAATCTATTGCTTCCAGAAGGGCAAAGCAAACAAAACCTCATCAAAGTTTAATATTTCACTGTTAGTTTTTTAAATAATGGATGCACTCTGGAAAGGCCATTGGTTTTCCATGAGTTCAGGGAAGATGTTTCTCATCTATAAATCTGAGCAGCTAAACCCAAAGAAAGCCAACGCCCTCGTCTTAGTCTTGGTCTTAGTTCAGAACTTCATCCATCAGAAATTTTCTTGGAATTTTTTTTCCCCAGAATTGTTGATGTTTTGGACATTGAGATTTTCAGGTTTTCAAGGAAAAAAAAAACTCTTCCTGCTTTCCTGTTGATTTTTCCTGGAAGAGGTGGGATCCCACTGGAGTGGTTATAAATCAATCAATCCACATTTGGGAGCATTTATCACTGCTGACCCTCACGATGTCAGTCCCCTTGGATTGATGGAAAAATACGACTGAAAGATCCCCTCTGGGATTTTCAGGGAGATTTCAGATGTGGGCTGGATCAAAGCTGGGGCAGCTGGGATTAAAGAGAAAGGGAATTTCCAGTTTTCCTGCCTCCCTGAGTGGGTGAGCTCCAGCAGTGGAGGTGTGCAGAGGAACTGCTGGGGGAGCTCAGCCCTTTGGGAGATGATAAATGTCAGTAAAAGCTGTAATGCAGAGCAAGGACATTGTTCCAAGGTGGCTGTTCCAGCATTTTATCTCCTTTTAGCTGGAAACTTCTCCTATTTTAATTGTTGCCTTTAAATCCCGAATCTTTTCCCAATCCCTCTCACCCTGTGAGCACCAGCTCAGGGAGATGATCCTGATTTATCCTGGGTTTTTTACATGCTGGGCTTATTTCCCTTCCTCTCCTGTGTGACTTTTGCAGTTTTCCCACAGAAGTCACATCCTCTGAATCTGTCCCCTCTCCTCTTAATTAATCAATTTGGATTTTGTAGGACTGAGAGCTCCAGTTAATAAAGCTTGACCTGGTGTCTCCTGTTCCTTTATGAACCTTCTCCCCATGGTGTAATCGCCTGAAGGTTCTCAATCCCCTTTTTTAAATATTCTCCTGAATATTTAATTTTATTCAAATATCGAGTGATGTTTTGTGCTTATTAAATTTCACAGTTTCCTTTTTGGATGCTCTTTCTCCACTGCTGACACAACTGAGGTTTTATTCCTGGTCTCCAAAGGTGTCCTGGTTTTTTGTCTTCCAGTTTTTGTAGTTATTTATTTTTGTTTAGTTCATTTAGGAAAACAGGGAACAAAAGCACAAAAATCAGGGAATTTTACCTTTCCTTCCCCTACTCTGTCAGTTTAACAATGCAGTTAATTTTTCATCGAGTTTTCCCTCAAAATATTTTGGGGAATGAGAATGTAGCTGATGTCACGAGAAGTACTGTCAAAATTGTGAAATAATGAAATATTTTCTAATTTTCTGATCATAAGACTCATGTCCAGGAGCAAAGGGAGTTAAATCCCTTGAAATCCAAACATTTGGGTTGGAAAAGAGCTCCAGGATTGAGTCTGACCTGGGACTGTCCCCGCTGTGTCACCCAGCCCTGAGTGTCACAGCCAGTCACTAATGCCACATCCAGTCACCAAAACCTGTCCCTGAGTGATGGTGTGAAGATTATAAAGAGGTCAAGGTTTTCTTTTAATACAGAAAAAAAACCACTTCTGGGCATATAATCTGCATTTAATTTGCATTTCATTTGAAACCGTAGTTTATGATGCAGGATAAGCAAAATGGTGGAGCCATAAAATGAAGCCGTGAGGGGAAGGACAGGGATTAATGTGGGGATTTTGTGGATTCATCCCTGCTGGAGTGACCTCCAGGGATGGGGCTGCTCCTCCACCCTGGAGCCCAAAGCCAGAGTGGGGTTGATGACTGGGATATAAAACCGTGGATGGGATGGGAGCAGGATCTGTGCTGGGCATTGTCCTAGGGCTGAAGGGCCATGGTGGGACAGGGAGAGGTGGGGGAAGAACAAAGAATTCCTGAAGGGAGGATGTGGAACAGGAGCAGTCTGAGCTGCTGTGGGGCCCAGCTCTGAGTCAGGAGGGCAGGAATCCCACAGGAATATCCCAGGAACCTGGGCAGGAATCCCACAGGAATATCCCATGGTGGTGGGCAAGAATCCCACAGGAATATCCCATGAACCTGGGCAGGAATCCCACAGGAATATCCCATGGTGGTGGGCAAGAATCCCACAGGAATATCCCATGGCCCTGAGCAGGAATCCCACAGGAAATATCCCATGAACCTGGGCAGGAATCCCACAGGAATATCCCATGGCTCTGGGCAGGAATCCCACAGGAAATATCCTTTGGTCCTAGGAAGGAATCCCACAGGAATATCCCATGACCTTGGACAGGAATCTCACAGGAATATCCCATGATCCTGGGCAGGAATCCCACAGGAATATCCCATGGACCTGAGCAGGAATCCCACAGGAATATCTCATGGACCTGGGCAGGAATCTCACAGGAATATCCCATGAACCTGGGCAGGAATCCCACAGGAAATATCCTTTGGTCCTAGGAAGGAATCCCACAGGAATATCCCATGACCTTGGACAGGAATCTCACAGGAATATCCCATGAACCTGGGCAGGAATCCCACAGGAATATCCCATGGACCTGAGCAGGAATCCCACAGGAATATCTCATGGACCTGGGCAGGAATCTCACAGGAATATCCCATGAACCTGGGCAGGAATCCCACAGGAAATATCCTTTGGTCCTAGGAAGGAATCCCACAGGAATATCCTATGAACCTGGGAAGGAATCCCAGAGGAATATCCCATGAACCTGGGCAGGAATCACACAGAAATATCCCATGAACCTGGGCAGGAATCCCACAGGAAATATCCTTTGGTCCGAGGAAGGAATCCCACAGGAGGATCCCATGAACCTGGGCAGGAATCCCATAGGGAATATCCTTTGGTCCTAGGAAGGAATCCCACAGGAATATCCCATGGGTCTGGGCAGGAATCCCACAGGAATATCCCATGGGTCTGGGCAGGAATTCCACAGGAACATCCCATGAACCTGGGCAGGAATCCCACAGGGAATATTCCCTGGCTGTGGGCAGGAATCCCAAGGAATATCCTATGAACCTGGGCAGGAATCCCACAGGAATATCATTCTCTTTATCAGAAGTCCCAGGAAATGGCTGAGGACCTTCCACATGGAACACAACTTGTTGGGAGCAGATTGTTTCATGGAATCTCAGAGTGGTTTGCGTGGGAAGGGACCTTAAATCCCACTCAGTGCCACCCCTGCCATGGCAGGGACACCTCCCACTGTCCCAGGGTGCCCCAATGTCCAGCC
>NW_005054303.1:15814363-15826766 GCF_000277835.1 Geospiza fortis | reverse complement strand
TTGGACATTGGGGCACCCTGGGACAGTGGGAGGTGTCCCTGCCATGGCAGGGGTGGCGCTGGATGATCCCTAAAATCCCTTCCAACCCAAACCATTCCATGATTCCGTTGTAGGAAATATTGGAAGTCCAAAATTTCTGAAGCAGACGCTCAGAGCTGCCTGTCGGAGGAGCCAGGACATGAGGGAGAAATGGGCTGCCAGGAACTCCTGGAGATTCAGCACAAATTAAACTGAAATTCCTGCCCTGGGGAGGGACAACCCCAGGCACCAGCATGGGGGGAGATCTGCAGAGAGGGATCTGCATGAAAAATTATTGGAGCTGAACAGTTTTGGGATGAGATGCAGGAGAAACAAGTTTGGAGGAGGGAAGTGCTAATCAGGTACTGGCAGAATAAAATCAGCCCTGGCAGTGCAGAGGCTCAGACAGGGGCAGAGCTGGGGTTTGATCCCAGCCTCAGATCAAACCTCAGCTGCACCAGGGGCTGAGCAGCCTGACCTGATTTCCAAATTAGTCCTGACTTCAAAGCTGGCCTGGCTTTGAGTGAGGCTGAACCTGAGACCTCTGGAGGTCCCCTCTGGCCTGTGTTTGCTGATTCTGGGGGAAGCACGGGAAAATCTGCCCTGCCGGGAGCTCAGGGGCCGTGAGCTGGGTAAAATTAACTGTGAAAGGGTTGGGAATTTCCTCCCTGTCACTGAATATCAGGGATCTCACAGTGCCAGCAGTTCCAGAGCCCAGGACATTTCTGTGACCAAAGTGGGGAGGGCAGGATGGGCGCTGTGACACCGGGCAGGTGTCACCTGAGTTCTTTGGGGAGGGAGATGATGGATTGAGATCAAGCAGGGCTGGAGGCAGTGCTGGGAGGAGGCTGAGGGAGTTGGGAAGGGGCTGGAGAATCCCTGAGGGAGCTGGGAAGGGGCTGGAGAATCCCTGAGGAGCTGGGAAGGGGCTCAGCCTGGAGCAAAGGAGGCTCAGGGGCCCTTGTGGTCTGCACAGCTCCTGCCAGGAGGGCACAGCCGGGGAGGTTGGGCTCTGCTCTCAGGGAACAGGGACAGGAGCAGTGTAAACAGCCCCACGTTGTGCCAGAGGAGGTTTAGGTTGGATATTGGGGAAAACGCTTTCATGAGAAGGGCTGCCCCACTGTGTTTCTGCCAGGGTTTGTGGCCAGGGAGGTTTGCAGTGCCCATCCCTGCAGGTGTCCCCTGGAGGTGGCACTAAGAGCTCTGGGCTGGGGACAAGGTGGGCATTGGGCACAGCTTGAACTCAACAGTCCTGGAGGGCTTTTCCATAATTCCATGAGGGAATCATGGAAACCTCAGGGATTCTGTGATCTTAAATTGGATAGTTGGGAAAATTTCTTCCCCTAAAAAGGTTCCCCAGCCCTGGCACAGGTACAGGGTGGAGTCCCCATGCCTGGAGGGATTTCAAATCTCCGTGGATGTGGCACCTGGGGACACGGGGCAGTGGTGGCCTTGGCCCTCAGAGCTCTGGGCTGGGGACAGCTTGGGTTTAGTGACCTTGGAGGTCCTTTCCAGCCTGAATGACTCCAGAATTCCACGCAGACCTGAACCTGGATGTTCTCCTTTCCCACGGGGATGGAATTCTGAGCTCCACAGGTTCCTCAGGAACCCCTGTGGGGATCTCAGTCCTGCTGGAGCTCCTGCTGCCCTCCTGTCCCTGTCAGGGTGTTCAGGGTCTCACTCTGCAGGTCCTGCAGCCCTTCAGGGTGGCTGTGTAATTGGGAAGCTGATTATTTGTGTAATTATATTTTGGAGAGCTGGGCTGAGCATTGTTTTGAAGCAGCAGCACAAACAGACTCCCTGAAATCGTGGTGGCTCTGGCAGCAGCAGGGAGCAGCCCCCTCTCATCAGGTCACTTGTCTAATTAAGCAGGGAATTTGAGGATTTCATGGATTCAAAGGCTCCCTTTAAATCCATCACACAGCCGAGGGGGGTTTGGCTTGCTGTTGTTTGCCTGAAAATAAAACATGTCTGGAGTTGTCTTTGATTTCATTTCTTTTTGTGCCTTGTGTGTTCTGTCAGATTGGCTCAAGCAAATTGGGAATTCAGCCCTGGGTGCCACGCTGGGACGAGCGGGGCAGACAAGAAAGCGCTGTTTTTCTTTGCCCATGGAATTTGTGTATGGATATGCATATTTTCCATCCTTGGGATGAGTGGAGAGCTGTAGGAAAACAAGGAACAGCCCCAGGATCCCAGGCACAAAATGAAATAAAATGAAATAAAATGAAATAATTAAAATAAAATAAAATAATGGAAATGAAATAATGAAATGAAATGAAATGGAATGAAAATAAAATAAAATAAAATAAAATAAAATAAAATAAAATAAAATAAAATAAAATAAAATAAATAAAATAAAATATAAAATATTTACTAGGTACCATGATTCATGGCATCATTCTGGAAGTGAACCAAGTACAGTCCCAGAGTTATCAGGGGATGTTTTGGAGCTTAATTTTAAGGAGGAAGGGATAAATAACTTAACAAGGACAAGGCTTGGATGGATGGAGCTGGTCTCCACAGAGTTCTTCTAAAGTCCAATTTCGTGTTTGCTTTTAGTGGAATTCACTTCTTCATTCCTTGGATTTTCCAGTGGAGTGTGTTTAGAGGGACCCTGTACAGTTTGTTGTGTGTGGAGCCTTTCACAGGGGCAGAGGCAAAGCCCAAAACCAAAAACCTCCAGGGCAGCAGTTTGTTCCCAGCAAAATTCCTGGTTTTTTTTCCTCTGCTGGGCCTGTGCTTGTCTGGAATATCTCAAACACTGAAACACAGGAGGACCTTTGCTCAGGTGGGACCTTTGCCCAGGTGGGACCTTTGCTGAGGTGGGGAGTGACACAGGGGTTGGAGGAGTGACCCCGGGGCTGGAGGAGGGGACAGGGACATCCCTGGGCAGCTTGGGGGGCACTCGAGTTTCAAACCCAAAGGGCATGGGCAAGATCCCAGAACCATGGAATTGTTTAAGTTGGAAAAGCCCTCTGAGATCATGGGGTCAGTCCCCCAGCACTGCGAGGGCAAGGCCTGACTCATATCCCCAAGTGCCACATCCACAGGGGATGGGGGCTCCACCACAGCCCTGGAGGAGAAACCAGTGAAGGGATTTCCCCAAAATCCACCCTGAGCTGCCCTGGCCCAGCCTGAGGCCGTTCCCTCTGCTCCTGTCCCTGTTCCCTGGAGCAGAGCCCGACCCCCCCGGCTGTGCCCTCCTGGCAGGAGCTGTGCAGAGCCACAAGGGCCCCTGAGCCTCCTTTGCTCCAGGCTGAGCCCCTTCCCAGCTCCTCAGGCATCCTCCAGCCCCTTCCCAGCTCCTCAGGGATTCTCCAGCCCCTTCCCAGCTCCCTCAGGGATTCTCCAGCCCCTTCCCAGCTCCCTCAGCCTCTCTGGCTCAGAATTCCTCTTCCTGCTCTGATTTTCCCTTTAGTGCTGTCTTGAGGATTGTAATTGCATCTATTTTAATGATTTCTGGTGAGTTGATGATTTATTTTTATAAACCAATGACAGAGAGGTCTCAGCTCAGTCTGCAAGGCACAAAATAGAACTTGCCATAATTGAGTTCCAGCTGGAAATTCCATTAAGGCTCCGTTTAATTTGGGAGTTGAATTTTTCAGGGAGGTTCCTCGTGCCTGACATGGTTCCCAAACAGCCCTGCATGCATTAACGTTCATTAATATTAAATTAATTATGTAATCTGCTATCTTTGGGAAGATGAAACATTGCATTTGGCTCAGCTGAGGGAGAGTTCCACATGGATTTGGCAGGGAATTTTGTTTGGGAGAGGAATTAAAATGTAGGTGCTGTTGTAGCTCATTTGCATGGAATTACCCACAGGGAAGGTGCTACCTCTCCTGGAAAACCCTTGGAAACTTCAGAGGAGTGAAATCCAAAGCAGGTTTGTTGGAAGTGATTGACAGGAGGCAAATCCAACGTTTTGGGGATTTAGAACTTGGGGAAGGAAAAAGGGAAGGGAAGGGAAGGGAAGGGAAGGGAAGGGAAGGGAAGGGAAGAGAAGGGAAGAGAAGAGAAGAGAAGAGAAGAGAAGAGAAGAGAAGAGAAGAGAAGGGAAGAGAAGAGAAGAGAAGAGAAGAGAAGAGAAGAGAAGAGAAGAGAAGAGAAGAGAAGAGAAGAGAAGAGAAGAGAAGAGAAGAGAAGCCCCTCTGCAAGGTGGGCTCAGCTCAGGAGAAGGGGAAGGAGCTGCTGGGGGGGTTTTGCCTCTCTGGGGTGTTCCCTGTGGGAATCAGGCACCACTTCCCTGCTCCTGCCTCAGCTCCTCTCATTCCAGCTTGTGTTGCACCAAACACAACCCATCTCTCACCTCTGACAGCTCCATCCTTTCCTCCCGCTCAGCCTGGGCTGTGAGCAGTGCTGGGCTCCCTGTCTGAGCCTGGAAAACACGGAATTGGCGCAGGGAAGGTCTGATCAGTCATTGTGAGCTTTCCTTGCCATGTGGAATTAATGAGCTTAGCCTGGAGGTGGAGCAGGACAGAGGCAGAAATGCTTCTCAGGATGATCACTGGAATAAATTGCTCATATTCCTGAGCTTGATGAACTGACCAGCAGGCAGGAGCTGTGAGATTAATAACCCAGACTTCCTTACACACTCCTCTTGCTGCTGCTGGCCTCAGAGAAAAGTTAAGGCTGATTTATTTACTGCAGTAACCCCGTGGTGTTTGCAAGGAGGGCCCCAGCTGATGTCCCTGATCCATCACTGGGTGCAGGAACACTTCCAGCTCACTTATTCCAAGGATATTTGTTGATGGGCAATGTGGCTGGGTTGTTTTGGGGCTTTATAAATAATAAAGATTATGTATCCGGGGTGAGGAATGTCCAGCCGTGTCACTGCTCGTTACTGATGTGTGCACACCACAAACAACTCAGGCTCCCCAATTCATTCATCTTTTTTCTTTTGCAAAAGAGCAAAAGAGTGAATGGTCACTGGGGAATTCTGCACCAGAGGGAACAAAACGGAGCCTCCTGGATCCTGAACCCCGAGGGGAGCAGAGCACCCACCCTCTGCATTTCCTTCCATCTGTTGGGATGTTGGGGGACACAAGACAGTGAGGGAACCCAGGAAATCCCTCTGACTGCCCTGGAGGATGTGGGACCCTGTCAGGGGGCTCAGAGACCCTGGCACAGAGCCCAGGACCCCTGTGCCTTTGATTTAGTAGAAAAAACAATTACCAACCTTTATATGAAGAATTACAAGCCACGACAGTTTAAGTAGAATGATAGTGAATTTATCACAGAGTGGAAAATAGATTTTTGGGGTTTTTAGAATGGGGGTTCAGGGGGCAAGATGGAGGGATCTGGGCATGTCCAGCCTTTCTTCTTCTTCTTCTTGGCCTCCATCTTCTGCTGTGATGTTGGCACTTTTGGATTGGTTTAGAGTAGAAGCTCACTGTCTAACACAGGTGATAGGTATTGGGAAGTAATTGTAAACATTGTACACGTAGTTTTTAGTATAAAAATATAACACCACCCTGGGGCAGGCAGAGTGCCTCTGTCTGTCCTGCTGAGTGGACCTTGGCAGGACAGGAGAAAGAATTTTATAGATAAGAAACAATAAACAACTTTGAGACCAGGAACTGAAGAGCTCTGACTCTTTCTTCAAGCACTGGGCTGGGAAAAGAGACTTTGTGACACATCTCAGGGTCACTCTGAGCAGCAGAGAATCTGAGAAGGCAAATGATAGACTTTGAACCTGGTTAACAAAAGAGATTTGATAACAGGATGCCTTGGCAAGAGCTAAGGGAGCTTTGAAAATTAGGCCTGGATTGCAAGAGATGCAATCAGACAGGTTTACAGGAAAAAGAAAATCCCATTAAACTCTGCAAGCCAGAGATGTTGTTATTTGCATAAGTTTGTGTTTGTGATTTTAACTAATCACTGTAGTACATTCCCAGTCTCCCTGAAATAGAATATAAGTGTTTGTGCCCCAATAAAATGGAATTCTGATCACTGAGTCAGCCTCCCCATCCCACTCCATCACTGACAGCATCCTTGGAGATGTGCTGTGGAACACAAAGCTCTCCATTTTTGGATCAGTTTGAAAGCTTTGAGATGTGTCTCTGGCCAGGCTCGTGGCTGCAGGACACCAGGAGGTCACAAAGCCCTGATGCAACTTCTCCTTCAGGGCAAAGCTGAGAGTTCCCAGCCAGACTTCAGCTCTGGCCCTGCCAACACTCCACATCCTGAAGTGCCGCGTCCATGTGGTTTCTGAACTTTTAGGGATGGGGACTCCACCACAGCCATGGGAATCTGTTCCAATGTTTGACCACGCTGTCAGTGAAGGAATTTTCCCTGATGTCTAATCTTGACGTCTCCAATGGACATGGAATTTTTGGGATTCACTTCCATGAAAAGGTGTTTCCAGTCCTTATTTGCATCTTTCATGGCCTCTTGATGGTGCCCTGCAGCTCTTTGGTCACTCCCTGTTTCCTCTGGAATGGTGCGCAGGGATTTAGTGGAGGCATGGATGGGAATAATGGATAAACACGGAATGAGATATTAATGAGATAACCATGGAATAACGTGGATAAACCCTCCAGCAGAGCTTTGGCAATGAATCCCCACCGCTGTGGATCCTTTGGGGGCACAGAACCCTATGAAAAACCCTTGGAATTTCAGTTTATTCCCTGTGTCCTGTCCCTCCATCTCCTGTAAATAATCCCTCTCCATCTTTTCTGTTGGATCCTTCAGGTCCTGGAAGGAACAACCACAGCCATGCACAGCTTTCGATCCCTGGCAGTGCCCAAGGCCAGGCTGGACATTGGGGCACCCTGGGACAGTGGGAGGTGTCCCTGCCATGGCTGGGGTGCGATTGGATGAACTTTAAAGTCTTTCCCAACTCAAACCATTCCATGATTCCTACAGAATGCTGGAATTGTTAATTAATCTCTCCGAGTGAACACTGAGTTACTGGTTTTATTTTGTTTTCCCTGTGTGCTCATCTGACTCCTGCAGCCTCTCCCAGGGGCTCTATCCCTGCACACAGAAATGCCAAACCTCGGGAAGAAAATGTATTTAAATGTTTGCAGTTCACCCTGCAAGTGTATTTTTATTCTGGTCCTTATGGTGTTCCCTGATTTTGTTGCTTGTTGAGAGGAGCCTCATCTCGAGTGAGTATTAATCTGTTTTTAATTGTGGTGTCTAAAATGATTTAACGTCTGCCAGCAATGTCGGAGACATAAAATTTAGATGTTTCAAATGGGATTCATATGAAATGGAAAAGGTTTTACTGTTTCAAAACATCTCAGTCATTCTGGCATCCTGCCCAGCACTAATGCCTATCTCCAGAAAACAAATGCCAAGAGGACTCGAATTCTGGTTTTTGTAGGAAATTGAGGTCTCCTCAAGTCAGCCCCGGCATCATTTTCTCCTCCCAGTTAATTTTTCCTGCTCAGTTTGAAGGTGCTGAGAGAAAATAACCCCAGAAACCTCCTGGTCCTGGTGATTCCAAGTGGGGCAGGGGAGATGTGACAGTCAGCTGGGGAAACATTCCAAAGGAGCAGGGAATGGGATTGGGAATAGGATGGGAAAGGAGTGACTGAGCCACAGAATTCCCCCTCTCTCTGCAGGCAGCCACATCCAGTTAGTCCTCAGCCTAGGCTCAAACCAGTCCAGCTTGGAGCCGCAGAGCCAGAGCTCAGTGCCTGATCCCAGACTCAATCTGTGGGATTAGGGATGTGTTTTCCATGGAGGTGCTGTCCCCAGGTCACTGTCATCCTTTGCTTCACCCAGAGCTCTTTGCTGCCATCCCTCACATTTGATCCATCCTCTCCCCATGGCTGTCCTTCGCTTTCCATTTCTGTGCTCCCATCAGCTCTGCACATCCCTTCTTCTACACATCAGTCCACTTTTCCCACTCTTCCATCCAGGTTTCACATCCCACATTTCCCAGGGCATCTCTCCATGCCCATCCCATCCCAGCCCATCATTCCCTCCCTTTCCTTCCTTTCTCCATGCTCCACACATCCCATCCCATCCCATCCCATCCCATCCCATCCCATCCCATCCCATCCCATCCCATCCCATCCCATCCCATCATTCCCTCCCTTTCCTTCCTATCTCCATGCTCCACACCCATCCCTCCTTTCCTTTCCTTTCCTTTCCTTTCCTTTCCTTTCCTTTCCTTTCCTTTCCTTTCCCTTTCCTTTCCTCTGAATTTCCTTTCCTTTCCTTTCCTCTGAATTTCCTTTCCTTTCCTTTCCTTTCCCTTTCCTTTCCTCTGAATTTCCTTTCCTTTCCTTTCCTTTCCTTTCCTTTCCTTTCCTTTCCTTTCCTTTCCTTTCCGCCCCTTTCCTTTCCTTTCTCCATGCTCATCCCATCCCATCATTCCCTTTTTTCCTTCCCTATCACCAGAGCTATGCAGTGACACCAGGCCCAGCTGTCCCCCCGTTCCTGTAGCTCCAGGCTCCCCCAGTTCCAGCTGGTGGTGGCACTGGGCTTACCTGGAGTCCTCTTTGTCCCTTCTCTCCATTCCATTCCAGCTGCTCCTTGGTTTTTGGGCAGTTCTGCCTTTCCTTTCCTCTTTTGCACTTCCCTGCTCCAGCCCCCCAGTATCTTCCCTTTCCTTTTCCTCCCCATCACCTTCTCCTGCTGTTTTAGGTGAAATTCCCTGATTTCTCTCCTTGCAGCTGCTCCTCATTATCCCTGACCCATCTGCCTTCCTTTCCAGCATTTCCAGTGACATTTTCTCCCTTTTCTCCCCACCTAAATCCTCTCCCAGGTGGAGCTGGGAACCAGCTGTAATTTAGGGATCAGCATCAGGCCACTTATGCTCAAGGACCATGGTGCTTTGTTAGGAAATAAATTAATAATCACCTTTTTTTGGGTGATCAGACCTCCTGCTCCTCATCCCAGGAGCCAAACCCTTGGAAGAAAAAGCTCCATGACTGGAATTTCCCAGAATTATGTCCTGCAAAGCACAAAACAGCAGCACCAGGGAGGAAAAACGAGTAGGGGATGATCCAGACAGAGAGAAATGCTGGGAAAGGAGAGTGATGCTCTTTGCTCTGGGATTTTTGGTGATCACAAATTTCACACCTGTGCTTGGGGCAAAGCTCTGGAAAAGAAGGGAAATTTAAAAAAACAGGAAGTGACCCAGAAGTGCTGATTTCTGGTCTAAATCCATGTCCTGGGACAAAGTAGGGATGCTTTTGTGAAAAAAAGCACAAAAAAAAGGCACTGAGAAGTGCCAGAAACTGGTGGGAAAAGTGCCAAAATGATTCAACAAAATCAAGAAACCAATTTTTTTCCTTATCATCAAGAAAAAGAAGATATCTGGCAGAAAAACTCTGGATGAGGAGTTGGCCCTTTGTACTTGAGTCCTGTACAGATTGTCACTGTCATCTTCTTCCTTCCTAAAGCTGCCAGACAATTTTGGGTTCCCTTTGAAGCAGAATTTTTGGCAGTTTCCTCTGCACAGACTCCTTTTTTTCCTCATTTTATAAAATATGGAAGAAGGTTGTGCTTGTGTATTATCTGTGTGCTCATAATAGGCATTAATAAATAAATCCCTGGAAGATGTTGGGATGTTTAGAAGATAAAAACCGCTCATATTTAGGGTTTTTTGTGTTTAGGATCTGTGCCACATCAAGGCATTGGAGCTGCAGTGGGAATCTGTTCCCTTTTTTCCATTTTATGGATGACTGCAGTGCTTTATGGAATTCTCCTGTGCTCAGGAATAAAAGGCAGAGCTGAGATTTCACACAGGAGTTCAGGAGTTGGAGACAAAAAGCTGAGTTAAGGTTCAGAAATATTTGGGGTTTTTTAACACAGAAGGAGGTCAGTGCAGCCTTGATATTCCAGGCTGGAGAGAGAAGAGATGGAGGAGGTAGAAAACTTCCAAGAGCACATCTTGGAAGTGCCAAAAAAAAAAAAATAGAATTGTTAAAGTGGGAAAAAATCTCCAAGATTAAATCCAACCTTGGGCTGAACCCCACCACATCCTGAAGTGCCGCATCCATGTGGTCTTTGTACTTTTAGGGATGGGGACTCCACCACAGCCATGGGAATCTGTTCCAATGTTTGACCACACTGTCAGTGAAGGAATTTTCCCTGATGTCCAATCTTGACATCTCCAGTGGACATGGAATTTTTGGGATTCACTTCCATGAAAAGGTGTTTCCAGTCCTTATTTGCAGATCATTTGCATCCTTTATGGCCTCTTGATGGTGCCCTGCAGCTCTTTGGTCACTCCCTGTTTCCTCTGGAATGGTGCGCAGGGATTTAGTGGAGGCATGGATGGGAATAATGGATAAACATGGAATGAGATGTTAATCGGATAACCATGGAATAACGTGGATAAACCCTCCAGCAGAGCTTTGGTAATGAATCCCCACCCCTGTGGATCCTTTGGGGCACAGAACCCTATGAAAAACCCTTGGAATTTCTGTTTGTCCCTGAAATTTGTTCATTCTTCCTTTTTGTCCCTACCCTGGGTCTGCTCCCGCATCTGAGCATTTATGGAAATTGCTGATGCTGCTTTGTGCTTCCAGATATTTTTCCTTTTGGAATATTGGTTTATCTGCCTGTTCTTCCACCTCAGAGCAGTTGGGTTCCATTTCCTCCCTTATCCTGAGCAGGGATGAGGCTGGGGAGCAAAGACAGGGCTGATGTGGACATGAACATTCCAATTTTTCCCTTTGTTCCTTCAACTCGCCAATGAAGCCCTTGGATAAATTTTTGGGAAGATCCAAAGAGCCTGCACAACATTTCACGGAATCACAGAGCTGTCCAAGTTGGAAAAGCCCTCCAGGATCACCAAGTCCAACCATCAACCAGCACCAACAAGGTCACCACCAAACCACGTCCCCCAGTGCCACGTTCACATGGTTTTTGAGCACTTCCAGGCTGGGGACTCAACCCCTGCCTCGGGAAGTCTTTTCCAGGATTTTACAACTGTTCTGGAAGAAACTGCTCTCAATATCCAACATGAACATTTTTCCTGATGGAGTTTGAGGACGTTTCTGCTTGTTTCCATTGCAGGGTGTGTGGGATCTGGAGGAGAAAATTCCAGAAGGAAAATCCCAACATTTCTTCAGATTCTCAATGAGTCCTTTAGGGAAGCAGCCCGAGAAATGGATTTTTTAGTATGGAATATTGCCCTAAAAATTTGTGGTGTGCTCCAAGTGTGAAGGTGTGGGCATTGTTGAAAGAGGACACCCTGGATTAGAGAGAGGAAAACCAGGAAAACAGAGAGGAACAGAAAATCTTTTCCAAGTCCAGACCCCTTTTTGGTGAGCTGAGTGAGTCCCACCACCAGCAGGATGGGAAGGTTCATATTTGAGGCTCTGCCTCAACATTCCAAGGGCTGAAGAATCCCACTAAAACCAGGTCCCCATGGAACAGCAGCCTCAGACTGAGGTGCCACCTTCCTGCCCTTTGTCCCACCAGGAGCTGATTCCTTAGGGCTGGTCCCAAACTCCTCCTCTGGAGTCAGTGTCATGATTTATCCCAACATTCCCATATAAAATTTCCCATCCTGCTGGTGGTGGGACTCACTCAGCTCACCAAAAAGGGGTCTGGACTTGGAAAAGATTTTCTGTTCCTTTCTGTTTTCCTGGTTTTCCTCTCTCTAATTCAAGGTGCCCTCTTTCAACGATGCCCACACCTTCACACTTGGAGCACACCACAAATTTTTAGAGGAATATTCCATATTAAAAAATCCACTTCTTAGGCTGCTTCCTTAAAGGATTCATTTAGAACCTGAAGAAATGTTGGGGTTCCCCTCTGGAATTTCCTCCTCCAGACCCCTGTGTTGAGCTGCCCTCCAGGTGTGGAAAAAAGCCCATTCAAATTATTAACAATTCATTCCAGTAATTATTATTCTTGGTCTGGAAAAAAATAATCCCTTCTCCACTTTCAATTTCCCTGATTTTAGCTTCCAACTGCTGCTTCTTATCCTGCCTTTCTTCCTGAGATTAAAGTGTTTTTCCCTTCTCCTTGTGGAAGTGCTCCCATGTTTATAACATTCCCTCTCATTTTCTTCCTTTTGATGAACAAAACCAGCCAGTCCTTTGAATATTTTCAAATAAGAAATTTTCCTTAACCTTTGAGCTATCCTGGCAGTTTTCTTCTGCCTCTTCTCCAGCTTTTCTCCCATGAAAATAATAATAATAATAAAAAAAAAGCAGCACACGTCTCTCCAGGCATCTTCTAGCACAGAATTCAGAGGTTAAACATTCCTATTTAATCACACTCTGCCTGCCTTTCCTGGTGTATCCATGGATTTCTCAGCCATCCTGTTATTCCGGGAGCTGATGTTGCTCAGAAGGTCATGGAGCTGTGTGGAAACAAGGAGGATTCAGTAAAAAACAGATTTATTTTGTGCCCTGTAGCATAGATTCTCTTCTCAATGCTGTTCTTTTAACATCAGTCACAGCAGGAA
>NW_005054303.1:15811334-15814340 GCF_000277835.1 Geospiza fortis | reverse complement strand
TCATTCCAGCCTCATAAAATCATGGAACGGTCCCTAAAGATCATCTGGCTCCAAACCCAGGGATTTAAGTTCCCTTCTGACCCAAACAATTCCATGATTCTGTGTTAATTTAAACAAGGTCACAGGTTCCTGGTGATGTGGTAGAGGAGAATTTTAAAATCTCTCTTATTTATTTGTGACTTCACCCTGAGAAGTTCTCTGCAAAGCTTTCAACAAACCTGAAATTCCATTTATGGCATGGGATTCTCCAGTGTTTTCTCCTGATTTTCCTGGTAAATCTGAGGTCTGGCTGAGGAAGTTTGATCCCTGGCTCACAAACTCTGGCTGTGGTCAGAGTTTATCTGAGTTCAGCCCATTTGGGATATTCCTGGCTCTTAATTCAGCCCATTTGGGAATTTCTGGCCCTCATTTCAGCCCGTTTGGGATCATCATGGCCCTCAGTTCAATCCCTTTGGGATCTCCTGTTCCCCAGTTCAGCCCATTTGGGATCTCCAGTTCCCCAGTTCAATCCATTTAGAATTTCCTGGCCCTCAGTTCAGTCTCTTTGGGATCTCTTGACCCTCAGTTCAGCCCATTTGGGATCTCCTAGCCCTTGGGATCATCCTGTTCCTCAGTTCAGCCCCTTTGGGATCTCCTGTTCCTCAGTTCAGCCCCTTTGGGATCTCCAGTTCCCCAATTCAGCCCATTTGGGATCTCCTTTTCCCCAGTTCAACCCCTTTGAGATTTCCTGTTCAGCCCATTTGGGATCTCCTGGCCCTTGTTCTCGGATCACTCCTGATCGTGATCCAGCGATGATGCTGTGGCACAGACAGACTTTGAGCCTGGATTTGATCCTCTTTTCCTGAGTTTCTGCCCTCATTGAAGTAATTTAGGACGAATTTCCTTTGCAGTGATTCCTGGGTGTTCAGGGAGGGCTGGAAGCCCCTGGAAGTTCCTCGTGCCCCCTCATTGTCCAGTCCTGGCAGCAGGGAGGGTTGTGGGGGGAGCTTGGTTTGTTCTCAGCTCTGGTGAGTCCTGACCTCCTGCCCAGGGCTTCCAGAGTACCTCCAGTGCCACAGCCACGACACTTCCAGGGATGGGCATTCCACCAATGTGGCATTCACATTCTCTGGAAAAATCCCTTCGCCTGGGATTTCTCTCCTGGGAAGCTGATGAGAGGAATAGTGGATTTGTCTTTCCTAACGAGCTGTGGGTCTGCTGGTAGATAAAACCAGCACTGGAAGATAAAAGAAACAATGGGAAGGATTCCACTGATTGGTGAATGGAAAAAGATATTTTCTTTTACAAATAAATTTTAAGTTTGCTGATAAAGAAAAATAGACATTGAGAGATGAAAGAAACAATGGGGAAGAAAAACCCCTAAATTCCATAAGAATTAAAAAATAAAAGGGAGGGTTGTACATTAGAAGGAAATGTTTGGGATCAGGTGTTCTGGAAAGTCTGAACCTCTCAAGTACCTCAGAAATGGGGAAAGGAAGAAGGGAAATGTGGCAGGGAAATTGGGATAAAAAGGCAGATTGCGTCCTCCAAAAATGTGAGAGATCCCAGGGGAATTCCCCATGGCCTCTCCCTTTATTGGATTAAAGTAAAAGGGACTCCTCTGTCTCCTTTTTGGACATAAACCTCTGGTGTTTGTGGATTGATTTTTCTAACTGAGAAGCCTCAGAGAAAAGGAAAACAATTCTTCTCTCATTTGCTTCTCCTGTGCTGTGCTCACATGTGGAATGTGTTTGGAGATTGTTTACCCACAGGCGATTGTTCCATTGGATTCTGCTGTGAGTTGTTTCACTCTTTGGCCAATCAGGGCCAAGCTGTGTCAGGACTCTGGAAAGAGTCGCAAGTTTTCATTATTATCTTTTTAGCAATCACTAAGTATCCTTTCTGTATTCTTTAGTGTAGTTAGTATAGTATTCTTTAATATAATATAGAATAATAAAATAATAAATTATCCTTCTGAGAACATGGAGTCAGATGCATCATTCCTTCATGCCACGGGGGCACCTGCAAATACAACACACCAATTCCCTCTTTTCATGCTGAGCAGGTGTGAAAAAGTTGCCAAGGGCAAAGTTTTGCACCCAAATTGTGCTGCTTTAGTGGCTGCTCTTGATAAGCTGCGAGATCTTTTCCAGCTGTGATTTTTTTTCCCCAACAAAACAAGTGCAGATCCAATCTCCTGCTGTTTCCCATCTATACCGTTTCTCTTGTCATCTTCGGGGTGCTTTACACCCTGCCCCGAAGACATTGAGGTTTTTATGATGTTGGTATCTTGTTTTTTCCCCTTTTGTTTGCTCTTGGAGACTGGGCTGGGCAGAGATGTTCAAAGGGAGGCAGGGAATGTGCAGGGTGATAGTGAAACAGATAAACACGGAGAGCTGGTGAATTATGCATATTCCTGAGCGTTCACCTTGAGGGAGCAGCAGGATCTGGGGATTGCATGGCTGGCAAAGACCTTGAAGAGCAGCTCTGTGGGGTTTATTTATTTTTTTATCAGCACAGTCTTCGAGGAAGATGAATTATCCGCCGGAGGAGCCTTGAGGGATCTGGGTTTATTGTCATTGAGTTTTAGGACAATAAAGTGACTCTGTTCTCCAGTGCTCCTGATGAGCTGGTCAAGGCACTCCATGAGCAGGATTATCCAGCCTGGACATGCAAATGAGCAGATTTCACAGCTCTCCCTGGATTCCCCCCCTCATGAAGCCCAGGGGAACAGCTGAGCTCTGGGATATTGATCACACCCAGCCAGGATCACCCCTGAAACTCCAATCCCTTCCCTGAGGGCACCTGGAGTCAGGGAAGGGCTGGACAGAGCTGTTGACAAATATTCCTGAATCCCTGAGGTTGGAAAAGCCCTCCCAGCCCATGGAGTCCCAGCTGTGCCCAATGCCCACCTTGTCCCCAGCCCAGAGCTCTGAGTGCCACCTCCAGGGGACACCTGCAGGGATGGGCACTCCAAACTTCCCTGGGCAGTGCCAAGGCCTGAGCCCCCTTTCCATGGGGCAATTC
>NW_005054303.1:15803797-15811315 GCF_000277835.1 Geospiza fortis | reverse complement strand
CTGGGTTCCTTTAAATATGTGTAATTTTTCATATTATTTTAGAGACTCATAATTGCAAATCTCACCTCAGAGCTGTTGTTAACCCTCAACACTCCCAACTTCTGTGCTTTGTATTTTTAAGGCCCTGAGAGTGTGGATTTGATCTCCCATCACTCCAGAGGTGTTTTCTTCTTGCTTCCCACAGAATCTGTTCCTAATTGGAAAAGCTCCTTCAGGCATCTCATCCCCCCCCAGCCCTGAGCACAGCACTTCATCATCACAGCTCGTTAAGAGATGCTGCCCTCATCAATTTCCATCCTGATACTGGAAAAGGAATTCATCTTTTCCAATATCTGCCCTGGAAGGAGAACCTGCAGCCAGCTTTTCCAGCAGAATAATTTCCCCACAATTAACTGGGAAGATTCCCTTCTCAAAGAGCAGAGTGTGTGTCAGTGTTATTTCTTGGTCAATAATGAGTAGCTGGAAAGGTCAGGCTGTCCAATACCTGCAGTGCCGCAGAATTTGAGGAGGGTTACAAAGATTAATAGGAAAATCCTGGAAAAATGCAGTAGAAAAAAAAATCCTTGTGGTTCCAAGCTTGTTCCGCTTTCAAGCGTGCCTTGGAGTCAAGGATGGGGATCAAACATTTCATTTTCCTTGGTTCCTCCAGCTTTGCTTTGGAAGCTTTGCAAATTTTTGGTGAAATCAGGATGAGTTTGGACCAGGAATCAAGAATATAAAATATAAAATACAAAACATAATATATAGAATATAAAATATTAAGAAGAAGATGCTTCTGGCTCTCTCTCAATAACGAGTAGCTGGGAAGGTCAGGCTGTCCAATACCTGCAATGCCATGGAATTTGAGGGGATTTATGAAGATTAATAGGAAAATCCTGGGAAACAGCAGTGGGAAAAAATCCTGGTGGTTCCAAGCTTGTCCTGTTCTGCTTCCAAGCCTTATAAGGGCTGCCAAAATCCAGGGAGGAGCAGGAATTAGGAAAAAGGGATCCGTTTCTGAATTCCCTGCTGAAAGCCCAGCAGAGGGATGGGTGCCTTGGAGTCAAGGATGGAGATCAAATATTTTGTTTTCCTTGGTTTTTCCATCTTTGCTTTGGAAGCTTTGTGGGTTTTTAGTGGAATCGGGACCAGTTTTTCACCAGGGATCAAGAACACAAAACATAAAAAGTAAAATACAAAATATTAAATATAAAACAATAAGATAATAAGATGAAGGTGCTTCTGGCTGTCTCTTTGAGCAGTTTTACTCCCAGAGACCTCTTCCAACTGAAATGATTCCATCATTTGGAGATCTCCCCATTCCAAAGTGGGAATTCCAGGCACGGCAGGTTAAATGTCCTCTTGGAAGGAAGAAGATGTTTCAGGGTCATAATTGAATTTATGTCCTTGTCAGAGCTCATATCAACACAATTGGAGTTTTTTATGTGTTGAGTTATTTCGTGTATCTTGGAGCAAAATACAGGTATATCCAGAGGGAGGGAGATATTCCAGAGGCACCTGGCTGCATTCCTGAACCATGTGCTCTGGGATGACCCCGCCTGAGCAGGGAGGTGGCACCAGAGGAGCCAGAACCGCACCATTGCTCCCACATCCCTCTCCAGGCTGTTTCCCTCATAGGGAGCATTATCCTGGTATTTTCACCTCCACAGGATAAAACTCCTCATGGTCCCACCTTCCAGTTCCTTTGGATGGTGAAATTTCCCTCTGTGCTCCCCTCATGGTGATTACTGAGCTTGGTTTTGCTCTCCTCTTCCCTCTCTACTTCTCCTTCCATTGGGATGGAGAAGGTTGGGAATTCGGCAAAGTTAAAATATTAAAGATTAAAAGCCATGCTGATGTTTAACCCCATCTCCTGGAGGTTTATTAACCCCACTGAACAGCCCACAGTTCAATATTGGGATAAGAAGGAAATTGGCCCTCAATGGAAATTATTTATCAGGGTTGACTGAAGAATTTCTTTCTCACCCACCTGATTTTTACTTCAAGTTGCTTGGATGGGTGCATTTTGTGTGGGATTCTGTGTTTCAAAGCTTTGCCCAAAGGTCTCTTGTCAATACCACAAAATTATGGAGAAATGCAGGCACTCCACCATATTCCCTGAAACGCTTTGGATCTCGCTAAAAGCGCCAAATTATTTTTGAAAATTTAGGAATTCAATCCTTCTGAAGCACATGGATTAGAGGAAACGTCCTCAAGGTGCACCAGGGGAGGTTTAGGTTGGATATTAGGGGAAAAATTCTCCTTGGAAAGGTTTCTCAAGCTGTGGAACAGATTTCCCATGGAAGCGGTGGAGTTAAATCCCTGGGAGTGCTCAAAAACCACATGGATGTGGCACTTGGGGACATGGGTTGGGGTTTTTTTGGACTCAAGGGCTTTTCAAGCTTAACAATTCCATAGAATGCATTTCCACTGTGAAAATTCTAAAAGAATTGTGTATTCCTGCAGTTTTGGGAGTCCCTTGTCCAGGGAATGTTTGCAGCAGGGAAAATCACGGGCTGAGCAACAATTCCCAACAAAGAATGGGACAGAAGAGCCCCATTGTGGAGCCTGGGAGAGTAAAAGTGCTCAGAACAGGCAGAAAGTTCAGGAGCTGTGGAGCACCAGGGAAAACAGAGCAATGGATAAGAAAAGAGTGTAAATTCCCTGGTTTTACCTTTGGATAACTTTGTTTTACTTGCCAGAATAAATAACGCAGAGCCTTTGCTGGAGGGGAGGGAGCCACGGGAGATATTTCAAATAAATCAACATTTGCTTCCTTGAGTTACTGTGAGAATTCTGTGGCCCCGAGGCCCCTGGAACAAATAGATGGGAAGGAGCACCAAGGGGCTGGCAGGAGTTTTAGAAATCTTCTCAGGCTTTTAATGTCTCTGTTCCCCAGCCCAGGAGGAGGGATTGGGATGTTCCACAGGGGGAGGTGTTTGTTTGCTGATCATTCCTGGATTTAATGCCCAGTGTGGGGAATAATCTCAGATGTGGCTGGGGGAGGATTGTGACAATCAGAGCCTCTGCTGGAAAATCCTTCCGTGGATGTTTTTATGTCCAGATATTTCAGGATACTGAGTGAGGATGTAGGGTGAGGCAAGGCTGGATAAGCTGAAAGAGGAGAGATTTGATGGGAGACTGGGAATTGGGAATTGCCAGAGCAGCTGTGGCTGCCCCTGGATCCCTGGAATTGCCCAAGGCCAGGTTGGACATTGGGGCAGCCTGGGACAGTGGGAGGTATCCCTGCCATGGCAGGGGTGGCACTGGATGATCCCTAAAATCCCAAACCATTCCATGATTCTTTGATAATTCTCTAATTGGTTTCCTTTGGAATTCAACTTATTTTATATAAACTGCACAACAAAAAATTGCATTTAAATTAGAGCCCTCCTCAACTTCTCTATACTTCAACCCAATGAATAATTTAATCAGTAAAACTAAATAAATGAAGAATTTAAAGCTTAAAAAAAAAATAAGGGAAAACAACCACGTTAATCCCTCCTGGGGCTCCCAAATCCAGCTGGGGACTGACACAGCACAAACTGGGACAGTGGAAGGTGTCCCTGCCATGGCAGGGGTGGGATGAGATGAATTTTAAGATCCCTTCCTATCCAAACCATTCCATGGTTAACCAACAGAATCAGTAAATAAACACTGTTTGTGAATAAATTGTTAAAGACTGATGAATGTTTAATGTGAATCCTTTCTTTCTCATTTTTAGGATGTAGATATTGATATTTTTAGTTGTGGAGAGGTTGTGGAATTCCCATCCCTGGAAGTGCCTCTTGGCCAGGCTGGGATAGAGGAACGCGTCCCTTCCCCTGGGCATTGAAACAAGATGAGTTTTATGGTCCCTTCAACCCAAACCACTCCATAATTCCCTGATTCTATGATCCAGTGCAAACAGTCTCGGAGTCTCAACCTCAAACCTTGTGTGAATAGTGGAAAAATGGTTAAAAAAAGAGGAATTAGAGGTGTTTGCTCAGTGCTGCGCAGAGAACCAGCCCGGATTAGAAGCAGAGCTGCTGCAGGAGGTTGGGAATTCAGCAAGATTAAAAGCCATGCTGATGTCTAACCCCATTTCCTGGAGGTTTATTAACCCCACTGAATAGCCCACAGTTAAATATTGGGATAAGAAAGAAATAGGTCCTCAATGGAAATTATTTATCAGAGTTGACTGAAGAATTTCTTTCTCACCCACCCTGATTTTTACTTCAAGTTGCTTGGATGGGCGCATTTTGTGTGGGACTCTGTGCTCCAAAGCTTTGCCCAAAGGTCTCTCATCAAAACCACAAAATTATGGAGAAATCCAGTGTGGGAATCCAAGTACTTTGCAGGATTCTGTGTTTCAAAGCTTTACCCATAATTTTCTTGTCAAAACCACAAAATTGTGGAGAATTACAGTGCGGGAATCCAACTACTTCCTTTACATTGATTTTTTTAGCATAAAATACTGGAAGTGAAGTGCAATTTCTGTATTAAAGTTTTGTCCATTCCAGAGAAGCACAACTCATATAATAGGAAATTAATGAGAGAGATGGATTAGGGTGTTATTTTTCCCTTGACAAATTAATGGATGTTACAATGGATTTCGAGCAGGCATCGTTAGCAAATGGAAAAAATTGCTCCAATTAAAAATGAACCCTGAGGCTCAACCATCAAAACTCCATTGTCAAAATGGAAATATTTCCCATGGAGTGTTTTAGAAAGAGGAGGAGGAGAAGGATATTCCAGGCAATTGCAAAAATTTGGCATTGCAGGAGCAGAAGGATGAAAAATTTGTCTAATTTCAGGTGTGACATTTGGGTGGCTGTGAGAGGGGACTGGGGGAAGAGATTTCCAAGGTTGATGAAACCAAACTTTGAATGGAACAAAGAGAAGGAAGTTTCTGTTTTCCCACATCTTCATCAGCTTCAAAATCTGAGCCTGACACTGCAGAATTCCAGCTTTGTTTTTTCTGGGAATGATGCTCTTCTTGGCTCCTGCTTTGTGTTCCTCCTCCAGCTGGGATAGCTGGGTCCCATCAGGAATTTTAGGGTTTTCCACCCCATTTAGGGTGAGTTGGAGGAGCCTTGGTCTGGCGGCGTTTGACTGACCCCAATCCCAGATGGAATTCTGAGGTCTGTGGAGCAGGTTGGGGTGTGTGAAGGGGTTTTCTGCTTGGTGCTGGTGTCCTCTGGAATAAGGTGGAATCATGGAATCCTTTAGGTTGGAAAAGCACTCTGAGATCGAGTCCAACCCTTCCCCAGCACTGCCAAGGCCACACTGACCGTGTCCCCAAGTGCCACATCCACACGGCTTGAAATCCCTTCAGGGATGGGAACTCCACCACTGGATCACCCTTTCCATGAAATTTTCCCAGTATCCAGCCTGAGCCTCCCAGTGTTTTGTCCCCTGTTGGTTTCTCACTTGTTCCTTGAGCTGATCCTTTAATTCCCAGTGCTTTTCCTCCCTCACGGAGGGGTTGGGCTCCTGAATTTACCAGGGATATGGGTTGGAAGGTGAAGATCCAAACACAATTCCATACAGGAATAACTGAACCTCTGGCAGCTGCAGATTCTCCTCTCCAGGATCCATGATCCCAGCTGTCCTAGCCTTGCCTCATGTCACAGCTGCTCCAGCGCAGGAATTCCCTGTGGAAAACCTCTTCCCATGGAAGGATCCAGGAAGGAACCAGAGTGTCTGCTCAGCCTCCTGGTGTCCTGGATTTTGGAGCTTCACCCGTGGCAGAAATTCAGAACGAGATGGAATTTAAGGCTGCTCCCAACCCAAACCATCCCAGGATAGAATGATTTCATCCCAGGAATGTTTTGTCCCCTCTGGAACTGCAGGAGCTGATGTTTCTCTCAGGGTTGGTTTCTCAGCTTGTTCCTCGAGCTGTTCCATCAATTCCCAGTGCTTTTCCTCCCTCATGGAGAGTCTGGATTCCTGAATTTACCAGGGATATGGGCTGGAAGGTGAAGATCCAAACACAGTTCCATACAGGAATAACTGAGCTCAGCCTTGCTTTGTATCACAGCTGCTCCAGCGCAGCATTTCCCTGTGGAAAAACCTCTTCCCATGGAAGGATCCAGGAAGGAACCAGAGTGTCTGCTCAGCCTCCTGGTGTCCTGGATTTTGGAGCTTCACCCAGGGGTCTGTGGGACCTCCTGGATCTCTGCATTCGGGAGTTATCCCTGGATGGAGGTTCCTGGTGAAGCCTGGGCTCAGTTCCCACCTCTTCCAAGACATCCAGGCTGGTTTCCCATTTTAATTTTCCTGTCCTGGCTTCCTTGGGATGGCAGCCACTCCTCCTCTCTTGCCTTTTTCTCCCCATGGATGTTTCTTTTCCAATGGAATCCCATTGGATGTTCTTTTCCAATGGAATCCCATTTCCTTTCACACCAAACTCAGCCTGGGGTGTTTTCCCCAGTCCTTGAGTAATTCCTTTCGTCCTTTTCCACAGCAATTTTCCAACCTCCTTTTGGGAATGACAGCACAACTCAGTGTTGGATTCTCAGCTTCACCACTGCCAGGTCCGTGGGGAGAACAATTTTTCCTCCCCTCTTTGGGCACATCCAGGGGTCTCCATGGCCCAAATCCCAGGTTTTCCAAGGTTTCTTTGTGGCCTCCTGTGCTCCATGCTCACATCCTGGATTTCCCATGGGGAAGGGACAAGGAAAGGGTTCCTTGTGACCTCGCAGGGCACTGGGCTCTCCCATTGATCCTGCTGGACATCCATGGCAAACTGGTGGGCACTGGGAGCCTTTCCCTTTCCTGGCAATCTCAGGAATTCCATTGGAAGCTGCAGAATGAAATCCATGGGCTATTCCTGGAACAAAATGACAAAGCTGAAGTTTCTTCTAATTCATTTTTCAAAAAAAAATGAGAGGAAATCCCTCCCAGACAGGAAATTCCCTGGGATATCCCACATCTCCCAGAGGGCATGGTGCATCTCCGGGCTGTAGGACTTCCCTGCCCTCAGAATTCCATGGAAACACCTCAGAGCGTCCCAAGAAGCCCTTCCCCAGCAGCCCTGTCAGTGCAATCCCAGATTAATCCCTGACCTTTTGGCATTTGGCAGCAGCCTGATAGGGATGCGGCCACTGGGGAACTCATTCCAGGCAGTTCAGCCAAGCAGCCAGAGTTCCACACCTCCGCTCCATAAATCCTGGTGCAGTTCATTCATCAGGAAAGGCAGGAAAGGCAGGAAAAGCAGCCTTGCTTGAAGTGTGTAAAATTCCTTGTGTGCGGCACAGTGTTGCTGTCATATTTTCTGAAAAATCCTCTTTGCCCAGGATTTTCTCCTGGGAAGCTGAGAAGCCTCAGCTTCTCCTGTGTTTGCTGCTCTGGAATGTGGTCTGAAGATTGTTTATCCAACATGTGAATTGTTTTAATTTAATGGCCAATCACAGCCAGCTGTGTTGAGGCTCAGGTGTCAGGAGTTTTTATTATTCATTCTTGTTAAACCTTCTGTCTGTATCCTTTCTCTTTCTTTAGTATAGTTTTAGTATAGCATAATATATAATATAACATAATATAACATAATATAATATA
>NW_005054303.1:15778669-15802936 GCF_000277835.1 Geospiza fortis | reverse complement strand
CCCACCCTGTCCATCCCTGGCAGCGCTGTCCAAAGGCTCCTGGAGCTCTGGCAGCCTCGGGGCCGTGCCCATTCCCTGGGCAGCCTGGGCAGTGCCAGCACCCTCTGGGGGAAGAACCTTTCCTAAGTCAGCAAAATATGAGTGGTGATTGACTCCCCTGAGGAAATGTGCAGGCTCTTTCTGAGTCAGGGCTGATTTGTTGGTCTCTTTCTGACGCCCCTGAGGTGATAAATGCAAACAGGGGAGTTTGGCAGAGCTGCTGCAGCACCAGCAGGGCACATTGTGGCTGTGTCCTGAACTGCTGAAAGCAAACAGAGGAGAAGGGTGAGGAGCACAGGCTCCCGAATCCCTGCTGGTGCTTGTTCAGGGAGTCCCACTGACCCTGCAGTGTCACCGTGATATTTTATGAAAAATCCCTTCACCAGGATTTCTTCTCCTGGGAAGCTGGGAAGCTTCAGCTTCTCCCTGCTTTGCTCCTTTGGAATGTGATTTGGACAATTGTTTACCCAGCATGTGAATTGTTTTTGCTTAATGACCAATCCCAGTCCAGCTGTGCTGGACTCTCTGGTCAGTCATGGGTTTTTATTATCATTCCTAATTTAGCCTTCTGATGACTCCTTTCTCTTTCTTTAGTATAGTTTTAGTATAGCATTTTCATATAATTTAATATGATATAATAGAATAATATGATATGATACGTTATGATATATAATATAATAGGATATGATAAGATATAATATAATAGGATATGATATGATATATGATATGATGTAATATGCTATGATAATATAATATAATATAATATAATATAATATAATATAATATAATATAATATAATATAATATAATATAATATAATATATCAGCCTTCTGAGAACTTGGAGTCTGGTTCTCATCTCTCACCTCATCCCTCACAAATTCAACAGCACAGAAGTGCAAAAAAATTCCAAATTCTGCATTTTAAACCCTGCAGCTGGAATCCCATTCTCATTGAAACCAGTGCTCAAAGCTCCCGTGGACAAACAGGATGGAATTTCAAAGGAAAAATGGGAAAGTGTTGTTTTCCCGGTGGTGCTGGTGGCTGCTCAGAGCTGCCAGGATTTCCTGAGGCGCTGCTACCGCGGTGCGTGATGGGGCTCACCCCACACACTCCTGGCACTCCTAAAGCTCTCCAAAGCTGTCCTGGAGGAAAAGGAAGAACAAAAAGCTGGGAAAAATGCAAACAAAAAGCTGGAAAAAAGCAAACAAAGCCAGAATACAAAAATCCCTGCAAAGTCTCCATTCCTATTTATAAAGGCAGGTGTTGGGTAATGGAGTTCCAGAAAGGAAAAGAACAGGATTATGGGAATAAACCCCACAGGAATCCTTTTTCCTCGTGGTGGAAAAGCCCATTCTATTCACAAAACTCCTTTTTATACAGTTTTACAGACCTTGTGGGTGACTCCCATTGGTCAGGAGCTTTCTTGCCAATCACTTTATTGGTTATTAACAAGCTGTTATCCTGTACTGATTGGTCACTCAGACTCTCAGTGTGTACATGCAGGGACAGTTTGTGAAAGAGAGTTTTCATTTTTCTAGCAGTATAAAAACAGTTTATAGAGGTGCTGGTTGTTTTTCACCCAGGAATAGATTGTTATGTTAACAAACTGCTCACACCAGGATTGCTTCCACAGGGGAACTTGCAAAGTGCTGGCTTTGGCAGGGCCAGACACTGATTTTAACAGAGCAGGCCTGATTTTCTGAAGCCTTTCTTTATGATTTTTCTCCCTTACTGCAGCACAGGATTTCCCTGGAGGCAGCACTAACATTGGTGTTGGAGCCTCCTGAAACAGCTCCTGTTTTCCCAAAGCCTTGACTCGGGAATCCAGTGCCAGGTGAGGCCCCGTCACCACTGTCCCCTTGTGTCCCCTGTCCTCCTTGCCCTGCAGAGCTGAGCAGGATGGAGGGGCTGCAGGAAATGCTGCCCCTGCACATCCAGGGATGCCGAACATCCCTGGAGTGACCATGTGTCCCAGAGTGCCAGGCAAGATGTGTTCTATCACCATCTATATGGCAGTTGGCTTCTGTCCAGTGGGCAGTTTTCCTTATCTCTTCCACACCCACTCCTCCCTCGGGAGGGGACACCTGCTGATAACAGCCATTGAATGTCCCTGCATGGCTGATAAGAACTACAGCATCCCATTGGGAGATGTGAGCCCAGAGGGAGGAGCCAAGCATTCCTACCTGGATATAATCTGGAGATTCTGGAACACCAGCACGGCTTCTCCACTGGATTCCCCAGAGGAGCAGCAGCTGCCTCTCCTTCCCCTGGATCTCCAGAGGCAGAGACTGCACCCTTCTCCAGGATCCCTGCTCCAGCAGAACCACCCCTGACACTGCAGGAGGGCTGAGCCACAATTCCAATGGCACTGCTGCCAGCACCCTGACCCACAGGGTGTCAGCTTGGGTTCTGACTCTGTCAGTGCTGGTTTAGTTCACTGCATGGTTTATTTTATCCTTTTATTTTCTTTCCTATTATAGAACTGTTATTTCCTGCTCCCATATTTTTGTCTGAGAGCCCCTTAATTTAAAATAGATAGCAATTGGGAGGGGTGGGGAGGGTTCACATTCTCCATTTCAGGGGAGGCTCCTGCCTTCCTTAGCAGGCACCTGGCTTTCCAAACCAAGACACCATGGCTTTTCCAAGGGTTTTCCAGTCCCCAAGTATCCATTTGGCTGTCACTTCAGCTGGTACTTTAAGAATAAAAAAAGAGAATTGCCTAGGATAGGAGGGAATTTGGTGTCCCTGGGCTGGGGGCAGAGGCCACACTTTGGATTTCTACTTTTCCAGAGGGTGTTCCACTCCTTTCCCATATCCCAGGATGCTGCCTCATGGGAAGGGCTTAGGAAAGGTGTGGGGCTGGAGAGGTGAGTAAAGGAGGGAGAGAGAATCTGAAGGGGCTCCAGGAGAGCTGCAGAGGGACTGGGGACAAGGGATGGAGGGACAGGAGCCAGGGAATGGCTCCCAGTGCCAGAGGGCAGGGATGGATGGGAGATTGGGAATTGGGAATTCCTGGCTGGGCTGGAATTGCCAGAGCAGCTGTGGCTGCCCCTGGATCCCTGGCAGTGCCCAAGGCCAGGCTGGACATTGGGACAGTGGGAGGTGTCCCTGCCATGGCAGGGGGGGGATGAGATGGGATTTAAGGTCCCTTCCCAGCCAAACCACTCTAGAATTCCATCTGTGGAAATCAGGCACTGAGGCTTTCCGCCAGCCCAGGAGATTCCAGGACTCCTCCAGAGCTCCTCTCGTGCTCAGGGAATGGAGGTGGTTTCCAGAGGATGGATATGTGGGATCTCAGAACAGCTGGGGCAGCCTAAATCAAAATGGAAATTGTAAATGAATCCCGGTGTCAGAGCTGTGGAATTGGCTGGGTTAGGTCCTGGATTTGTGTTTATGGAATGGTTGGGGTTGGAAGGGCCCTTAAAGATCATTCAAGTCCAACCTCCACTTCCAAGAGCCTGAGTTTGAGGGAATCTCCCTCTCCTGGATGTTGTTCAGCTTCTCCACTTTTGACTGAGGATCCCAAAAATAAGAAGGAATGAAGGGATAGGCAAATCCTGGTGGATTTGTAGGAGAAGGTGCAGAAACCACGGACACGTGGGAGCCTGGGAATGCTGAAGTGCTGCTGAAGTTCCTTTTGTTCTGTAATGACAGAGGACTCTGCCAGGCTGGGCTCTGCTGCGAGCCTCACTCAGTAATTAAAAATCAATTAGGATGTTTGGCAATTACCTAATTAACTTCCTGAAGCTATCATGTCAGATTCATATCCAAACATGCCTCCAAATCCTGTGTGTTCCCAATAATGCAAATTATGGGATGCCTTTATTGCTCATGGAAGCTGGAATTAAGGGAAGTGCGTGAGCTTTTTGTTAATTTGGACCACTCCTAATTACGTGGGCTTGGGATCTTCCAAGTGGGAGCATCCAAACTTCCCTGGGAACACCATGGTGGAAGTTCTCCATAGGTGGGATTTGCTCCTTGCAGCTCAGGAATGAGGAAGGATGGGAAGTGATCCCAAAATCAGCTCCTGGGAGAGCCCCATCAGCTTGGGAGGTTTGGGGGTGATTTGGGCTGAGTTGATGGCACAAAGGACCCAGCCCCAGCTTTGGGTTGGGCATCCACAATCCCCAGGCTTGGCTGCTGCTCCTGGGGCTGTCACTTCCCTCTGCTGTCCCCAGGAGCTAGGACACGTCCAGACAAGGACAGGGAGGGGCTGGAGCATGTCCAGGGAAGGGAACAGAGATGGGAAGGGGCTGGAGAATCCCTGAGGGAGCTGGAAAGGGGCTGGAGAATCCCTGAGGAGCTGGGAAGGGGCTGGAGAATCCCTGAGGAGCTGGAAAGGGGCTCAGCCTGGAGCAAAGGAGGCTCAGGGGCCCTTGTGGCTCTGCACAGCTCCTGCCAGGAGGGCACAGCCGGGGGGGTCGGGCTCTGCTCCAGGGAACAGGGACAGGAGCAGAGGGAACGGCCTCACGGCAGCTCAGGGTGGATATTGGGAAAATTCCTTCATGGAGATGTTGTCCAGCCTGATGGAGTGCCCATCCCTGGAGGGGAGTTTTGTTTTCCAATAATCCAACAGAATTCTGCTTTCCTGAGGTACTCATGAAATTTCAATTAATTTCAATTTGAATATATTTAATCTTAAAAAAAAAAGGAAAAAAGAAATTGAAAGTTTGTTACAGCTGCCAGAAACAGGGGTGGGAAAGGTTCAGGGAGTCACAGAATCCCAGAATGGTTTGGGGTGGAAAGGATCAAAAATCCCATCCCATTCCATGGCAGGGACACCTCCCACTGTCCCAGGGTGTCCCAGTGTCCAGCCTGGCCTTGGGCACTGCCAGGGATCCAGGGGCAGCCACAGCTGCTCTGGCAATTCCAGCCCAGCCAGGAATTCCCAATTCCCAATCTCCCACCCATCCCTGCCCTCTGGCACTGGGAGCCATTCCCTGGCTCCTGTCCCTCCATCCCTTGTCCCCAGTCCCTCTCCAGCTCTCCTGGAGCCCCTTCAGGCCCTGCCAGGGGCTCTGAGCTCTCCCTGGAGCCTTCTCCACTCCAGGGGAACATTCCCAGCTCTCCCAGCCTGGCTCCAGAGCAGAGGGACTCCAGCCATAAATTAATTCCCATCAATGACAATACCCATATCCCATTTTATGGAATATTCTCTGTTCTGCTGCTGTAAATTGACTCCAAGAACTGTCCAAACAGGAATTTTTTCATCACTAATTACAGGACCCCAAGTCATGTGCAAAGTCTTTCAATCAAATGGAGATTTCTGCTTTATTCCACTTTATCCACAATATCTCATCCTACAAATAATTATTCCATTCAGATCCCAGTATCTTACAGGATATTTAACATTATAATTGAGATTTAGAAGGAACCCAGATGTCTCTCCAATATTTCTGACCTCCTGCAGCACTCCCAGCTTTGGGAACACACAGCAGCCACTGCATCTGGGGGATTATTTTTTTCCTCCCTCACATCCTGCTCACAAAATCGCTTTTGTGTGTTTGGGGTTTGGTTGCTGCCCTAAAGAATTTATAAATTACAGGAGTTATTATAAGTAACATTATAAGTTACAGGAGACACAAAAATCTTCCAGGAGCAGCAGTTCCCTGATTTGCCTTCCTGCTCTGCCACCAGAGTAGAAAATGCACCAAAGGCTGGGGAAAGTTGCCATTATTTTATTTGGGGTTCTTTTAAAACCAGATGGAGCTGTGGAATTGGGTCAGAAATGTGGAATTTTAAAGTTGTCTCCAAGAAATGTGCAATTATCCAATTTGCAGCTGCAGGGTTTGGAGAACACAATTTTTAGACTAGAAATTACCCCTAAAAATATTCCTCCGATTTTAAACCACAGCAGGATCTGCCTTTCCCCTCCCTCCAGACACTGTGTGCTCCCTTCCCTTTGGAAACATTGCTCCTGGGGGAATTTTCCCTCAGGTTTGATGGAAAATCCTGGTGTCTCCAGGAATTCCTGGAGTGACTCTTTGAGCACCTCGGTGGCATTAATGGGGCACAACCCTAAATAAAGTGTCCCCAGGGCTTCCCTGAGCTTCAGTTCATAGAATTGTGGGATGGTTTGGGTTGGAAGGGACCTTAAATCCCATCCCATCCCATCCCATCCCATCCCATCCCATCCCATCCCATCCCATCCCATCCCATCCCATCCCATCCCATCCCATCCCATCCCATCCCATCCCATCCCATCCCATCCCATCCCATCCCATCCCATCCCATCCCATCCCATCCCATCCCATCCCCCAGGGATCCAGGGGCAGCCACAGCTGCTCTGGCAATTCCATCCCAGCCCCTCCCCACCCTCCCAGCCAGGAATTCCCAATTCCCAATATCCCATCCATCCCTGCAGTGGGTTTATATCCCACAGTCCCAATATCCCAAATCTGCAGTGTGGCAACAAATCCGTGCTTTGGAATTCTCAGGCTTGCAGAGACCTGCACAATCATTATCCCTTGCTGGGGCAGGAAAACTCTGGGAATTTCCCATTTCTCTCCAGGCTCCAAACCAAGATCTCCCAGGGATGTGGAGGAGGGAGAGGATTCCTGGAGCTGCCTTTTCCCAGGCTCTGTGGCTGTGTCAGTACCTTGGCCTTTGTTTTCTTACTGGAAACAGAGAGCTGCTCCATAAATCCCAGATCCCAGCTGGTGCTTTGCATGGAACTGGGAATCCGATGGAAATTCCCAGTCCAGGGAATGGAGTGAAAAGGCTCTCGAGCCACCCAGGAAGAGGTGTCAGAGGTAAAATTCAAATATTGGATTTTGGGGAGGAAAGAGGAGGTTCCCAGCTTGGATCCTGAGCTCCAGGACAAAGGCAGAAGGTAAATTCCAAGCCTGGCTGTGGAATACAGAGGCCACAAGCTGGAGGAAGGTTATGGAGGAATAAAAAGTGCAGAAAATTAAAAAAAACCCAAAAAACAAAAAACAAAACCAAGAACAACCCTTAAAAAACCAAGGGAATAACACAGCCATGACCTTCAATAAGGCCAAATCCAATAAAGGCAGAACTGGGAGGGAAGATCCTTTGGGAAATGAGCCCAGATGAAATAAGGAGTTCAGGGAAGTTCAGCTCTCTTAAAAAGCACAGGAAAAATCCATCCCCATGCCGAGGAGCTGCAGGAAGGATGGGGAGGGACCACAGCAGCTGAATCCAGGGCTCTTCACTGGCTTGGAGAAGAAGGAATTGCACAGGGAGCAAGAAGTTGCTCAGCTGGATGGGAAACAGGCTGGGAGATGCTGAGGGACAGGGGGAAAGCAGGAAGGGAAAAGGAGGAAAGGAAAAGGAGGAAAGGAAAAGCAGGAACAGAAAAGGAGGGAGGGAAAAGCAGAAACAGAAGAGGAGGAAAAGAAAAGCAGGAAAGAAAAAGCAGGAAGGGAAAAGCAGGAAGGGAAAAGCAGGAAGGGAAAAGCAGGGAGGGGAAAGCAGGAAAGGAAAAGCAGGGAGGGAAAAGGAGGAAAGGAAAAGCAGGGAGGGAAAAGGAGGAAGGGGTCAAGGAGAAGACCCCCAGGTGCAGGAAGGGCCTAGGAAAGTCCTGGGTCACCACAGGGTGGGTGCGGAGGGATCTCCCAGCTGATCCTTCAGGGATGGCTCCAGTGCTTCCCTCCCTGCTGGGAACAGCAACAGAAAGAGGGAAAAGGTTTTAATCCATTAAAACTTTTGGGTGGTTTGATGGAATCACAAATTCCTTGAGGCTGTAAAAGCCCTCTGAGGTCATTCAGGTGCCAAGCACTGCCCAGGCCACTCTGACCATGTCCCCAAGTGCTGCATCCAGAAGGCTTTGAAATCCCTCCAGGGATGGGGAGTTCTGGCATTCCAGGGAGGTGTGGGGCTGGGAGAGGCAGGGGGAGCAAACAGGGGCTGGGTCCTGCCCTGAACATTTCCCCTCTTGTCCTTGGTGTCTCAGAGAAGGTGACATCCTCTGGTGCAGGGTTTGAAGACCTGGTTGGATCTCCTGGTTCCCAGCTCCAGGAGTAGCTCAGTCCAGAGCAGGAATTCCCATGCAGCCCATTTTCATGGAATTACAGAATATCCTGAGCTGGAGGAACCCCAGGGATCATCCCAGCCCCATCCCTGCCCAGACCCCCAACAATCCCACCCTGGGCATCCCTGGCTGCGCTGCCCAAACCCCCCTGGAGCTCTGGCAGCCTCAGGCCTTGCCCATTCCCTGGGCAGTGCCAGCGCCTTTTTGGGAAGAACCTTTCCCTGATATTCATTCCCTCCCATTGCAGTTCCCTTTATGTGATTCCAGCATCCAAGTCCATAATTCTCCAGCTGTGGCCCAACACCTCCGAGTGAATTTCTGCTCAGAAAATCCTCCTCTTGCTGCCCCAAGAAGACGCTGAGCAGCTCTGAGGAGGAAACCCCTGTGAGCCACGCAGCTCCTCACTTTTCTTCGGGAAAAGCAGCCCTGTGTGAACATTCCTGATTTTCTTTCCCGCTGCCGTTACAAAGAGGAAATTAAATCAGGGGCTGATGTAAACCTGCCGAGGAGAACAGGCAGCTGTTATGGTTCTTTATTGCTTTTTTCATCTGCTGTTGCATTTTGCCATCGTCGGGTGCTCAGTGGAGGGTGTGATTTATTCATAGCAGGCTCTGGCGCGGCCGGGGGGGTTGTACAATAAACCCCTGACAAGGCCCGTGCCAAAAGCCATTAGGAGGAGAGAACAATAATGGAGACACAAAGTATTTACAGAGAGAGTTGGCTTTAATTTAAAATCCTTTACTGAGGCTGGATGATAATTACATCACGTCGCTGACAGGCCCTGCTTTGCACCGCGGCATTAAAAAATCAGCGAGAATTGAAACCTCCCTTAGAAGCTGCAAGAAATTCCCGGGATTTTAGGGTCATTCAGGCACTTGGGCATTGCTGCCAAGGGCCAGGTTTTTCCTAAATTAGTGCCAGGCTGGCAGAGGGCTTGGAAGGACAGGGATGTGTTGTTGGGATGGATCCTGGTCCAGGGTTTTGCTTTCTCCTCTTCCTTCTCCTCCTCCCTCCCTCCCCATCCAGATGTGTTTATTTAGAGGTTTTAAGTATTTGTGGTTTAGATATAAAATGGTTTTGCCTCCTTGTGAAGCCTCTTCCAGGGCCTGAAGGGCTCCAGGAGAGCTGGAGGGGGACTGGGGACGAGGGATAGAGGGACAGGACACAGGGAATGGCTCCCAGTGCCAGAGGGCAGGGATGGGTGGGAGATTGGGAATTGGGAATTCCTGGCTGGGCTGGAATTGCCAGAGCAGCTGTGGCTGCCCCTGGATCCCTGGCAGTGCCCAAGGCCAGGCTGGACACTGGAGCTTGGAGCACCTGGGACAGTGGGAGGTGTTCCTGGATTGGAATGGGATGAGCCTTTCCGGGCTTATTGGATGTCCTCAAAGTCCTGATCCAAAGGAATTCCAATGGAATTTGGATGTTTTCTCAGCCTGGAAAGTCCTCACTGGACTCACACTGGGAGGCTTGAGGGTGATTTGGTGATCCCTGAGCTGTGCTGATGGATTGGGAATGGTTGGGAGTTTCCTCTGCTCCAGGTCCTTGCGTTGATCTTTTATTATTGTGGAAAATGTTACCAGAATCCTTTGAGAAAAGTGGGAATGAGGTGGTGTTTTGGATTGGCAGAATGGTGGAAAGTTTGAGAGGACTTTGGGATTCATTTCAGCTGGAATGGGAAGAGGAGTTGGGAGATGGAGATTTGCGGAGCTGGGAAGGGGAATGATTCCATGGAGAGGGACTGGGGACAAGGGATGGAGGGACAGGAGCCAGGGAATGGCTCCGAGTGCCAGAGGGCAGGGATGGGTGGGAGATTGGGAATTGGGAATTCCTGGCTGGGGTGGGAGGGAGGAGCTGGGATGGAATTCCCAGAGAAGCTGGGGCACCTGAGGTGAGGGAATATGGCTGGAACTGAGAAGGACACCCTGGGACAGTGGGAGGTGTCCCTGCCATGGAATGGGATTTGAGCCTCTTCCAACCCAACCCATTCTGCATTCTGTGGGGAAGAGGAGCAGTTGTGTCATCCCAAAAGGGTGGAAACTGGCCATTTCATTTTCCCCTCAGTTTCACAAAGCTGTGACTCCTCCTGCAGTGAATCCCTGGGGAAAAAAAACCACAATTCACCAAGGCAGGAAAAGGAGATTTCCTTCCCACAAAATCCGGCCATGGCCCCATGCAGGGGCAGCGCTCAAAGGGTTAATGCCCGCAGATCTCCCAACATCCATTTAATGTCGTTTTCCAGCCCATTTCTGGAGGGAATGGGAGGGAAATTCCAGGAATCCCGGAGGTGAGTGCAGTTGCAGGGCTCTGACGAGGGAGAGCAGCAGATCCATGCTCAGCTCCCGGCCGGGGGCACCTGGAGCAGCCCCAGGGCAGCATTCCCATCCCTGCAACCCCACCTTCATTCCCCTGGAACCTCAGAGCTGTGAGGAATTGTTAAAGACTCCGGAAAACACATTTGGGAGAGCAGCAGGAGGAGGAGATGTTTGTAAATCCAGCAGGGCGGAAAAAAAATTTCCTTTAATTAGCAGCCAGCCTAATGAACGGAATCCTTCTGGAAGCAAAATCCATCTCCAGGATTCCCAGTGGGAATTTTGTGTTTATTGGCCCTCCTTGAAAGGTTTGAGGATCGTTTTGTGGGAAATTATAACTCTCATCTCCAAAGGGAAGTTGCTGCCCTTTGCACAGGATTTGTGGTGCATCCAGCAGATTTTGTCTCACTGCCTGCTCAGTCTCCAAGTTGGAAGCCTGGGAATGCTCAGGGATGGGAATTTACCCTGGAGGAACCTTTGGTCTGGTCCAGTATTGTCATTTTTTATGTTTTCATAGACATTTTAATATTAAAATATTACTATTAGGTTGATATTTCCTAGAGGTTTTCAACAGCTTCTGATAATTTAATCCCTTTTATAGAACATTTCCTAGGATTTTCCAGCAGCTGACCTGGAGATGGAAATAGCTGGATAACCCCGACTGGTCTCCCAGGATTGGAAAAGATGTTGAGGGTGGTTGTTTCATAATTAACAAATTAATTTGGACATCAGGAATTCCCACTCTTCCGTGCAAAATGAGAGATTTTTAAAATGAGTGATTGGGTGTTTAGGCACCAAAACTCCTGGAAATTCAGGAAGATGCTCCTGATGGGAGCTCCAAAATCTTTATTTGAATAGAAAATCCATTTGGATTTTTTGATTGAATGTTGGTTTTCTTAAAAACAACAACAAACAAACAAAAAAAAAAGTAAAGAGAAATCTCCATCTCCTCATGAACTCTGAAATGTTGGGGGGGAGAGGATTTCCCAGGAATTTACCCAGCCAGAGTTCTCCTGGTGTTTCCTTCTTAAATGAATCAGAGAATTCCAGGCTGGTTTAGCTTGGAGGAGACCAATCCCAACCTGTCCAAATGCTCCTGGAGATGTGGAAAACTTGGGAATTCCCGGGGGATCAGTGCCCACCACCCTCTGGGGGAAGAACTTTTCCCTGAAATCCAACCTAAAAGCCTTGAAAATTCCCCAGAGCTGAGCTGGAGTCACACAAGGAGAGGGATGAAGCATCCAAGGAAAAGGAGCATTGAGTAAATTCCATTGAAATCCCGAATTTTCAAACTCTGGATACTGAAATTTCCCTCTATATCATTCCTGGTGTAACGCTGGAAATGTCTGGGATTTAATTCCTTCCTTGCTGTAATAAAAGGTGGAGGAGGAAGAAAAGCAGCTCTGAAAAAGTGGGAAGAATTTTGGCAGGAGGAAGGGAAGGAGGAATAAAATCCCTGCCTATTTTGGAAGGGCTGATAGGAGCAATCAGCACTTGGAAAGGAGGTGGTGGCAAATAAAAGTCACTCCTGAGATGTCCTGAGCAAATCCCTCCAGGATGGGAACTTCTCCAAGGAACGTCTTAACAAAGAAGTTTTATGGGAACAATTTTAAGGATTGGGATAAAAACACGCTGAGCCCTTCCAAGCTGAAACCTTGAGAGTGCTAAAATAACCCTCAGCCAATTTTGTGGAAACCTCAATTATTTTTCCTTTGTAGCTTAAGAAATCAGCCCAGGGGCTGCTCCAAGGCCTGGGAAAGTGAACGGGAGATTTTCCGGAACTCTCCAGAGTGCTGGATCAGTGCTTGGGGCCCAGCTGCAAAGCATTTTAGCTTTGTTATTTTCGAGATGTGCCCAAGTAAGATTGAAATATTGGAAAGTTGTACCTGGGAGTTCCAGCTTGGGGCTCATTTTGATAAGATTCTGATAAGATTTTTTGGCTGATTTTGATGAAATAGCCAATCGAATCTAAATATTTCAGTAATGCCAGGTTGGGTTTCAGTCCAGTTTTTCCATTGTTGCTCCTGGGATGTGATTTAGGACAAAAGTTCCTCTCTGCAAGCAGGAATTGTCTCCCCAGAAGCTGTCCTGTGTTATTTAGGGGCTGCCATTCCCGAATTTTGGGAATGAATTGTTGGATTTTTCCATCCAGAAGAGAGGGGTAGATCTGAGCTCTGCCTTTGTCTGTGCTGAGGGATTACAGGATATTTGCAGGAGGAATTTTTTCAAGGAAAAGAATGGAAGTGGCTGCCCAGGGAGGGTTGCAGTGCCCATCCCTGCAGGTGTCCCCTGGAGGTGGCACTCAGAGCTCTGGGCTGGGCACAGGGTGGGCATTGGGCACAGCTGGGACTCTGACCTTGGAGCTCTTTCCCAGCCTCAGGGATCCTGGGATTCTGGGATTTTTGCCTTTAATGAAGAGATTTCTTTTATCTATTCAGTGATAGGGTAGAGTTTAGAGGTTTTCATCCAATTTAGGGCTTCAGGGTGGTGGGAAACCTGTGAAGCCCGAAGGGAGTCACTGCCTGCCCTAAGGATGTGCAGGAGGAAGGACCCGGATTTTAGGGATCAGCTGGATGAGCACAGATTTCACAGGGAATAAAGACACAGGGTTGCTTTTGCCAGCTTTGTACCAGGAGGTCCAAAAACTCTTTGCTCCTGAGGATTTTATAGAATCCCAGAATCCCAGACTGGTTTGGGTTGGAAAGGACCTTAAATCCCATTCCACCCCTGGATGGGCTCCACCGTCCCCGGCTGCTCCAAGCCCCAGTGTCCAGCCTGGCCTTGGGCACTGCCAGGGATCCAGGGGCAGCCACAGCTGCTCTGGCAATTCCAGCCCAGCCAGGAATTCCCAATTCCCAATCTCCCATCCATCCCTGCCCTCCTTCAGCTTCAGGCCATTCCCTCTTGTGCTGCCCTTGTGAAAATGTGGGATTTAGGCCCTGCTCAGGACGGCTTTTCCTGGTCAGCACTAAAACCATTTCCAAGCCTGTTTTTTTTCTTTGCTTTCTCCATTTTTAAGTCATTGTCTCCATTAAAAAAAATCTGCAGGAACAAGGGGAAAGTCAAACAGGAAAAACCCACAATGGGAATTAATTATCCGTTTGAAAAATAAGGTGAACTATTTCAAAGGATGAATATTTAAGTGCAGATACAATAAACACCAACTATTAATGCAGGAGAAAAAAAATCCATTAAAATGACATTTTTCCTATACCTGTTTGAAGAAAACTCTCTCCTGATGTCATTCCCGGTGGGAACAGCACTTCCATGGTTTGATTTCCACCTCAAAGGAATCTCTACATCAAAGGTCAAAATCATCAATAGTTAAGCAAAGTAATTAATTAGCTCTTAGGATCACTGCTAGAGCACTATTTTAACATCATTTTTCTTTCATTCCCTCGTGTCCAGCAGCTCGAGCAACTTTTTTTACAAGTTCTGTGTTCCAGAAATTTAATTGCACTTTTATTGTTGTGTTTGGAGTTAATTATACAGCAAAGCAGGTTTATCTCTTCGATATTAAATCAAGCAAGTGCTCTTGGAACAATCAATTGATATTTAATTACAACAGAGAAGCTGCCCTATTAAATCTAAATTAAATGCTCATTGAAGACTATTAAAGTGTTACCAGACCATCAAACAGCAAATGCAATCCAATGCAGCCCAAAGCCTTCTGTGCTTGGTTTTCTTTGGAATCCTAAGCAGGAAAACTGACCTCAGATGACACTTCCTGAAATCTTTTGGTGAATTAAGAAGGAAAATTTCCTTCTCCAAGTTTGTTTCACTTAATGAAAGCGACTGACAATATTGAGGGTATTTTATATCTTCCAGGGTCGTTGTAAGAGTTTAGAGGGGAAGGATTTGGGAGAAGCTCAAAGAGGAGCATGGAAAAGGCAAGAGACACCTCACCAGGGATAGTCGTGTGTCAGAACCCAGGACATTGCTCTGGCTGCCCTGGGGGACTCCAGACCCTGGCAGGGGCTCAGAGACCTTGGCACGGAGTCACAGACACCTGTGCCTTTGATTTTAGCCCTTGGAAACAATTCCCAACTTTGTGTGAGCAGTTACAAGCCACAAGGGTTTGAGTAGAATGACAGTGAATTTGTCACAGGGTGGAAAAGGAGAATTTTGGGGTTTTAGAATGGGGGTTCAGGAGGCAAGATGGAGGAATCTGGGCGTGTCCTGTCCTTCTCCTTCTTGTCCTCCATCTTCTGCTGTGATGGTGGCACTTTTGGATTGGTTTAGAGTAGAGACAGACTGTCTAACACAGGGGATAGGTGTTTGAAATTTATTGTAAATAAAGCACACGTAGTTTTTAGTACAAAAAGCCACCACCACCCAAGGGCAGGGCCTGTGCCACAACCCGACCTGCTGGACAGATCTCAGCAGGTCAGAGAGAGAATGTAATGGATAAGAGAAAATAAACAACCTTGAGAACCAGAGCTGAGGAATCTCAACTTCTTCTTTGGTCATGGGCCTGGGAAAAATGACTCTTTAATACCTTGGGAGCCTTTTCAGCAACATAAAACCTGAGAGTCGTGGAATCATGGAATGGTTTGGGTTAAAGGGACCTTAAATCCCATCCACTGCCACCTCTGGGTGGGCAGGGACACCTCCCACTGTCCCAGGGTGTCCCAGTGTCCAGCCTGGCCTTGGGCACTGCCAGGGATCCAGGGGCAGCCACAGCTGCTCTGGCAATTCCAACCCAGCCAGGAATTCCCAATTCCCAATCTCCCATCCATCCCTGCCCTCTGGCACTGGGAGCCATTCCCTGGCTCCTGTCCCTCCATCCCTTGTCCCCAGTCCCTCTCCAGCTCTCCTGGAGCCCTTCAGGCCCTGCCAGGGGCTCTGAGCTCTCCCTGGAGCTTCTCCTCTCCAGGGGAACATTCCCAGCTCTCCCAGCCTGGCTCCAGAGCAGAGGAAATCCAGAGTAAACCTTCCTGTTCTCCTCTGGACTTGCTCCATCAGCTCCACATCCTTCTAATGTGGGATCCCAGAGCAGGAGGCCAAATCCCATTATTCCTTCCTCCTTTCTAGATCCACAAGGTCTCAGAGCATCCAACTCACCAGAGCAATGTCAAATTGTTAAAAAAATCCTCTTCCAACATCCCAGCTCCCGTGGCTGAGCCCATTCTCCATCTCCACCCCTGTGAGGGGATCCTGCTTGATTTCCAACCTTTCTCCTCGTGTTTGGACTCAGGTGTTTATTATTTCTTATCAGTCAAACAGTCTCACTGCTGTGAGTTCAGCAGCTTTTCATCAGAAGGCACAAAATGGCCAACAATCTCTTGGTACAAGGGCTTTTAAGACTAAACTATCAAATTAAGAGCTGACACCTGGATTATTTCCCTTTTAACCCAATAACTGATCCCACAGAGCTGCAATGGGGACTTTTCTGCCCAATTACAAAATGCCACCCAAACCCATGAAGAAGGAGGAAGAAGAAGCATGAAGAAGAAACCCAGGATGACACCCTGTGCCCTCCATCTTGCTTCCATCCACAACACACTAAAAATCCCAAACCCTCAATTTCTCACCCAGTGACACACCTACACTGCTCTCTATAATCTATTGCACACTTTTGTGGATTCCAGTCGATCTTGAAGTCTGGGAAACTTTCTCCATGAATGAGGGTCAGAGTCAGTGCTCCCCTGGGGGTCAGGGCACCCCAGAGCAGACACAGAAATATTCCCAGTGCTCTGGGTTTCCACAGAAATTGAGTGCAGGGTTGATTTTGATTTTGATTAATGGGGCACCACATTTAAACCTGGAAGAGGATTTTTTTTTTCAGAAAATCCTAAAGCAAACAGTGCTTAAGTTGAATTGCCCAGAGGTTTTCTTGGTGGACGTGGAAGGCATTTAAGTGACAAATGTTTCATCTGGAAAGGGAAACTCCATTACTCAGTGTGAGCCATTACTTGGGATGAGTTACGGGTCATCCATCAGTCAATTCCATAATGGATCATCCATATTCATGCCTGGCCTTCCTTACAGCAGGGATGTTAATTTTGCTTTCCTTGATTTGTTTTCCATCTTCATTTGCCTCAGCTCCTGATCCGAAGTGAGTGGAGATTCCTGTTTGCTCATTTTTATAGGATCAGTTCAGGGTGGATGGAGCTACCAGCCCTGAGGAACATCTGGAGAACTCTGGGGAGGTTTTCCCTCTCAGCAAAGCTGGGATTGGGGTCAGGCAGGGCACTGATAGAGCCCATCCCAGAGATAAGAGATGGGAACTTCCAGTTTGAGGTGTATTTCCACTCAAAATTATTGCAGCAGAATCTTCTGTCCAGCTGCAGGTGTAACACGGATGTGTTGTAGGAATAGGAAAAGGAAATTAAGATTTTCCAAAATTTCCCTTTGCATTTCCTGCCCCGAGGTCAGGCTGTTGTTTCATCTCTCAAGCTGTGCCAGGGGAGGCTCAGGTTGGCCATCAGGGGCAATGTCTTCCTGGAAAGGGTGCTCAGGCCTTGGAAGGGGTCATCCATCAGCCAATTCCCTAATGGACCATCCATATTCCTGCTCGGCCCTTCTTACAGCAGGGATGTTAATTTTGGTTTTCCATCTTCATTCCCCTGAGCTCCTGCTCTGAAGTGAGTGGAGATCCCTGTTTGCTCATTTTTATAGGATCAGTTCAGGGTGGATGGAGCTACCAGCCCTGAGGAACATCTGGAGAACTCTGGGAAGGTTTTCCCTCTCAGCAAAGCTGGGACTGGGGTCGGGCATTTGTCAAAGGCACAGAGAGAGCCCATCCCAGAGATAAGGGATGGAAAATACAGGGAATGAGCTGCTGAGCCCAACATTCCTGTGCCAATCCCCCTCCTAAACTGAGCCTAAAATGACAGGGCAGATCTGGGAGTTTATTGAGTTTATTGCCTTGGCTTTATAGAAAAATAAATTCTTACCTGAGGCTGTCATTACCTGTCTCAATCCCTGCACCTCCAGGTGTGTCCAGACCTCCCAGGAGAAAATTCCCAGTTCCTTGCAATTTTTATCTTGGAGAGATGGTGATTTCTCCACTCAGGTGTGCAATAACCTCTGAGTTTTTTTATCAAAACAGTAAAAATGGAACTTCTCCTTCTACCACCATCATTTTGAAGTGCCTTGGAATTTGTTTAATGGAAACTGAATGTGATAATGAGGAGTTTAGAGGGAAAGGAACCCACTTGGGTGAAACAGAAACAGTTTAAATCTTGGGTCTTTCTTTCAGATCTTCTGAAATAAAAAGGAAGATAATTGACAGCAGCCTCTATCATGAAGAACAGGTATTTATGTGTCTACTAATAATTTATGGGATGGAAAATCAGGCACATCCTCTGAAAGGGAAGGTGAAGGAATGAACTCCCAGTCACTCCAAGAGTTCACACCTTGCTGAACACGTTTCCTTACAAGCCTCTGTGTGTGTATAAATCTGATTTTTTTGAATTGCAGTCACCTGGGGTTTAAAGTCTCTGTGTCACATTCCCCTGTCCACAGAAGATGAAAATGTCCCCCTCAGATATTGCCACCAACTCAGCTCATTAATATTCATCATTACCTTTTGCATTCTGCCTTGCAATTAATTTCCAGCCCACATGAAAGTGATTCTGTCTAAGCCCATTTAATTGGTTTTCAGGGTAGACATTCCCTGAGACATTTCTGCCACTTCCCTCTAAAATAATTCAGATTCCTTGAGTTTGCTTTGATAAATCTATTGGAAGAACAATCAAGTTGGATAGCAAGGTATCCTTCGGATAAATTCTCCTGTCAATGCTTTGCTGAGCTGCTTAAGAATGAAAATATCTCAATTATTCTGGGTGTGGAAGGAGACTGCCTCAAAAACCTGGTTTGGTGGAAAAATGTCTTGGCTGTACTGTCACCCACGGAGCAGGAGGGTTAAATGTTGTTTGAGCCATGGATTTCCCATAAAAAACTCATCTTAGATCCCAGTCTGTGTTTGGAAAAGGAGCAGGTAGAAGGGAAGGGATGGGGAGAAGCTCAAAGTGGAGCATGGAAAAGGCAGGAGATGCCTCACCAGGGATAATAATGGAATCACGGAATGGGTTGGGTTGGAAAGGATTTTAAATCCCACCCAGTGCCACCCCTGCCATTGCAGGGACACCTCCCACTGTCCCAGGGTGCCCCAGTGTCCAGCCTGGCCTTGGGCACTGCCAGGGATCCAGGGGCAGCCACAGCTGCTCTGGCAATTCCAGCCCAGTCCCTGCCCACCCTCCCAGCCAGGAGTTCCTAATTCCCAATTCCCAATCTAAACTCACTTTGTCAGTTTGGAGCCATTCCCTGTGTCCTGTCCCTCCATCCCTTGGAAATTCTCTCTCTCCATCTTTCCTGCAGCTCCTTCTGCAAGGCCACGAAAAACTCAAAGCCTGTGGCCTTCCCCAGGGAGCTCAGCCTGGGATTTGCTGAATTGTTGGGATTATTGGGAAAATCTGATCAGGATTTGGCTGGAAATGCAGCAAAGGTTCCTGGAGCTCGCTGAGTGATTGTTGCAATAATAATCCAGGTGGGGCTTTCTGCTGAAGTGTTTGTTTGCTCCTAATTGTCCTGCCCTTCTTCAGCTGGGTTTGATGAGATTTCTCTGCATAATTAAAAAGCCCTCAAGGAAAAGGAAAATAAAATAGTCAGCAAATTAATCTGTAGGACAAGGAAACGCTGATCATTCTTAGCACCTTAATTCATTTAAAATTCACTTTTCTTTAAGGTTTTCCCTTCATCACCGTGAGCTAATTAGAAACCACTTCAGTGTGATATTAATGCACAAAGAATTTTTACCCCCACCCTGAATTTCTTAATATTTTAAGGAAATTTCCTCAAAATTAAGTTTAAAAACAATTGAAAAATTAAATTTTTATTTCCTTGAATTTTATGTCAGGGAGTGGTTTATTTAGGAAGCACAGAATGCTGTGCAAGCTGAATTCTCTCTGCTGTGTCCTCACACTTTGAGAAAACAACTGAACGGGAGCTGAGGGGCTCTGGCCAATGCTGCTGCTGCTGGTTGGACATCCCACTGGTTTTTCTGGGATTTGGAATGAGCCTTGCAGGAAATATTTTATTTCTTTGTTATTAAAACCAAAGTTCTGCTTATTTGGGGGGGAAATGGGATTTGAAATCACCATCTCACATGCATCAAGGGAAATTCAGGTTGGATATTAGGAGAAAGTATTTTACAGAAATAGTGATAAAGTTCTGGAATGTTCTGCCCGGGGAGGTGGTGGAGTCCCCATCCCTGGGTGTGTTTAACAAAGCCTGGAGGTGGCACTGGGTGCCAGGGCTGAGTTGAGGGGTTGGGGCTGGGTTGGACTCGATGGTCTTGGAGGTCTCTCCCTGTCCAGTGATTCTGGGAATTCTGATCTTCAAGACTGGAGGATCAGGGATGGATGGGATTGTGGGAATTGGGAATTCCTGGCTGGGCTGGAATTGCCAGAGCAGCTGTGGCTGCCCCTGGATCCCTGGCAGTGCCCAAGGCCAGGCTGGACATTGGGGCACCCTGGGACAGTGGGAGGTGTCCCTGCCATGGCTGGGGTGGCACTGGATGAGATTTAGGATCCCTTCCAGCCCAAACCAGTCAGGAATTCTGTGATCCCCCCTCCCGAGGCTGCCCAGGCCACCAGGCAGGGGTGACAAGGGACAGGGATGTCCCTGTGGCTCCTGTGCAGGGGGCAAAAGGTGGAACTTGGGAAGATCCAAAGGACGTGGGATGGTGGGAGCAAATCTCCCCGGGAAAGATCTGGAAATCAGGGGGGGAGCCTTGGCTGGAGGCTCTTCCCAGCACGGAATCCTCTTGGAAGCTGCTTTGCCTTGACCTGCACCCCACTGAGTCTGAGGACATCCCTTCACATCCCTTCACATCCCTTCGCATGTGATGCCATCACATTCAGGGAATGCAGGTCAAGGCAAAGCATCCAAAATCAGCCTCCAGACAAATTCCCAATGATTGGAAATTCCCAATTTGATGGGAATTCAACTTGATGCTGATTATTCATTATTTAGTATCAGCTCAAAGCATGTGGATGCATGAAGGGATGATTCCATCACCACTCACAAGGATTTTGCTCCTTCCAATAAAAAGAGGATTTTAGGGTTCTTGATTTTCCTTTTCCCCTTGCCTTGCCCATGTTAACCAGGAGCCAGCACAGTCCAACAGTCCTGAGACTCTGAGAAATCTGGATTTTATTGAGAATTTCCAGCTGTACTTTCAATCAAGCAAATTAGCACTGAACACTGATTTGAAGGCTTCAGACCTGGTATCAAAATCTTCCTGGGTTTGTGCTTCTGCCCTTGACTAACAAAGGAATTTTGGTTGTGCTATTCTGCCCAGGTGGCTGCAAATTAAACTGATTTATTACCCCGTGTCAATCAGCAGATAATTGCACCTGCTCTTTGGCAGCAAAAGGGATTCCTGGGGGCAGAAATTCCATGCTGGTATGGAAGGAAAAAGCCCCAAATAGATGAAATAGTCATGGACAGGCTGGGTTGGGCCCTTTCTTTGTGTTTTGCTCTGACATGGAGAAGTCTTGGGGTGAAAAGGGTTTTATTTTCTCTCTGAAAGCCACTAAAGATGCAAGAAATCCCTGGCACATTATTAATGAGTGGTCAAGGAATAAAAATTTGCTTTAAGGGAAGATCCAAGGAAGAAATGGCTCCTAGCAGGACTTGGAATTTGCTGAGGAGCTTGTAGAGCTCAGCACTGAGCTGAGCCCATCCCTGTGAATAAAGGCCAAGTGCTGAGCCCCACTCAAATCAGAAATGCTGCCAAAATCTGGAAATACACCTGAGCTCAGAGCCCTCTCAACAAGCCCAGGATGTTTCCCAAGGCGTTAACGACACCGATTTCAGCTGCTGCACTCGTTAGAGAATTAAGGGAGATAAATGTTAAAAAGGCAGTGACCAAGGCTGAGGGCTGAGCGCCCACAAAGCCCAGAACGAGATTTGCATCTCCTCAGAGTTCCTCCCCTCCCTCCCAACCTCGGCATTTGAGATGGGTCAACAGATGCAAAATCCCATCGATTCCTTCATTTTTTAAAAGCAAACTTTGCAGAGCAGCCGAGCCGCGTGTCGGAGCGAGCGGCGTCGTTAGAAAGGTTAATTGTTGTTTCAAGGCTCTGCCTGCAATCAATAGCGCTGGGAGCTCCAAGGATTTTGTGGAGGAGCAGCTGATGGCTGCAGCCCTCCCAGCTGGAGTTTTGTTCCTCAGGAAAACAAAGCAGGGGCTGTCCAGGGATTTGGGGAAAGCTGGATCAAGCTCCGCGGCGGGCGTGGAAAACAAATTAATGTTAATTTTGCAAAAGCCAGAGGAGGTTCAAGGAGTCTCTGTTTACACGTGTAACGCCCAGAGCTTCTGGAAAAGCTGCGTCTGGAGGTGACAGGGACAATCCCTCGGGAAACAGGGGGCAGACTGATGGATTTCAGCTGCTCCTCCTGAGGGATGGGAACTGTGGCACAGCAGGGGAGGTCACCGCACCTCCCTCCTCACTGAGGGCCCTGGAAGGGAGCAGAAGCAGCAGGGCTCACTCAGCACAGAGCCAGGGAATTGTTTGGGTGGGAAAAGTCTTCCGGATCATCAAATCCAACCATTCCCCAGCACTGCCGAGGTGCCACTGCCCCATGTCCCCAAGTACCACATCTCTCGGGTTTCTGTGGTTGAGATGACCCCTGAGGTATTAAAAAGTCTTTTTATTTCCTAGGTCTGCAACCAAAGAAGTTGGGATTCGTCAGTTCTGCTTTTCAAGGTTGTTTATTTTTTCTTATCTAAGACATTCCTTCTTTGACCCACGGAGGTCTGTCCAGCAGGTCGGGTTGTGGCACAGGCCCTGCCCTTGGGGTGCTGTTAACTTTTTATACTAAAAACCTATGTGTACTTTATTTACAATAATTTTCCAACACCTATCACCTGTGTTAGACAGTCTGTCTCTACTCTAAACCAATCCAAAATTGTCACCATCACAGCAGAAGATGGAGGACAAGATGAAGGAGAAGAGGGACAGGACATGCCCAGATTCCTCCATCTTGCCTCCTGAACCCCCATTCTAAAACCCCAAAATTCTACTTTTCCACCCTGTGACAAATTCACTGTCATTCTATCCAAACCCCTGTGGCTTGTAACTCCTCACACAAAGTTGGGAATTGTTTCCAAGGGCTAAAATCAAAGGCACAGGTGTCTGTGACTCCGTGCCAAGGTCTCTGAGCCCCTGCCAGGGTCTGGAGTCCCCCAGGGCAGCCAGAGCAATGTCCTGGGTCCGGACATCATCCACAGGGATTGTAAATTCCCCCAGGGATGGGGGCTCCCTCCCTGCCCTGGGCAGCTGTGCCAGGGCTGGACAGTCCATTCCATGAAGGAATTTTCCATAATATCCAAATTAAACTTCTCCCCTGGCCCAGCCTGAGGCCGTTCCCTCTGCTCCTGTCCCTGTTCCCTGGAGCAGAGCCCGACCCCCCCGGCTGTGCCCTCCTGGCAGGAGCTGTGCAGAGCCACAAGGGCCCCTGAGCCTCCTTTGCTCCAGGCTGAGCCCCTTCCCAGCTCCTCAGGGATTCTCCAGCCCCTTCCCAGCTCCCTCAGGGATTCTCCAGCCCCTTCCCAGCTCCATTCCCTTCCCTGATCATGCTCCAGCCCCTCCGTGTCCTCCTTGCCTTGGGAAGTAAAGAACCTTGATGCACCTGAGCCTTTTCCTCTCCTTTGCCACATCCAACAAGGGCTGGAGATTCTCCTCATCTCTTCCTTTGTTGCTGAAATATTTACAGGAATATTTTTAAAGTCCTTTCTGGCAGGATCCACATTAAATTCCAGCTGTGCTTTGCCCTTCTGATTTCCCCTTGCTTCATCTCCTGACATCCTTGCCCTCCTGACTTACCTGCCCTTTCTTCCAGAGTTTAAAAACACCATATCCTGATCATTTCATGCTGTTTACACAGCCCATGGCCTCAGTGTTCATGAGAATTCCATCCTGGCTCGGGTTGGAACACAGGACACAATTTCCTGGAGCTCAAAGGAGCGCTGGCTGCAGGGTGGAAGTCGCTCATAAATGAGTAAACTTGGAGGGCAGAAAAGCAAAATTTTTTCCCCCCTCTTTGCACATGAAGAAATGGAGACTCAAAGAGAACCCAGGAAAAGCATTCCCTGATTTTGGCTGCTGGTTTTGGGATGCCCTGGCCCTGTTTTTGTTCCCGTGCTCTGGGCTCAGCTTCTGCTGGTCCCTTTCTCTCCCTCACTGCAAACTCCAGGAGAAAAATGTGACAGAACTTTAAGAATTCCCAGATTCCAGTGCTAAACCGTGACAGGAGTTTTGTTCAGAACACAAGTGTGACTCTCTGGAAAGATGAAATTTAATTAATTATAAAATTAATGCCAGCAAATCAGGAAGAGGAGATTCTGAGAGACTCCCAGTCCAAAGCAGCCTCACGGAGCTGTTCCTTTGTCACCCTCCCACCATGGAGCCATCATTTGAGCAATCCCAAAACTTTTCATCCCAGGAATTCATCCCTGAACATCCCTTTAACCAGGAATCCAACCTCTCCCTTTCCCACACTGATCTAATCGAGCTGGAATGATACAAAAGCTCCATTTGCCTGAGCTAATCTAAATAATCAGAATTATTTAACACAATTTCTCTTTCTGGGCTGAGCACATCCAGTAACTTTTTATCCCCAGATATCTCCCAAGGACACCTGATGAAAGCTGCTGAACACCAGACTGAATTCCAATAATTGCTAATGCCCATTGAAACCTCAAATAAGAGATTTAATTAGATCCTGCTGATTAGAACCAGTTCTGGTGTCCCTGCCTTCATCCCTTTCCCCTTGGGATTTAACAGTAATTTGTATTTTAATAGCCCAATATTGTCCTTTTTTACAGCTCTATAAGCTCTGCTCTGATTTCAGCCATCCCCCTTGGACGGCAAGAAAAATCCCCCAGGATTGTCTCCATTCGGACATTCCCTG
>NW_005054303.1:15761420-15778611 GCF_000277835.1 Geospiza fortis | reverse complement strand
TCCCAGTAATCCCAGATGTTCTCTGTAGGAGTGAGTGGGCTGATCATGGAATCCTGGAACCCTGGAATCATGAAACCATGGAACCAGGGAATCATGGGGCCATGAAATCATGAAACCATGAAATAATGAAATCCTGGAATCCTGGAACAATGGAATCATGGAATCATGGAGTTCTGGAACCATGGAATCATGGAATTATGGAATCCTGGGACCATGGAATCATGGAATCATGGGACCATGGAATCATGAAGTCCTGGAACCATGGAATCCTGGAATTATGGAATCCTGGAACCATGGAACCATGGAGTCCTGGAACAGTGGAATCCTGGAATCCTGGAATCATGGAATCATGGAACCATGGAATCCTAGAATAATGGAACTATGGAACCATGGAGACCTGAAATCATGAAATCCTGGAATCATGGAACTATGGAATCATGGAATCTTGGAACCATGGACTCATGGAACCAGGGAATTCTGGAATCTTGGAATCATGGAATCCTGGAATCATGGAACCATGGAATCATGGAATCCTAGAACCATGGAATCATGGAATGGTTGGAAGGGGTAGAAGGGATTTTAAGGATCATCCAATCCCACCCCTTCCATGGCAGGGACACCTCCCACTGTCCCAGGATGCCCCAATGTCCAGCCTGGTCTTGGGCACTGCCAGGGATCCAGGGGCAGCCACAGCTGCTCTGGCAATTCCAGCCCAGCCAGGAATTCCCAATTCCCAATCTCCCATCCATCCCTGCCCTCTGGCACTCGGAGCCATTCCCCCTTGATCCTTTGGGTTTTCCTCACTTCTCTCCTTAGCATTGTCCATATTATTTCTCTGCACAATTTCCATGCCCTGGATACCTCGGGGTGCTGTCACTGCCAGAACAGACCTGCCCCATTCCTGGCTCTTTTCCCTCTCCCTTTAGCTCCCATATTTTCCATCCCTCTTCCTGGTCCCCTAGTTCCTGCACCTCCAATGTGGAATATTTTATTTTCTCTCTATTTTGACCTCTCCTCTCTCTCTTTTGGCTTCCAGCCCACTCTGCATTCCCCTCCTGCCCTCCAGGCAGGAACAGGAAGCTGGGATTTGCTGTGGGAATGTTTTAGGGGCTTCTCTGCAGCTAAAACACCTAAAATGGGACCCAGCATCTTCCCACTGCCTCAGACTGGAGTTGGGACAAACATATCCATGAATAATCCAGTCCCCCAAGACCTGGATGCTAACTTTGGGAATTCCCAGCTCCGGGATGGCCTGGAAACCCCATTTTTTGGGTGTCACCGTGCATAGAATGTGAATTATTCCCTTCAGTGCACACCTGAGCTGAGCAGCATCTCTGCAGGAGTTTGGGAGTGGGTGGGGGTGGGAACAGTGGGATTTTAGGAGCTGCCTGAGGCAATGTCACCGGGAAGTGACTGCAGCTGAAAGTGGAGCAGAAAACACGATGGGACTTGGCCACTGCACACGTCTGGGATCATCTTTTCTCCTGGCATCCGCAGCCTGCACCTTGTCCATGTTTCCTTCCAGTTCATTAAAGGAACACCTGAGCTCTGTCCTTGTCCAAATCCCTGTTATCCATCCAAAATCCACGGCTGCACCAGAGGCGGGGATTTCCCTCCCTAATTCCAGTTTAATAAGAGACTTCCATTGAGTTCCTGCTGCAATTCTGTGGATTTAGACAATCTTAATTGTGTTCAGGAAGGAAAAATCACTAATTTGTGGTTTGACCACAGCACTTAATCAGTTTGTACCAATTAATTCCCAGTATTTCCACTATAATTACACCTTTTAAAAAACTAGATAATTTTATGTATGAGTATATATTCCCAGACCTGTCATTCCTGGTAAAACAAAGGAGTATATTTATATATTCCCCAGCCTTGCTGAGGTGTCTCCGAGTTAGGAATATGCTGAGTTTATAACTGTCTGCAGTGAAATTCCTCTGGGAAATGGCTCAGAGAGAAGTGTGGAATCATCAGCTGCCTCCGAGGCTTGTAAATGTGTCACCTTGTTTTCCAAGGCTTGTCTCACTGACACAGGAACAAAGCAGCAGCTGGGAAAATGGAATATTTCACTCCCGCGTGGATGTTTCTTTGAAAAATTGGGATTGCACCAGTGATGCCTTGTTATCCAACAGATAGCGCTGGTCAGTGTTAGATCATTGCTGAAGGATTGGCTGAAAAATCACTTTTTTCTACAAATATTCTACGTGGCAAAGTAGGAACAAGAGGATTTTTTGGCCAAAAAGCCTGGAAGAAATTGGATTTTTTCTCCACAAATAGGCTGTCTCCAAAGTGATTCCCTCCTGGCTAATTCATGGAAATTCCAGGTAAATGGGTGTGTGAGGAGGAAGGAGCTGCACACTGAAAGTAGGGTTGGATTAGATGGGAATTGGGAATTCCTGGCTGGGCTGGAATTGCCAGAGCAGCTGTGGCTGCCCCTGGATCCCTGGCAGTGCCCAAGGCCAGGCTGGACATTGGGGCACCCTGGGACAGTGGGAGGTGTCCCTGCCATGGCAGGGGCGGAATGGGTGGGATTTAAGATCCCTTTAATCCAAATTATTCTGGGCTTCTCTGCTGATCTGTGCTGTCACCATGGCAGAGCTGCTCCTTTGGGTTTATGGCACCTTCAGGTCTCCAGAAAAGACAGAGAAAGAGACTCAAAATCAAGGAACCCTCAGATCATGGAAGGACTTTCTGGAGGATCACCCAGGATTCCTTTGATTCATTTATTTCTATTATTTCCTTTTTTTTACACCACAAATTTTTCAGGTCTTCTCTGCCTTCACCTGGGTGTGGGTGAGCCCAGCACAAAGCAAACGTGGGTGAGGCCTAGACACACTAAAATGGTCCAAATTATGAATAACCTTTTGTCCTGGTTTAGGGCAAACCCAGAATACTTTTATAAAAACTACATTTCCCCTCAGAGATAGCAAATCTGTCACATCTGTCCTTGTTTTTCTGTGTGCACTTCAGGAACACTTTAAATCTTTCCCATATCCCCTCTAACCCGGTGTTTTCTGTGGGGCAGGCTGTGGGGGCAGCACCACAGCAGTGCAAGATAAACGTTGCATTTTGGGCTCAATTCCAGCAGGTTTGGCATGGCTTGATCCAAGTGGAAAATGCATCCAGAGCTGTGCTTGGGGGATGTTTTATTCATGAGGCCTCTGCTGCTCCGAGGCACAGCAAAGGTCCCTCCCCACCACTGATAAACACATTCCACCTCCTCTGAAAGCTTTGTTGGGAGCTCTGTTCTTTCCTTGTCTTCCCCAAAGGTCTCTCATCCAACCCCTCTCCCAGGAGAAGCTGCAATCCCAGATTTCAGCTGAGGCAGCAGCAAATTCCAGCTTTTCTTGCAGCATTTGCAGGACTTCAGGTTCATTGCTCCAGGTTCATTGCTCGGGGGGCTGCAGAGGGTTTGCACGTTCCTCACCACGTGCTTTGCTTCCAGCCTGGAAAAATGAGTGATTCCCGAGCTCTGGGGCTGGATCCATGTGCTGAGCTGAGCTGGGAGTGCTGCCAGGAGTTTGCTGGGATCTGGGTTGGAATAAGTGGAATAAACCCCACCATGAGGGCATTCAGAGGCAGCTGGAAAAGTCCAGCTCTCTGCAAGGCAGGAGCTCCAGGAGTGCTTTGGAGAGAGAGGGGAAGGGGTTTGAAAAATCATGGAATATCCAGAGTGAGAATGATGCCTTGTGAATGCTGCCCTAGAGCACAGGCTGGATGGTGTGACCGTGTTCACAGGGGTCCCAGGATGAGGGAAGAGACGAGGATCTGACTCCATGTTTCAGAAGGCTTGATTTATTATTTTATAATATATATTACATTAAAACTATACCAAAATAATAGAAGGAAAGGTTTCCTCAGAAGGCTGGCTAAGCTAAGAATTGAAAGGAAAGAATGATAACAAAGGCAGCTGTCTTGGACTCTATCCGAGCCAGCTGGGTTGTGATTGGCCATTAATTATAAACATCCAAGATGGGCCAATCACAGGTGCGCCTGTTGCATTCTACAGCAGCAGATAACCAATGTTTACATCTTGTTCCTGAGGCCTCTCAGCTTCTCAGGAGGAAAAAATCCTAAGGAAAGGATTCTTCATAAAAAGATGTATGCAACAGGATGGAGTTCCAGAATAAAGCAGGGATTGATTCAAAGCATCTCCTCCATGGATGCACCTTGGGCAGCACAAGAGCCCAGCCAGGGCTGCACCCAAGATGAACCAAAATGGCCCCAAAATGCACGGCCGGGCATGGGGTCTGTCCCTGGGATCAGTTCTGCTCCATTTGCACCTTGCAGTTCATTGTCCCATTCCAGCTTTAGCCCCTGCAGTCCCACCCTGCTTGTTTTTCTCTCTCCAGCCCACGGTGTTTGTGCTCTTGGGCTGAGATTTGGATCATTTGTCCTTGGTGCCCAGCTGGAGCAGGAATTGTTTTGTCTCCCTGCTCTGTGCACAGAGCTCACCATCCCATAATATGGAGCCCAGATCCTCACACTAAAGCAGCACAGAATGTGAAAAATAGAAAAGCTGAACCTGAGGCATCAGGAAGGGATCACAGGGATCATCCAGCCCAGCTCCTGGCCCTGCACAGACACCCAACAGTCCCACCTGTTCCTGGGGCATTTTCCAAACTCTCCTGGAGCTCTGGCAGGTTTGTGGATTTAGGCCTCCCCCTTGTCTCCTCTCATTGATTTTGGTCCTTCTGGATTTCCCTGGATCATCCTGCTCTTCCCTTCCTCTCCTGCCTGGTTTATGTGTCCACCCTGACTTGGAGGAGCATCTCCTTTTGGAACCATGTGATGGGTCAGCACTTGGTTTTTTCCCTGTTTACAGAATCCCAGAATTATTTTGTTTCCAAAAGCCCTCCCAGCCCATCAAATCCCAGCTGTGCCCGATGCCCACCTTGTCCCCAGCCCAGAGCTCTGAGTGCCACCTCCAGGGGACACCTGCAGGGATGGGCACTGCAACCCTCCCTGGGCAGTGCCAAGGCCTGAGCCCCCTTTCCATGGGGAAATTCCTGGTGTGCCCACCCTGAGCTGCCCTGGCCCAGCCTGAGGTTTAATGGGTTGATCCCCCAGTTCTCTGGACTCACTAAAATCCCTTTGCCAGACAGAAGCAGGACTGAGATGTTTTGTGGGATAAACCATATCCTGCCTCACCTTTCCCACAGAAATGGGATCTACACAAAGGGAGTGGCAGGAAAAGCAGAAATAATAGGATTATTAAAATTCCAAGGTGCAACTTGCATCTTTCATTTTTTCCTGAAAAAAAACCAAAACAAACCAACCAAACAAAACAAAAAACATTGGGACACCGTGAGACCACAGAATTCATGGAGAATTCCCTTATTAAATGCAGGAATTTATGGAAGACCACAGCATTGAGCACAGATTAAAAGACATTCCGAGCCAATCCCAGAGATGTGTGGAGATCATGGAATCAATCAGGGGCTTGGACTGGGCAACAGTGCAAAAGGAAACAAGGCAAAGGGAATCCTGGCTGCTCCCTGGACTGCCTGGAGCTGAAACTGTGCCCAGGGATCCCAGGGATCAGGAGTCAGCAGAAGGAGTGACCTTCGCTAGCCCAGTGCTGACCGGGCAGTCCTGGGGCTGCTCTCCAGAGAGAGAAATGTCAGGGAGAAACCTGTGCTTGGAATAAACAGCAATTCCCAGCCTGTGGGAACGGGCTGGGCTCAGAGGAGGGTCCTGGCAGCCTCTGAATGACAGAATTTGCACTTTATTGCTGACTCCCTGGCACGTTGTTGACTCCATTTAACCCCCAGCTCTCAAAGGGGAAAATGGGTGGAATAATTCTCTTTTTTTTTTCCCAGATTCTGTGCTATCCATTGGGCTTGACAGGATTTCAGTGCTGCAATAAATGGTTTTCCTTTTTTCCTTGCACTGGGCACATGGAGAAATTCCTTGTCTCAGGTGATAAATAATTGTCAGGTTTGTTTTTCCCTTGCCTGACCATTGATGCGGAGTCATTTTAGGGTGACAGCCAGCACCACCCACAGCTTCCTGGCATGCAGAGGTTAAGTTGGGAATCCCTCTGGGATAAATCCCCTGGAATTAGAGCATGGATCAACCTGGTCATTGGGGTGGCCATGCAATTATTGCTGATGAAGAAGGAAATTTATTCCAGAATTTATTCCAGCCCAGCTGTACAATCCGAGGACAAGGGAAGGGGAGATGCTTGGGGAGAATTGCTGGAGGTGATTCCCAAAAAATGGTATCAGGGCTGTCTGTCAGGATGAGGATGAGAAGGGAGCTGGCAAAAGAAATTCTGGAAAAATCCAAGATATTGGGGGTTGTGTCCAGATCACTGCCTGGATCAATTGGGATTATTCCACAGGTTTGTGTGGAGCATTTGATTCCTCACTTTCCGTGGAGACCTGGAGCACAAAACCCTTTTAATGGAATCCTTTCACCCTTGAAGGCTGCAAAGGCTTCTCTGCCTTCCCTATTCCCAGCGAGGAGGTCCCTGGTGGTGGCAGATCTTGGACAAATCATGGAATCATGGAATTATTTGGGGTGGAAAGCACCTTAAATTTATCTCATCCCACCCTTTTCCATGGGCAGGGTCACCTTCCTCTATCCCTGGTTGCTCCAAGCCCCATTTAGAGACAAGCAATGTTCCTAAACCCCTCCCCAAGCATAAACCCAAAATGCTGCTGAGTTTTGAAACTTCTTTATGCAAAAATATGAATCAGTAATTTAAAAGCATAACGCTGCTCATTTTATTTCTTCCACAGAAACCAGGATTTTAGGATCAACAGAAAAATGAACGGAGAAGAAAGCAGAGACCCATGGATGACAAGTACCCCTGGATTTTCAGGAATTCCTCATTAAATTGAGTTTCTGGCACTGCTTTCTCCCCAGACTGCACATCGAGGACAGCATGATGGGAGTATAAAGATGTGGGTGAATTGTGGAATTACCAAGGTTGGACAAACCCTCCATGGTGGAGTCCAACCCTTGCCCAGCGCTGCCCCATGTCCCCAAGTGCCACATCCACAGGGATTTAAATCCCCCCAGGGATGGGGACCCCACCCCTGCCCTGGGCAGCTGTGCCAGGGCTGGACAAACCTTTCCATGCCGGAATTCTTCATAATATCCAAATGAAACCTGCCCTGGCCCAGCCTGAGGCCGTTCCCTCTGCTCCTGTCCCTGTTCCCTGGAGCAGAGCCCGACCCCCCAGGCTGTGCCCTCCTGGCAGGAGCTGGAACATTTCTTATTCCCGTTTTTCCAACTGTCACAGATATATTTTATGAAAAATCATTTTGCTAGGATCTTTTCTCCTGAGAAGCTTAGGGGTGCTTTCCTGAGCTTTTGTTATCATTCCATTCCTTTCCTTTCAAGCCTTCTGATGAAATCCTTTCTTCTATTCTTTTAGTATAGTTTTAGTATATAATTTTCTTTTAATATATAATTTTCTTTTAATATATAATTTTCTTTTAATATAATATATATCATAAAATAATAAATCAGCCTTCTGAAACATGGAGTCAAGATTCTCATCTCTTCCCTTGTCCTGGGACCCCTGTGAACACCCCCAATTCCCACCTCCCTGTTTCTCAAACAGATCCATTTATGATCTCCAAGGCCTTCTAGAACCAGCAGCGCTGTTCTGTGCGCACTTTTAGCCTGGTACAAACACCAGGCTGCCTTTCATCATGGAAAATGTCTCATCTCTCTCTGCTGAGTGCCATTTTTATCTCCCTAAATGTTTTATTTTGCAGCCTGGGCTGTTGCATCCGATGGCAGAACAGCTGCTCAATTATTTCCTGCTGTCAGCAGCGATGTGAAGGGATTCAGGAACTGGACATAAAACAAAATCTGGACAATGCAGGACTTGGCTCATTTGTGTAGAGCACGCCAAGAACAAGCCCCAGCTGCACTGAGCTGTTAATTTAAGTTATTTTAATGAGGAGAGGGAAGAAAGGATCTGAGGTGCAGCATAAATGTGGGAAAAAACCTTCTCCAGGTGATGCCAATATTTGGTAGTCTCAGAGCTTCCACCTGGAGCTTCTCCCTGCGCTGGTCACGGCCTCAGCTGGCTCTGATTTGGCAATTTTGTTTGGCTTTTAGCTCATTTCCTTCCAAATCCCACATAAATTCCTCTGGAAAGGCCAAGCAGGACAGGTTGGGAAATGGGACAAGAGCAGGGTTGGCTGTGGTGGGATCAGGACCAGCTTCTTGCCACCTCTGCAATATCAGGTTTGCTCTGTTGCTGCTTCTGCACTCCTTTCCATATTTTTCCCAGTGTGTTCTTATCAGTCAGGAGCTAAAAATCCTGTTAGAAATGAAAAGAGAATTTGATTATCTTCCATAGTTTCCCTCGTGGAATTTGTCAGGAGCTTGCAAAAAACTCCTGAGCAAGGAAAGTCCTGGATTAAAAAAATTCTGATGTGCTGCTTGTGTTTTTCAGCTGCTCTGAACAGAAAGACCTTCCCAAAAGGGTTTAAAAACATAAAGCTACCCAAAAATCCTCTTTAAAGAAGAAAAAAATTAATCAATTTTCATTTCAATTTTTGCAGTTTTTATCCATACAAGTTTAATTGGCGATCAATGGGCTCCTGCTCACCTTGGAGCTTCTGTTTCAGGCAGGCAGAAGGATTCGTAAAAACTCAAACTCTCCAAGGTGGAGCCTGTTCCTGATCTCTCTGGAGAGGCTCGTGGGTGGAGAGAGGTGAAAAAGGAGGAATTTGGTTGTGTTTTGATGCTGGGGTGTCCACAAACCAGGAAATTTTGGGACAAACATCCATCTTTGTGCAGGATCCTTCTGTAGGAAAGTACAAAGCATTGGCTGGGCTTGGAGCATGGGTTTAAATATTGGAGGAGGAAGAAAGTTCTTCACTCAGAGGGGCTGGGATGGAATTCCCAGAGCAGCTGGGGCTGCCCTTGGATCCCTGGAATGTCCAAGGCCAGGTTGGACACTGGGGTTTGGATGGTAGAAGGTGTCCCTGCCATGGCAGGGGTGGGATGGGATTTAAGGTCCTTCCCAACCCAAACCATTCCAGGGTTCTGTGCTATCAAACCCAGGATCAGATCAGCATCTCCTGATGATCTCTTTTAAACTGGAAATTCAATATTTTTTTACTTAATGGGAAGATTTCAGCAATGATGGGTTCAACCTTTTCTGTGCTGCCCATTTTTGGGGATGGTTCTGTGCAGGGCCAGGAGTTGGGCTCAAGGATCCCCAAGGGTTCCTTCCAGCTCAGCTGATTCTGGGATTTTGAATGGAAATTGGGGATTTTGGAATGCAAGAAAGGCCATGCAGGGGCAGAGGTGGGATTTGGGGCTTCCTCTCGTGGCTTGGCCCCACCCCAGGAACTGCTCAGGTTGAATTCTGGGACTTCGTGGGATCTCAAAGCAGAAAACTGTGAGAAACTCTGGATTCCAAACCAGAATCCCAAAGATTTTCTTGGGGAGAAGCTGCAGCCAAATGTGAGGCTTTGGTTGCTCTGAATTTACCCCAAGCCTGCAGCTGCCCCCAGAGGTGCCCTGAATTTTAACTCTGCACCCGAAAAGCTCCCAAAGCTTCATCAGATGAAGATTTATTGCTCTTGGCGCATGTTCCCACCAAGAAATGCAGGATGGATGGGAATCGCTGCATCTCCCAGCCCCACAGGAACATTTTCACCCCAGAATTTCCATGGCACCCCTCATTTCTCTCCATGAAGAATAACATTTCCACCCTGAAACATTAAAAATTAAAACTCATTAGCTCAGGCACCCATTAAATTACCAATATTTCCTCTGCCTGAATTAGTGGTTATCAGGATTTTTGTGGGGAACCAGCAGATTTTCCATCCCCTGCTTCCCAGAATTCCCTGCCCATGCAGTTCCATTACAATCCAGTTTTTGTGCCCCATTTGTCACCATGGGAACAGCTTTGAGATCCCATACCTGGGCTGTGGCATTAATGAATAAATAAGGTGGAAAGAGCACTGATGACAAAAAAAAAAAAAAAAAGAAAGAAACATTCAAAAGCTCTGCAATCAGCAGAGATAACAACAGAAAAACGCATGACAGGTGATAAATGAGAAAATTCTCATCTGGAAAACTCAGCTCAGGTTCCTGTGCATGAATCCAAGAGGAATTTTCATGAGGAGAAAAATAGCTGCTGATCAGATCTTCATTTAAAGGCTGAATTCTCATAGCATTTACCCAATATCAGCTTCCAAAATCTCCCAGAGGAAAACATAAACCTGGAAATGACCACGAACAGAAATATTTTCCTTTCCCTGCTGCACTTTTCAATACTTAATTTTGTTATTATTATCATTTGATGGAGTGAAAAGAAGCCAAGGAGGAGCCTCAGGCTAAAATGGTTTCTTATCTCAAAGAAGTTTTACAGGATCAGATTTCTCCTGGCTGGGAACGTGTCCCTGATTGTGGCAGGGGTTGGAACTGGGTGGGCTTTAAGGCCCTTTGCAATCTGTTCTGGGATTTTAGGATTCCCAGCTGTCCCTCCAGCCAGGACCTGTTCCTTCTGCCTGACATTCCGAAGTCCAGCATCCAGTGTGGGGTTCACAGAGGGATTCAGCTACTTTTCCCAGCTCTTTTTAGGGATAAAGGCTTCAAATCAAAATTTGAATCCAGGAGTTGGGCAGGATAAACCATGAACTAAAATATTTGGCTGCCATGGCAGACTCCAAATGGTGTTCCTTGGGAAAGGCCAGGGATTTCAGGAGAACACTGAGGGCAGCAATCCTGAAATTCAAAGAGGTCAAAGGAGAACAGGAGAGCAAAATCTTCCAAGATTCTGGAATAAGCACTGAGAGCACAATGGAATTCTGTCTTCCCTGAGTTTCATTAACAGTTGGTGTTTGTGCTGGTGTTTGCAGGGGTCCCAGGGTGAGGGAAGAGACGAGGATCTGACTCCATGTTTCAGAAGGTTTGATTTATTCTTTTATGCTGTATATTATATTAAAACTCTATTAAAAGAATAGAAGAAAGGATTTCATCAGAAGGCTTGCAAGGAAAGAAGAGGAATGGAAAATGATAATGAAATCTTGTGACTGACCAGAGAGTCCGAGCCAGCTGGGCTGTGATTGGCCATGAATTAGAAACAACCACATGAGACCAATCACAGATGCACCTGTTGCATTCCACAGCAGCAGATAACCATTGGTTACATTTTGTTCCTGAGGCCTCTCAGCTTCTCAGGAGGAAAAATCCTAAGGAAAAGATTTTTCATAAAATATCATGGCTACAGGTGTTAACGAGAATCAGGCGTCTGGGAGCTCCAGAAAGTCTTTCCATGATCTGAGGGCTCCTTGATTCTGAGTCTCTTTCTCTGTCTTTTCTGGAGACCTGGAGGTGCCATAAACCCAAAGAAGCAGCTGTGCCATGGCCACAGCGCAGATCAGCAGAGAATCCCAGAATAATTTGGATTAAAGGGATTTTAAATCCCACCCAGTGCCCCCCCTGCCATGGCAGGGACACCTCCCACTGTCCCAGGGTGCCCCAATGTCCAGCCTGGCCTTGGGCACTGCCAGGGATCCAGGGGCAGCCACAGCTGCTCTGGCAATTCCAGCCCAGCCAGGAATTCCCAATTCCCAATCTCCCCCCCATCCCTGCCCTCTGGCACTGGGAGCCATTCCCTGGCTCCTGTCCCTCCATCCCTTGTCCCCAGTCCCTCTCCAGCTCTCCTGGAGCCCCTTCAGGCCCTGCCAGGGGCTCTGAGCTCTCCCTGGAGCCTTCTGCTCTCCAGGGGAACATTCCCAGCTCTCCCTGGAGCCTTCTCCACTCCAACATTTGGAATATCTCTCTGTCACTATGGCAGGGAAGCAGTGACCTCTCATGGATTTTTACTTTTCCATTATTTTTGGATGTAGAAAGGAACAGGAATGACCTTCAGCTCTTGCAGGGAAAAGCACTTCCCTCAAATGTTTAAACACCAAGAGAATGCTGAATTATCAGTGCTGGACAGAGGGAATTCTGCAATCCACAGGCAATTATATCAATCAAATATGCAAATATCCATATTTTAGACTTCCCTTTAAAGAATCCAGCCTTGGATCCTCCTGGGAATCCTATCACTGAGAGAAGAAATGGGACTTTAGTTCCTCTTACTTTACACTCGATTTCTTTTGAAGAACTCTGATTTTTTCCTCCTGAGGGTTCATTGTTCTTGGATTTCTTGTGGATTTTTTCCCAGCTTCCACAGAGACTTTGCTCTCTGCCAAAGCCTCATTCTTAGCTCCCACGACAAGTGCCCTTGGATAAAGGAATTCGGGATTTTAACTGGAAAACCAAATCAAAAATTCGTTATTTTGCTTCCGAACTCCTTCTTCACCCTTCAATCAATTCATTTCCTCCTTCTTAGCAAGAGGGCCCACATAAATCCATGAATTTTTAATTGTTAGGAATTTTTAATAACTTTAATTTGGCATAAAAATCTGTCGGTGATGCAAGGGAAAGCTTGGAATTTTCAGAGATTTGGGAGGAACATTCCCATCTCTCAAATATCCTGGCATGGATCTTGGAAAGGTCCCCCTCCCTAAATTGCCTGGAAGAGACCAGCTGAGACTTTTTGTCCATGAACTTTGAGGGCAGAATCTGGCTCTTGCCAATTTTTTTCAGATTAAGAAATTAAGAAACAAGAAAACCACCTTGATTTCTTCCCTATTTTAATTTTATGGCATATTTTTTCCAAGCAGTCATTTTTCCTTACACTTCTAAATTATCTTCTTGGCATGAATTTTTGCAGGTCCAGTACATCAGGAATCAAAACTTTCCACTCTTCAAAACAGCAAATTCATCTAAATTAAATTTATGTGAAAAAAGGAAGAAATTATTCAGATCAAAATAATAGACTTTAAGTAGAAACCTTGATGCCAAAGATATTTTAAGTTGCAAAACTATTTCTTTTCATTATTTACAGCTGAGCCATGAGTTTGAGTTGCATAAATTTCCCCCAAATATGAGTTTATAGAACATCCATCACAGCAGAAAAGATAAAATCAACTCATTTGACCATTATTAAAATGTGAATTACAAGCAATCCCCTCTCTCTTTTTATTGCAGTTCTTTTGTATTTCTCAAGCCGCACGGAATTTAATAAATCTCTGCGGGACTTAATAAAGAGCAGGAGATTTATGCAGGTGCTGAGATATTCATTGAGTCCCCACTGCCTGTGGAATTGATTTCCATGGATTCCTCAGCACTTTCTGGAGTTCTGGAATTCTCCCACTGCTTCCCAGAGCACGTCCAGGGAATGTTCTGGTTGTGCTGAGTGGAATTTTTCTTCACTCAGGGGTCACCAAATGTGGGGATGTTCACGGGGGTCCCAGGACGAGGGAAGAGATGAGAATCTCCATGTTTCAGAAGGCTGATTTATTATTTTATTTATTATTTTATGACATATATTATATTAAAAGAAAATGATATATTAAAACTATACTAAAAGAATAGAAGAAGGGGTTTCAGAAGGTTAGCAAGGAATAGAAAGGAATGATAACAAAAGTTCGTGACTCTCAGAGAGTCCAAGCCAGCTGGACTGTGATTGGCCATTAATTAGAAACAACCAACATAGACCAATCACAGATGCACCTGTTGCATTCCACAGCAGCAGATAATTATTGTTTTTCTTTTTCTGTGAGGCTTCTCAGCTTCTCAGGAGAAAAATCCTGGCAAAGGGATTTTTCAGAAAGTATCATGGCAACAGTGCTGCTGTGGTATCCAGCACGTAAATCATGGAATTATGGAACTGGTTGGGTTGGAGGGACCTTAAAGCCCATCCAGTTCCACCCCAGCTTCCCACTGCTCCAGCTCCAATGTCCAGCCTGGCCTTGGGCACTCCAGGGATGCAGGGGCAGCCACAGCTGCTCTGGGAATTCTGTGCCAGGGCCTGCCCACCCTCACAAATCAATAAAATATGGTTTACAGCATGAGAAACACCAAACCTCACCAAGTAATGGATTGTAAATTGATTCAGTCTTGATGTGGAATTCCTCAGGAGCCTGCAGAGGCTTCAGGCAAAGAACAGAGCTCCCACCCACCCTTGATGGTTTAAAGATACCAGGAGCTTTGGCTCACCTTGGTGTCACTGCCTGGGGTGGCACTCAGGGCCAGGACCCGGAACTGATTTGTGTATTTGCTCAGCTCCCTCACAACCTGAGAGCAGGAAAGCTTCATGAGTACCCTGAGAGGAGATTATTTCCTTGCACAAACTACAGCAGTGAAAATACCCACTAAGTAGGAAAGGCTTAACAAAACACTCCAAAAATACTGAATCCCAGAATGGTTTGGGTTGGAAGGGACCTTAAAGATCATCCTGTTCCATCCCTTGTCATCCACAGGGACACCTCCCACTGTCCCAGGGTGTTCCAATGTCCAGCCTGGCCTTGGGCACTGCCAGGGATCCAGGGGCAGCCACAGCTGCTCTGGCAATTCCAGCCCAGCCAGGAATTCCCAATTCCCAATCTCCCATCCATCCCTGTCCTCTGGCACTGGGAGCCATTCCCTGGCTCCTGTCCCTCCATCCCTTGGAAATTCTCTCTCTCCCTCTTTCCTGCAGCTCCTCCAGCCACACTGAGGTCACCCCAAAGCTCCTCCTCTCCACGTGAACATTCCCAGCTCTCCCAGCCTGGCTCCCAGCAGAGCTGCTCCATCCCTTGGATCATCCTGGTGTCTCTGGACTCTCTCCAGCAGCTCCAGGTCCTTCCTGTGCTGGGATCCCAGGGCTGAACCTAAACCCAGGAGCTCAGCTGAGACCTTTGAGTTCCAGCAGTTGAGGGGTTTGTGTTCCAGTCCCTGCTCCCCACTGTGACGCAGCTCCTGGAATGTGTCTTTACTTCCCCCCCTTTTTTTTTTTTTTTTCCAGGAAGAGCCCCATTATTTCCAAGAATAACCAGGAATTTCCTAAATTGAAATTGTCTCAATTTCAGCAAGGTACAAGAGTTGCTTTTATATAACCAAGGTGATTTGTGATGATTCACCCCCAGTCTGTCATCCTTTAATTCCTCAACAATTCCAATGGGAATGTTTGTCCCAAAAGGAAAGAGTTTCTGTTCCAAACCACTTCCAGCAGCTCTGCCTGTGGGGATGATCCCAACCTGGGACCTCTGGGAACTATCCAGGGATTGCCAGGAATAAAATCTTTTGAGCCTGGAGGCTGATGAGGATCTAAGAGATCTCCTTTGGTTTTGGAATTCCAATATCTCCTTAAAACAGGGAGTTCAGGACAAACCCTGGCATAGTCCCTGTGCTCTGCTGTCTCCACAGGGAATGGTTCCATGGATTCCAAATTTATGGAGCACGTTGGCAGCAGACATTGGGAGCTCCAGCCTGGCTCCACTGCCTGGTGCTTTGGTCCTTCTGACCAGGTGTTCACAGAATCCCAGGATCCCTGAGGCTGGAAAAGCCCAGCCTGAGTCCTCCCAGCTGTGCCCACCGTGTCCCCAGCCCAGAGCTCTGAGTGCCACCTCCAGGAATTCCTTGGGCACCTCCAGGGATGGGCACTGCAAACCTCCCTGGGCAGTGCCAAGGCCTGAGCCGCCTTCCCATTTTCACAAGGGCAGCACAAGAGGGAATGGTCTGAAGTGGAAGGAGGACAGGGATGGATGGGAGATTGGGAATTGGGAATTCCTGGCCGGGCTGGAATTGCCAGAGCAGCTGTGGCTGCCCCTGGATCCCTGGCAGTGCCCAAGGCCAGGTTGGACATTGGGCTTGGAGCAGCCGGGGACAGTGGAGCCCATCCAGGGGTGGAATGGGATTTAAGGTCCTTTCCAACCCAAACCAGTCTGGGATTCTGGGATTCTATAAAATCCTCAGGAGCAAAGAGTTTTTGGACCTCCTGGTACAAAGCTGGCAAAAGCAACCCTGTGTCTTTATTCCCTGTGAAATCTGTGCTCATCCAGCTGATCCCTAAAATCCGGGTCCTTCCTCCTGCACATCCTTAGGGCAGGCAGTGACTCCCTGGGGCTTCACAGGTTTCCCACCACCCTGAAGCCCTAAATTGGATAAAAACCTCTAAACTACACCCTATCACTGAATAAATAAAAGAAAACTCTTCATTAAAGGCAAAAATCCCAGAATCCCAGGATCCCTGAGGCTGGGAAAGAGCTCCAAGGTCAGAGTCCCAGCTGTGCCCAATGCCCACCCTGTGCCCAGCCCAGAGCTCTGAGTGCCACCTCCAGGGGACACCTGCAGGGATGGGCACTGCAACCCTCCCTGGGCAGCCACTTCCATTCTTTTCCTTGAAACAATTCCTCCTGCAAATATCCTGTAATCCCTCAGCACAGACAAAGGCAGAGCTCAGATATATCCCTCTCTTCTGGATGGAAAAATCCAACAATTCATTCCCAAAATTCGGGAATGGCAGCCACTAAATAACACAGGACAACTGCTGGGGAGACAATTCCTGCTTGCAGAGAGGAACTTTTTGTCCTAAATCACATCTCGGGATCAACAATGGAAAAACTGGACTGAAACCCAACCTGTGCCAGGGCTTCCCCACCCTCCCAGCCCGCAATTCCTTCCTAAATATATCCTGGACTAAAATCTTTATTCCAAGAAGCTGAACCAGCTCCCAGTGGAGAATTCCCTTGGGAATACAAAAAATTCTTCTGATGGCAGCAAAGAGCTCAGAAGTGACACCACACTTGATCCAAGTGCCATGAAACAGTTTTAAAGGGAAATATCCCATTATGTCCATCTTTTTTTCCAGATGAATGAAGCCAAGGAAATACCAACAACACCCTGCAAGGTCCCCTGTCCCTCAGGATCTGTGGTTTGCTGTCAGTGTTTTCCTGGGATGGGGTGTGAATTCAAGGGAAGAAACTGAAAATCTCTTTTTTGGGAAAACCAAAGTGTGGGATGGTGACTTCCCTTCAAAAACCTGGAAAAGGGAAAAATCCCAGACAGGCCAAGGGTGCAGAAGAGCAATTTTTGCTAGGGAAAAATCATAATTTTGGAGTAATATTTTTAGTAGATGTGTGTCCTTCTAGGATTAATTTTGTACTATTTTTAATTTATGGTCTTGGAGAGCAGGGAAATTAACATTTAGAGGGGAAGGAATATCCAAAGGAATTTCTGAACTTGGAGTGTTTTTATGGATCCCATCCATGGCCACATCTCTGCTTTATGGACCTTTCCATTTCAGCCACTGCCCTCTCCACAGAGCCCAGAAAAATAATAGAAATTATTTTATCTTATTTATTTTATTTTTTATGTAATATAAAAA
>NW_005054303.1:15750793-15761401 GCF_000277835.1 Geospiza fortis | reverse complement strand
CTTCCCCATCTCTTAATTAAATATGTTAATATTTTATTTTTTATCAGTTTCCCTTCCCCATCTCGTAATTAAATCCTGCATTTCCATTAAAAAATCCAAGCCAGAATCACCACAGCCTGCACCTCAATTATTACAGAACTCTTCCCAGCTTTAAAGGTGAAAGGAAAGGCAGGATTGAGAAGAAGGATCCACAAGGTCATTTGTCACCAGCCCTAATTAGTTTGTTCTCCATCTTCACACCTGAAAAAACCATTGCAAATTGCTTTGAAATCAGCTTTGTTAAGTAAAGCATGAGCTGGGTGGGGGTAAAAGCCACCAAAGCACAAGGAAAATTTCCCTTTTCATCCCTGCAGCCGTCTTCCTTTGAAAATACTTGGGAAAAAAATGCAGAGGGAACAACAAAAAAAAAAGAAATATTAAAATTAGGCTGACCCTGAGACCAGGCTGGACATTTGATCCACTCCTAAAATTCAGCTGCCTCCTGATTCCCTGCTTGTGACAGCTACAAAGGATCAGCTTTTTGAGGTTATGGTTTTTTGGGGTTTTTTTTCCCAGGCATTTCATTCCAGCTGAATGAAAAATTGTTTCTCCAGCACTGAAATTATCTCTGGGAATTTCAGCCTTCTCCAAATATCAAAGATGAGCTTATTGAGATAGTTACTTTCAGGTAATTGAGAACTGAAATGGAAGATTTTTATTTTTATTTTTCAGCCCAGTCTTGGGCTCTGCCCCATTTCTGCTCTGCACAATTCCTGAATTCCAACCAAATTCCCACCAAATTCCCACCAAATTCCCAGGCACATTTTTCCCTTTTTTCCCTGCAGCAGAGCCCATTTTCTCTGCCAGATCCCAGCCCTGCTGGGGGCAGCTGGAGAGGAAATCCTGCCTGCCTGGAATCCTGATCCCATCCTCATGGGGGCTGATTTATGTACAGAAAAATGTCAGTTTCTGAAGTCAACTCCAACAAAACTCCTTGCTCTGCACCTGAGATGAGTGAGCAGAATGTGAGGGTTGATTTATGTGCAAAAAATTATCAATTTCTAAAGTCAGCTCCACCAAAACCCCTCGCTCTGAACCTGAAATGAGTGAGCAGTACATGAGGGTTGATTTATCTACAAAAAATGTTGATTTTTGAAGTCAGCTCCACCAAACCCTTTGCTTGGCACCTGAGATGAGTGAGCAGAATGTGGCACTTCATTTATGTACAAAAAAATTCAAATTTCTAAGGTCAATTCCACCAAAACCCCTCACTCTGCACCTGAGATGAGTGACCAGAACGTGGGGTCTGATTTATGTACCAAAAAATCAATTTCTGAAGTCAGTTCTACTAAAAACTCTCGCTCTGAACCTAAGATGAGTGAGCAGAATGTGGGGTTTGATTTATGTACAAAAACCCCCGAATTTCTGAAGTCGACTCCATCAAAGCCCCTTGCTCTGAACCTGACATGAGCAAGCAGAACATGAGGGTTTATGTATGTTCAAAAAATGTTGATTTTTGAAGTCAGCTCCACCAAACCCTTTGCTTGGCACTTGAGATGAGTGAACAGAATTTGGGACTTCATTTATGTACAAAAATTTTCAATTTCTGAAGTCAGCCTCACCAAAACCCCTCGCTCTGCATCTGAGTGACCAGAACGTGGGGTCTGATTTATGTACAAAAAAATCAATTTCTGAAGTCAGCTTCACTAAAACCCCTCACTCTGAACCTGAGATGAGTGAGCAGAATGTAGGGGTCGATTTATGTGCAAAAAATATCAAATTTCTGAAGTCAGCTCCACCAAAACCCCTTGTTCTACACTTGAGATGAGTGAACAGAACATGGGGCCAACTCCTTGGCTAAGGTTCCTTGGGAAAATTCCAAGCATAAATAACTGAAATTAAGGAAATTTGGGAAGTTTTAGAGCAGAAAAGCTCTGGGTTGTCTCCTCTGGACCAGCCAAAGCCCTGTGGCTCCTTGTACTGACTCCAAGCCTGGAATCCAGCCTGGAGACTCCCTAAATTCCAGGTCGGTTTTATCCAAGTTCTGCCTAAGGACCACTCAACCACTCATCCCCATCCTCCAGCTCCTGGTGCTCCAGCTGAAGGGACTTTTCCAGGGATCTACCTGGGATTGGTGTGAGGGAGACAGATGGACACCAACCAGGGTTGGAGCCAAGAGCTCGCTTGGGATTCCTTGGGAATTCCTTGGGAATTTGTGCCTTGTTGAGGCTTTTCTCAGGATCTCCTCACCTCCACCGTATATATAATAAAAATATTTTATTTGTTATTTCCCTTCCCCATCTCTTAATTAAATATGTTAATATTTTATTTTTTATCAGTTTCCCTTCCCCATCTCGTAATTAAATCCTGCATTTCCATTAAAAAATCCAAGCCAGAATCACCACAGCCTGCACCTCAATTATTACGGAACTCTTCCCAGCTTTAAAGGTGAAAGGAAAGGCAGGATTGAGAAGAAGGATCCACAAGGTCATTTGTCACCAGCCCTAATTAGTTTGTTCTCCACCTTAACACCTGAAAAACATTGCAAATTGCTTTGAAATTAGCTTTTTAAGTAAAACACGAGCTGGGTGGCGGGAAAAGCCACCAAAGCACCAAAGGAGAATTGAGGTGCTGCCCACCCTCACCCCAAAGCTGTGATCCCTGGAGCTGGAAGGATCCCAGGCTGGGAATTCCCAGGATTGGCTCCTGTGTGCTGGATCCCTGTGGAAGATGAACTTCCAAATAAAGAAGGAATGCATTCCCATAAATGTGCTGAGGGAAGGGAGAGGGACCTGCTCCACACGTGCTTTGGTTGTGGGATCACCAGCACAGCCCCAGAGCTCCTCTTCCAAGGAAAAACAGCCAAAGAAAGATGTGCAGGGAGGGAGAAGCCTCCAAAGGTGCTTTTCCAGCTTGGTGCAGAGTGATCAGAGAATCATCAAGGTTGGAAAAGTCCTCCAGGATCATCAAATCCAAACTTGGACCAATCCCACCTCTGATCCATATTGGGAAGTGCCACATCCACTCCTTTTTTGGGTTGTTCAGAGGGAACTGTTCAGAATAATTCCTGCATGATTTCCCTCATTCCATTTTCTCTGATTTAATTTTAGACTCGGTCTGAGGTTGAACAAGAAAGTTTAGTCCAGTGTACCCAGAATTAAACTGGGGTTGGACTGGGGTGTCTTCGTGGTTTAATTCCAGTGACCCCTCTTCCCATTTTCCCAAGGTCTGTGTGTCCCAGCACAGCAGCACTGGAATAATTCCTCGCTTTTCCCCAGCAGTGGGAATTACTCTGAAATAAAAATAATCTTCAGCTTGTTCCCATGCTCCTGCTGTTTCCAAGATGGAAATGCCCAGGGAAGCGATTTCCAGTGGCAGAACACTTTTTAATTAAAACAAAAAATATTGGGTTTGGAAGCCTGGGGCATCAGCTAAGTTCTGAAACATGGAGAGGGAAATCTTGAGTTTGGGTTTAGTGACATCTCCAGTGTGGCACAATGTGGTGAAAATATCCCAGAGATCCATGAGGAATTGGGAATTCTCCACTCAATTAAGGCAGAGCATAAATCAGGTTTTTCAAATAAATATTTCAATATTTTAGACTTCTCTAGTATTTATAGCAGAAGTGCCCAACTTTCAAAGCTCTGTTTTCTTTATTTTTGGGATTTTTTCCCTTCCAGACTTCCTGAGATTTTTCCTGCAGCTACAAAAGTCTCACTTCAGTCTTTTCCCAACATTTTGTGGCTTCCTAGGTGTTGTCCCATCCCTGGAAGTGTCCAAGGCCAGCCTGGACAGGGCTTGGAGCAGCCTGGGATAATTGAAGGAGTCCCTACCATGTCAAGGGTGGAATGTGATGAACTTTAAGGGTTTTCCAACCCAATCCAGTCTGGAATTCCATGATATGCAGTTAAACAGGAAAAATAAATAACTGAAGAACTTCTGTTTATTGAAATGTAACTTTCTGTCTATTGAAACAGATTTTTGGTGGATTCTCTTCAACAGCTTTGCCTGTGCTTTATTCCAGACCAGGCAGTCTGTAAATTCCAGGATTTTCTTGGGAAGAACATCTCCTGCCCTGTGCTGCTTAGGCTGAGTCCAGCTGCTTTCCCAGGACCTGCCTCCTTTCTAAACCAATACCATAAATGCAAATTAAAAAAAACCAAAAACCAAAACTAAACCACATTTTTTAAAACTGAAATATTCCCAGCTTTAGCTTTATGGAAAAATTCCATGCTCAGGCTGCAAGGCTGGAGGTTGGGCCACTCCCAGGGATCTGAGGGAATACAATTCATCCACGAGCTGAGGGACAGTCCTGGCAGCTCCCAAGGATCAATAACATTTCTTTCCAAGTCTTTGGAGATCTTCATTTGCATTTGGGGAGGTAATAAACAAACCATTGAATTTTAATTAGCATTTTCATGCTCTTCAGGGAGAAATTCCACGGATACTTCCAGGGGATTTCAGGCAACATTGGAGGCAAAATTCTGGCTCTTTTTTGATGTTCTGCCATTCCTGAAACCACCTCCAAAGCAGAGATTTCCATAAACTTCCCACTGCCAGGAGTTATTCCAGCAGCCCAAGAGTGGCTCCATTGTACTCAGAATTGTTTTGTCATTTTATATTCCTGGGAGCTGCTGAGAAGGAAAATGGAATAAATAAAAAGCCCAATTTTCTGGGATGAAACCACAGCTTCAGCTGGGAAAATGATTTTTTTTTCCCTGCACATAATAACGTTTGGATAAATAGAGCAGCGTTTTCTCTGGAATAAATAATTGTGCTAAATGTCCATGTAAATGTTTGAGGTGGGAAAATACACAATGGGAGACAATAAATACTGGGAGTCAGAGTGCTCACGGAATGCAGGATTGCTCTTCATTCCCTGGAAATGGCTTTTCAGGTGAGAAAGGGAGGGAAAATAATCCACAAATATTTTAACCAGACCTTCATAAACCCTCAGCCAGGTGTTTGTGCCCATGGAAAATTGGCATGGCTCCATTTAATGGGATGTTGGAAATGTTTACACAGAGTTGAGACATCCGGATTTCTTAACTGCGGCTTTCCTTCCTTCAATCAAAAGTTTTATCTTTATATCCTGGTTGTGTGGCCGCCTTGCCCTTGGAAATTGTCCCTTTCCATGTTTCCTGTAGGATCCTTCAGGTCCTGGAAGGCCACACTGAGGTCACCCCAAAGCTTCTCCTCTCCAGGTGAGCAATCCCAGCTCCCACAGCAGAGCTGCTCCATCCCTCTGCCCTGCCCTCGTCAGATCCCACCTGGAATTCTGCATCCATCCAGCCTCTTACATCCCTAAGTGTTCCTGGTTTTTACCCTTCTTGCCCTTGGAAATTGTCCCTTTCCATGTTTCCTGTAGGATCCTTCAGGTCCTGGAAGGCCACACTGAGGTCACCCCAAAGCTTCTCCTCTCCAGGTGAGCAATCCCAGCTCCCACAGCGGAGCTGCTCCATCCCTTGGATCATCCTGGAGCCTCCTCTGGGCTCTCCCCAGCAGCTCCAGGTCCTTCCTGTGCTGGGCCCTGAGGCATTCACATTCTCTGAAAAAATTCCTTCGCCCAGGATTTTCTCCTCCTCCGAACTGAGAAGCCTCAGAGAAAAAGGAAAACAATTCTTATCTCATTTGCTTCTCCTGTGTTGTGCTCATGTGGAATGTGTTTGGAGATTGTTTGCCCACAGGTGATTTTTCCATTGGATTCTGCTGGGAGTTGTTTTCACTCTTTGGCCAATCAGGGCCAAGCTGTGTCAGGACTCTGGAAAGAGTCACGAGTTTTCATTATTATTTTTAGCATTCAGTAAGCATCCTTTGGGTATTCTTTAATATAGCATTCTTTAATATAATATAGTATAATAAAATAATAAATTAGCCTTCTGAGAACATGGAGTCAGATTCGTCATCTCTCCCCTCATCGGGGTTGCCTGCATTTACAACAGGGCCCCAGCGCTGGATGCAGAATTTCAGGTGGGATCTCACCAGAATCCCTGAAGTTCTTTAATTCCTCCATTGAAATTCCTTCACTGAAATCCCACACAGCTCCAGCCTCCTCATTCCCACATCCCATTCCCCAGCTCCCTCACAGTGCCCCCAATAAATCCCACGGTGCTCCAAGGCAGCATCCACCCCGGAAAAGAACTGGAATTGTGCAACCAGGCTGGATAATGCTGCTGTGGAGAAACTCCCATCAGTGGGAGAGAAAAGGAAAAAAATGGAAAAAAAATCAGGAAATGGAAATAAGATTAAAAATATCCTGGTGGATTGTGTCCTGTGGGAAGTAGAGTGACTTCCAGCTCGTTTTTAGGTCCTGGAAGGCATCAGGACGTCACAGAGCGCAGGAATGATGTTCCTGCTCCTTGCGCTTGTCTGGAAATTCTGGATTTATTTTATATTTGCTGTTTCAAGGCAAATATTCCATGGCTGGCTGAGACTTCTCACTTGGACAGCTCCTCCCAGCCAGGAATTCCCAATTCCCAATCTCCCATCCATCCCTGCCCTCTGGCAGTGGGAGCCATTCCCTGGCTCCTGTCCCTCCATCCCTCGTCCCAAATCCCTCTCCAGCTCCCCTGGAGACGAATTAAACTGGAACTTTGGGAATCTTGACCCTTTTCTCCCTAATTTAGGACAGAAGTCACTCTACTTTTCCCAGGACAGAATCCACCAGGATATTTTTAATCTCATTTCAACTTCCTGATTTTTTTCCATCTGTTTTTTCTCACTAAACCTCCACAGACTCAATTTTGAGTTGTGATGACATCACAGAGATGTCATAATCTCCATTTACATTAAACAACCCCTAATGGATTCTGTAGGAGATCTGGCCTGACATCCTGGACCCTGGAAAGGGATTTTTGTTAGGATTGACTTGGCCATTGCATGGTTCTGTTTTCTTTGTGCCACCGGGCAAAGTCCCACTAGAAACCATTTTTCCAAGCTTGAAATAAACCCCTGAAAAGCCAAATTTTGCCAATATTGTTTCTGTAGTTTCCCCTGGAATATATTCCTCCAACTTTCTTACACAAACATCTTGGAATTTAGGATCCAAAATCATGGAAAATCATAATCTGAGATGATTTTTTGTCTTCCCCATCATTTCCAATGGCAGAGAAAGAAATTCAGTCTTGCTCCCTACAATTCCTGACAGGAAGTTGGAACTAGGTGGGGATTGTTCTCCCAAGAACAGGCACCTGCCTTTAACTTCCTCATTATCCCTTAAATTCTTTTCCTTTGATTTTTAATTTCCTTTTCTGAGAAGCTTCGGACTCAGAGCTTGTCCTGGGCTGTGACAAAATCATCCCTTGGATGTTTTTATGCTGAGGGGGGGATTTGATTTCCACAGGAAGGCAGAAATACTGGGAATTGTGTCATTCTGGGGGAAGACTTGGTCCTTTATTTATGGGACAATTTATGGGATGCTGTGGAGTGGAGAAATTTGTGTTGCTCCAGGCAGCACCAGGAAACAGCAGGAATTAGGAATTATCCATCATTTTCTATTTATTTGCTCCAGGTCTAATCTGGAGTGATAAGGAAAAGCCAGGAATTCTGATCACACCATCCTGGCCTTAGGAAGCCTAAAAAACTCGAGGAATTTCACAAATATACAAAGGAAAAAAAATCACATTTTGTCTTGTTTCTCCTTTTAAATCCCTCTGCTGAAGTCCTCACAGGGCTGCATTAAGCGACGCTTTTATCCCTTTCTTTTCGATTTAAAAATTAAATCTCCAGCAAGTAAAAAAAAGGGGAAAAAATCTATTTTTTAATAAAAATCCCATTCAGTCCTGGGTTATTGATGAGCCCTGCAGTTACTGCTGATCCATGGGCCTGTCTGCAGCCCCAGCCTCCTCAGCAGAAATAAAAGAAGGAATTTGTCATTAAAACATTTTGCTGAGTCCCACTGAAAGTTGGCTGGAAAATCTTTCCCTTTCAGGGATTTTCCTTTGGGAATCAGCACAGGCAAGGGGAGTGCTGAAATACCTCGAGCACACAATCCAATAAAACCTTTGGAATAGGAACCTTCACTGCCTGATCTGTTTGCTGGATTTGCTGGGTGAGGGATGGGAAGCTCTGGACACTCCTGAGGAGGGAGGGATGAATTTCCTCTTTCCAGCCCCTAAAATTCCCTCTCTGGCTCTGCTGGGCTCTGGGAGATGTGCCTGTCCCAGAGCTGATGGAAAGGATTCATGGCCTTCCTGCAGTTCCAGGGATTCTTGGGCTCTCCTCCATTTGGGAAGATCCAAACTGGAGCAGTTTGGGGGTCCCTGCTTGTGGTCCCACCTTTTAGTGAAGAGAACTTTGTGAGGAGCACTGAGCAGGGAATATTCCCAAATCCAGGACTCATGGATACCATCTGAGGAGCAGCACCCATGTCCATGACAGAATTCCCAATTTCCCAGCCCGTAACCATCCTCTGAAACCCCTCAGAGCTGCGTAGGCAGCGAGGAATCTGTCACCAATTCCCAGGGACAAACCTGGAATGTCAAACCCTGGCTGGGACGTTGGATCAGCATCACTGCCTGGACTGGGGTTGTGGTGGAGATTTCCCAGGATTTTAAGTTGGGTTTTTCTGGGAATACACAAAGAGCTCTCAGAAAGTTCAGATTCCCAAGCTGTGACCATCCCGTAGAGCCAACAAATTGTCTCTCTTCCAGACTGCAGGGTCATTGCATACTCTTAGTAATGATTTAATTATTTAATTATGTAATTATATAATTTTTATTATTTAATAATAAAAATTAAATAAATAATAAATAATTGTTTAATTATATAATTTTATAATTTAATTAATTATAATTAATGTAAATTTAACTAATTTAACGAATAAATATCAATAACACTGATATTAATGTTAGTAATAATTGTAAAGAACTCTAATATCTAAAGTAATAGAATAATATTGTAATAGTTAGAATAATATTATAATTAGTAGATGTAGAATTCTAATAATTCTAATAACTGACCTGTGCAAGCTCTACCCAATACACTTTTCCATACTCTTCCAATGCAATAATTCAGTTTTGAAATCATGGAATCATTAAAGCTGGAAAAGACCAGGCAGGGACACCTCCCACTGTCCCAGGGTGCCCCAGTGTCCAACCTGGCCTTGGGCACTGCCAGGGATCCAGGGGCAGCCACAGCTGCGCTGGCAATCCCAGCCCAGCCAGGAATTCCCAATTCCCAATCTCCCACCCATCCCTGCCCTCTGGCACTGGGAGCCATTCCCTGGCTCCTGTCCCTCCATCCCTTGTCCCCAGTCCCTCTGCAGCTCTCCTGGAGCCCCTTCAGGCCCTGCCAGGGGCTCTGAGCTCTCCCTGGATTCTCCTCTTCTCCAGGGGAACATTCCCAGCTCTCCCAGCCTTTCCTCCATCCCTTGGATCATCCTGGCGCCTCCTCTGGACTCTCTCCAACAGCTCCAGGTCCTTCCTGTGCTGGAATAACCTGAAAATAACTTGTCCTAAAAAAATATATATTCCAGCAGAATCCAGAGTCATCCCAAGGCATCATTGGAAAAGACACATTGGAGAAAAGCAGGGAATGTCCTGTGCTGTGTGCTCTGGGATGGCCCTGCTGGAGCAGGGAGCTGGGACCAGGTCATCCACTGGGATCCCTTCCAAACTCAACCATCCCACGAATTCTCCTGCCATGATTTCACCTCCTGGCACCAGGACCCCTCACTTCACCTCTTCTCCCAAAAAGATCCATCTCACCCACAAGAGCAGGTTGGACACGAGGTTTTCCACCTCGTCCTTCTCAATCTGATCAGAAGTGGTGAGGAAAAGCTAGATGGAGCTCCCAACAGACAGATTTCTCAGGAAACTCAGGCATGGAATGATGGAGGCAGAGCTCCACATACAGACATGAGCTGGAGGGCTCCTTCATGGGGGATTTGGGTCTCTCTGGGCACAGGGTGACCCCACTGGGTCCCCAGGTTTGGGCCACCCATGGGGAAAAATCCCATCTATGGGGAAAAATCAGGTCAGGAAAAATGCCTGGCATGAACTGAAATATCATCCACCAAATACTTTTGAAAATAGTAGAAATAAAAAACTTTTGCTTTGCATTTGGAATTGTTTCTCAAGAAATAAAGTTAGACTACAATTATTTTGATCAGAAATATTTTTTTGGTCAATGTCATCTACTGAATTAGTTACAGCTACTTGAAAGATTTCACTTCAGTCATGTGCTGCTAATTATTTATACAGTGTCAGCAGTAAACACAATGTTTGAGTTCTTCACCTTGTGGGATGAGAGCATAGTAAAGAATATTTTTTTTAAAATCAAGATACAATATGTTGCCTAAAGTAGCTTTCTGTCCATCAAGAACTTTAGAGCTTGTGAAGAAATTCCTCCTGGTGACCAACCTGGAGCTCCCCTGGCACAGATTGAGGCCATTGCCTCTTTTCCTGTTTAAAAAACCCACTCAGAAAACTCTTCTCCAGGCAGGGCCTCATGTCAGAGGTTTCTAAAAGCCAGATTCCCATGGGGAATGCATCACACGTTCCCTGACAACATCCCTGCCTTCATCTGCCACAAATAAAAATTCCTGCCTGGTTGCTCACATGAAAAATAAACTTCTGCTGGGAGGCAGAGGAGCAATTCCCACTTTGAAGCGCAGATTAAACTCTCCCA
>NW_005054303.1:15750498-15750769 GCF_000277835.1 Geospiza fortis | reverse complement strand
GTCACAGCCCATTAAACCCCATTGGAAATCCCGATCTCCTGGCTGGAAGGACACGGAAATCTTTCATTCTTTGCAGGAGAAGCTGTTCCGTGCCACGGGAGACCAAGAGGTCGTGGCTGCCCGGGCAGGAATTGAGGAGCTGCCCTGTGCCAGGCTGGCCTAGACAATCCCGATTAGTTCCACCTGGCCAAAATTCCTGCCTGACCTGCAAATCTGCCAAAGCACCCGGAAAATGGGAACAAGAGAGCCTGGCAGGCATCCCAGAGGAGCT
>NW_005054303.1:15741323-15750452 GCF_000277835.1 Geospiza fortis | reverse complement strand
CCCAGGCAAATCCAGGCAGGAGGGGTTGAGGCAGCTGTGTCTGGAGGGGAATTCCTTCCTGGCACCTGCAAGCAATTCCCTGGGGCCAGGAGATTGGATCCTAATCACAGATTGCACATGTTAGAGACGTGTAGGGCAAGCAAGGCTGTGATCTCCTGTCCTGTCCACAAAGGGTGGGTGGGAGGACATGGAGAGGACAAATCCCAGGTCAAGGAGGATCATGGAATGGGATGGATTTCAACAGAATCACAGCAGGATTTGGGATGTGACAGCTGCACCATCCACCTTAAACATCTTAGGATCATGGAATGGTTTGGATGGAAGGGACCCTAAAGTTCCATCCCCTGCCATGGCAGGGACACCTCCCACTGTCCCCGGCTGCTCCAACCCCATCCAACCTGGCCTTGGGCACTGCCAGGGATCCAGGGGCAGTCCCAGCTGCTCTGGGCACCTGTGCCAGGGCCTACCCACCCTCACAGCCAGGAATTCCCTATTCCCAATATCCCATCCATCCCTGCTCCCACACATTCCCTGTGTTCTGTCCCTCCACCCCTCCATCCATTGGGAATTGTCTCTCCATCTTTCCTGCAGCTCCTTCAGGCCCTTCAAGGCCACACCTGGGTCACTCCAAAGCTTCTCCTCTCCAGGGGAACATTCCCAGCTCTCCAGCAGAGCTGGTCCATCCCATGGATCATCCTGGTGCCTCCTCTGGTGCTCCCTGTGCTGGGCCCAGGGCTGGAGCCAGGATTCCAGCTGGGATCTCACCTGAGGGGCACAGGAGCACAATCCCAACACCTTCCTGCCCACGCTGGGCTCAGCCCAGGCTCAGGGGGCTCTGGGGCAGGTCCAGCTCTCACCCACAGCGCCCCCAAATCCTTTCCCAGGGCTGCTCCAGCTGCTCATCCCAGCCTGGAGTGATCCCAGGATCCCAACATTCCTGCCAGGCTGCTCTTCCCATTCCCTTGGGGTTTGTCGCTGATGTTCTTATCCACCTTCCCCTCATTTTGTCAGCCTTGGAGAGACCCTTCCAAGGGGTTGATAATGTCCCTTCCAGGGATTAAAATGTCCCCTCCAAAGGTCAATAATGTCCCTTCCAAGTGGATAAAAAATGTCCCTTCCAAGGGTCAATTGTGCCCCTTCCAAGGGGTTTAAAATGTCTCTTCCAAAGGGTTAAAAATGTCCCTTTCAAGGGGTGGATAACATCCCTTCCAGGGGTTAAAAATGTCCCCTCCAAGGGTCAATAACGTCCCCTTGGAGGGGGTAAAAATGTCCTTTCCAAGGGTCAATAATGTCCTTTCCAAGGGGTCAACAATGTCCTGTCCAAAGGGACAATAATGCCCTGAGCCTTCTTTCTCCTCAGAAAATGGAGAGCAACACAAACCCAAATCCTTTTTTTTTTTTTTTGATACAATGGAGAAAATATTCGCAAACTTGCTCCTAAATCATCTTCTTTGCTAATGGGTGATGATTGCAGGCACAGACAGAGCCCGGCTGGTGCTTAAGCAGCCTCTAAAGCTGTTCCTAATTGGAATCATGGGTCCTGCTGCTCACCCAGCAAGAGTTTTCTCCCTGCTGATCCCATTCCCCGCTGGCTTGGAACACACAGGAATACTGATATGGAGCTAAAGCTGGGGGATTGACCACTCCAGAGATAAGAAAGCCTCTGATTTGATTGAAAAAGAAATCAAGAGCCAGCTTTAATTAAAAAGATTTATTTATCAGGACACCTGATGGAAAGAGCAGGGCTGGCATTTCCCATTGGATTCAGTCTGGGGAACATCTGGGACAGCATCGTGTGGGAAACATGGATCCTGGGGAGTTTGCTCAATGTTGGGAATAATGAGGCTGCCTGAGGGGAGCTCAGGATGCAAATTTGGGAGCAGCAGTGCTGTGAGAACGACGGCAGAGCTCGGTGGGACACAGGGCTGCCGGGGGGAGGCAGCAGCTCCCAGCAGGATCTTCCACTCCGGGTGATAAAATCTTCCAGAAAATACAGGGGAATAGGAGGATTCTGGGATTTTTACCTTTCTTCTCCGAAGTGGGGTTGTTTCTGTGGGCTGCAGGACTCCAGTTGTCCCAAAGCCGCGTGGGAAAGCTGCCAGGGACTGCTTGTGGAAGCAGCATTCCCAGAAAAAAGGGCTTTGGATGCTCAAGGAGCTCTTGTTCCTGCAGGTGTTAACCTTGGAAGGGTTTGAGTGGTGACATGGCTGCATCCCAGAGCTGAAAATTCCTACTTGGAACAAGTCCAGAGGCACTGGGATGATCTGAGGGATGGAGCAGCTCTGCTGTGGGAGAGCCGGAAGAGCTGGGAATGTTCAGACTGGAAAGGAGAAGCTTTGGGATGACCTCAGTAGAGCCTGAAGGGGCTCCAGGAGAGCTGGAGAGGGACTGGGGACAAGGGATGGAGGGACAGGAGCCAGGGAATGGCTCCCAGTGCCAGAGGGCAGGGATGGGTGGGAGATTGGGAATTGGGAATTCCTGGCTGGGCTGGAATTGCCAGAGCAGCTGTGGCTGCCCCTGGATCCCTGGCAGTGCCCAAGGCCAGGCTGGACATTGGGGCACCCTGGGACAGTGGGAGGTGTCCCCGCCCATGGAACTGGATGGGATTCAAGGTCATTCCAACCCAAACCATTCCATGATTCTATTCTATTCCAGTCCATTCCATATTTTATACAGGAAGGTGTCTGCCTGTGGGATTTTCTGGGAAATAAGTCAGGAAAAGCAGCCAGGCAGTGCAGAGGACTGTGGTTTGTGCTGTCCATTGAGGCAAACTTGGGAACAAAAGTTATCCTACAGCTGAAGGATTCCTTATGGATCGTGGGAAACATGGACAATCATTCCCACACCTGTTCCAGACCCTCCCAGATTTCCCAGACCCCTCTCAGTTCCTCTTCTGCAGCCCTGACTTTGTCCCTGCCCATGCAAAATCCCTTTGAACCCTTCCCACGCCCCTTCCCCCCTATCCGTGCAGATGCCAAAGGCAGAAAATCTCTGGAGCAGGAGCCCTGCCAGGATTCTGGAGCATGGGGTGGTGTGGAGTCATTAGGGTGCCTGATTAGCACCTCATTAGCAGTGTAATTAGCAGTGCCTGATCCTCAGCTCCTGATGGATGCTGGGCGCTGATTCCAGGAGGTCGGCAGCAAAAATAGGGGGAAAAAATGATAATAAAATTCCAAAGGATTCTCACCTTTCCATGGCCACTGTTCCTTCATGTCCCTTAATTCGGGATTGGAGCTTTTGGCATTTTCAGGGCATTCTACAGAATTCCAGACTGGTTTGAGTTGGGACGGACACTGTGTGGTCTCTTCCCTTTGGAAACATTGCTCCTGGGGGAATTTTTTCTGAGGTTTGATGGAAAATCCTGGTGTCTCCAGGAATTCCGTGACTCTTTGAGCACCTCGGTGGTGTTAATGGGGCACAACCCTAAATGAAGTGTCCCTAGTGCTTCCCTGAGCTTCAGTTCATAGAACTGTGGGGTGGTTTGGGTTGGAAGGGACCTTAAATCCCATCCCATCCCATCCCATCCCGTCCCATCCCATCCCGTCCCATCCCATCCCATCCCATCCCATCCCATCCCATCCCATCCCATCCCATCCTCCCACTGTCCCAAGCCCTGTCCAACCCGGCCTGGGACACTTCCAGAGATCCAGGGACAAATCCTGAACCACAAACCCCTTCTCCAAGCATTTTTCCTGGCTGGATTTTTGGTGACCACTAAAAATCCTCCCCTCTCAGGAAACATCCCCTACAAACTCACATTCCCCAGGAAGCAGGAAAAAAAAAATCCCATATCCAATGCCTCATTCCCGATAAAAACCACCCCACCTCCAAATTGTTCTTGTGATCCCAACTGCCCTTCAAGCCCCTTGGAAATGGGACACACATCCCAAGATTTATTAAAATGAAAGGCCTGAGATCCTGCAAAAATCGATTCCCAGGAGGTTTTGTAATCCTTGTTCCCTGAGGAATTAGGCTGGAAATGTCAAGGATTACTGAACACAGCAAAAGTACAAAATTTTGCTGCATCCTAAAGAAACTGGGATTTCGATCCCTCCTCAAAATGTCATTTTACAGCTATTTTTTATTAATTTTCACCGCATAATTAAGCAATGTGAGAGAAGCATTGTGTTGTGGTGGGATTAGAGGGAATAATGGGGATTAGGAAAGGCCTGGAGCCACTCCAGTAATACTTTAATCCTTGCAAATACACCCCTGGCCTCCTGGCAGAAAAAAAAAATTAAAAAAAAATTAAGCAATGTGCCAAGAAAACCTCCAACAGGAATAAAAAAATATTCCCTAAGGAGACAAATCTGACAGTCCTGGCAGTGCGACATCCAGAGAGCAGGAGTATTTAAACTCCACAAAAATAACCAATGGATTAGGAACAGGAATTGATTTATCCAGGCATTTTTCAGGCCAGGCTCCATCCCAGCTCATTTTAGCCCAGACTGGTTCTGGTTCAGCACCTAAAGTTTCCAAAAATCTGTTAAAATCTATCCCAAAGACAGATTGGATAATTCTGGTTTGGCTCAGAAATTTTTAGGAAAGCAAGGCCGAAATCAAACATTTTTGCTGAGATGTTTGTGTGACTCAACTTCCACAGTCTTTATGGAACTGGGTGGGGTGGGAACAGAGAGGTTCAAGTCTTGGGAAGTAAATCCAATTTATTTGTTATAATTCCAAGAGATGGGAAAAAAATTATTTGTTATAATTGGATGGGTCTTGGAGCAACCTGGGATAGTGGAAGGGGTCCCTGCTCATGGGCAAGCTGAGCTTTAAGGTGTTTTCTAACCCAAACCCTCAGGGATGCTGTGATTCCAGCAGAAATATGGATAACACAGGCTGTGCTCATATCCATGGGATGTGCCCCGGGGTCTCTTCCAGGTCCAATGGAGCCAAAATCCAATTTCTGTGAGGGAAGGTGGAGAAGATCAATGGGATGAGCAAAGTTCTCCACCCCTGAATATCCCTGGGATAATGTCCTGTGGAATGACTTCAGGCTGTGAGATCCAATGTGATAATGGGATATTTTAGGCTGAAAAACAGGAGATGTGAAAGTTCCTATTTTTTAAGGTGTAAATTCCAGCGTGTTGCTGTTTGTCACCACCTGTGGAGAGCAAGACTCATCTGGGAACTCTGAGTTTTCCTTCAGGAATCCATTTGGATATGTGGTCCCACTGACAGGTGTTTTCCCATGTTTCCTTGTTTCCTGTTTTCCCTGCCCTTTTCCATCACAGAAAAGTCCTCCATGATTTTCCACAGGATGTCATTGATCCAATCAGCAAAATGATGGAGGCATTTTCCATGGTGGAAAATCATGGAGGCCATTTTACATGGTGGAAAATCATGGAAGCCATTTCTATGTTGGGAAATCATGGAGGCCATTTCCACGGTGGAAAATCATGGAGGCCATTTCCACAGTGGAAAATCATGGAGGCCATTTCCATGGTGGGAAATCATGGAGGCATTTTCCGTGGTGGGAAATGATGGAGGCATTTTCCATGGTGGGAAATCATGGAGGTCATTTCCATGGTGGAGAATCATGGAGGCCATTTCCGTGGTGGAGAATCATGGAGGCATTTTCCATGGTGGGAAATCATGGAGGCCATTTCCATAGTGGGAAATCATGGAAGCCATTTCCATAGTGGAAAAGGGCAGGGAAAACAGGAAACAAGGAGCAAAGTGTGTTTTCATTTCCATGGTCTCATTTCACCCACAAGAAAATTCCTGAAGGATTCTGGGAGGGTTTCTCCCCACACAGACCAACAGGGACAGTGGCACCTGGGCTGTGCCGGCACTGGGAGGGGAGCAGGGCTGGCATTGTCCCCTGAGCTGGCACTGCTGGGGCACCTCGAGTGCTGGGGGCAGATTTGGGATCCCCAGGTACAGGACACAGAGGGGCTGGTGCAGGGAAGGGAAGGGAGCTGGGAAGGGGCTGGAGAATCCCTGAGGGAGCTGGGAAGGGGCTGGAGAATCCCTGAGGAGCTGGGAAGGGGCTCAGCCTGGAGCAAAGGAGGCTCAGGGGCCCTTGTGGCTCTGCACAGCTCCTGCCAGGAGGGCACAGCCGGGGGGGTCGGGCTCTGCTCCAGGGAACAGGGACAGGAGCAGAGGGAATGGCCTCAAGCTGGGCCAGGGGAGGTCTAATTTGGCTGTTATGGAAAATTTCTCCATGGAAAGGGTGCAAACTGCAGGGGAGGGGTGGAGTGCCCATCCCTGCAGGGATTTAAATCCCTGTGGATGTGGCACTTGGGGACATGGGGCAGGGGTGGCTTAGCAGTGCTGGGGAATGGCTGGACTACATCCAGAGGGCTTTTCCAACATAAACAATTCCATGATTCTAAGGTTTAGTCCCAGTAGAAGAGCTGGACAAGACCAGGAATACACAGGCCATGCCTGCAGCAGAGAATGGATGTCAATCCTAAAAGTCCTGATGGGCACCCTCCACCCTGGGCCACGTATCCAACAACCAGGAAAAATTTGGGATCATCATGCAGTGATCCAGGCTGGACCTGGGGGTGCTGTGAGAGCTCCATGTGCCCATCCCTCTATTCCCACATGGCACAGGAGGAGCTCTGGGGATCATCCTGCTCTGGCAGGGCTCACACATCGTCATTTTTGGTCACTTCCCAGGGATTAAATGGGAATTGTGGAAAGCCAAACAAAAGGATTTTAACCCTCTACTGTCCATAAAGCTGGAAAAACTCTGCTGGGACCAGTCAAGGGAAGGATTGACCCCAGTAGGGAAGAGGGTGGCCCAGCCTCTTTCTGCTCTAATTAAGACCTTTCCATACTTAACAAGAGGTGGAAGGGATAGGGAAGCACATTCCCACATTCTCACACCTCCCAGGAAGGCAGGGACACATGGAATGAGGAATATTCCCCACCACACCCCATCCCTCCCCTTCATCCTGGTGGATCTGGGAGCAGAAAACATTGGAAAAGACAGAAAATACTGCTGGCAATGGAAAAGGTACCCAAAAATCCAGAGTGGTTTCTTTTTTTCTTTATAAAATGTACATAAAGAACATGAAACCCTTGAGGTAAAAGTGAGAGCAGTTTGGAACTCAACCAGATACAGACCCAACAATGACCCAAAATCAATCTACAGTGGGGGTGTAGGAAAACAAGAGAGCAAGTTTGGGTTCTGTACAACAGTGGAGATCGTGAAAATGTCCTCGTTATCTATTTACATTAAATACATCCAATTACAGGTATTTATAGGGTATTTACAGACACAGATACCACGTTTGTCCCCTTTGCAGTTGGAGTGTGCAGCAGATCTGAGCGTTCCTGAGAAGGTGCTGAGGCTCTTCATGCTTACTCTCAAGAATTTGTGTTTCTCCAATCCCTTTTGTGGTCGCATCCATCCAAAAATTCCTCTAGGCGTGGTTGTTGCAGTGATCCTGCTTTTCCCTCCCATCCGTGGAAGGTGGAAGTTTCCTGCACAAATCCTGGATCCCAAGGGATTGGCAGGAATGTTTCTCCAGCTGTAGCCATGACATTGGTGGTGAGCAAAGCTCAAGATTCACTCATCCAAGCACTCAACATTCCAATCTCCTTCTCAATGGGAAAAAAAAATCTTACAGAGACTGGAAAAGGAAGGAAATCGGTTGTAAATCACCTGTCATATGTCCCCTAAGGTGACATCCAACCTGAATGTGTCACAGAGGAACCAGGCAGGAGAGGCACAGATCCATCCATCCCATCCATCCAGGCCCATCCAGAGGGAGCACAAATGGTCCTGTTTTTGTTTCAGTTTCTTATCAGGAATCTGAGATGGATTTCATCATTGTCAGGTGTTGGAACAACTGCTCAGGGCAGCAGGGAATTCCCATTCCTGGAGGGATTTCAGAGCCCTGTGGATGTGGCACTTGGGGACATGGATCAGTGGTGGCCTTGGCTGTGCTGGGGCATGGTTGGACTCAATGTTCTTGGAGCTAATCCCCAACCTAAATGATTCCATGATTCCATTATGGTGCTCCGAATGGGAAATGACTGGTGGGTCATGGCTGAACTGGGATGTTTTCGGGAATTTGAGGAGGGGTGCTCAGGGAAGAGGGAATTTCTCCTCACACCTACGGAGTCCATCGAGTTCTCTGGTAACTCCCTCAGTCTGTTCTCACTTGGGTTTTAATGACACACAAGATATCCAAGGCCAGGTTGGATGGGCTTGGACAAACTGGAATAATGGAAAGGCCTCTGCCCATGGAAGGGTGGGACTGGATGGGATCTAAGGTCCCTTCCAACCCAAACCATTCTGGGATTCTGGGATGTGTTGAATACAAGCTCCCCAATCTGACAGATCCAAAGGAAAACAAAATAATATTTTAACAGGGAAGAGCAGGATGTACAATCCCAATTTCCCTGTGTTTGGGTTAATGATCACTCCTCTCTTTCATCATACAGAGCACAATTCCCTGCCTACACCAACATTCCCATGGGATCTGGGGTGACGCAGTCAGGGGTTTAGGGACGGATGACAGAAAACTTCTTCACACTGTAAATCCCAAGAATGTGGGATTGCAGGAGCTGCAGGTCCCTAAATTCCTTCGTACAAGGGATAATCCAATGGTTTCATTCCTTCTGTGCTGGCTGACACTGGAATCGTGGTGGAGCAGGTAAAAAAGGTAGAATATTCCTGCAGTGCTGCTTATTTTACATAAAAATAAAAAAAAATTGAAATGTAAAAATAACCTTTTTTATAGCCTTTGATAGTTTTATGGGAAAATCCAAAAATTATTCCAGATGTCTCCCAATCTCTCTATTAGCATGGGAGAGGCAGGGAGTGCTTGTAACTCCAAACTGGAGCCTTTTTTTAATGGAAGTGCTCCAAAGAGCCATTTTCCTGATGGATCACACACTTCTGGGGGAGGAAGAGAGTCTCAATTACCCTTCAATATACAAAATAAACATTCCCAGCAGGTAAACTCTCCCAAAATAAAACCAGGAAAGCCTCTTCCACTCAGCATGGAAAAAAAATCAGATCCTTCTGCCTGAACTGCTCCCTACGAAGGGAATTCACTGTCCTGTCTAGGCAGGAAAAGAGACAATGAACAAGAAGATGAAGATCAACTTTGTTTTAAAGTTTGGGGATCCCAATCGCCCCAAAACTGATTATTCCATCTCCAT
>NW_005054303.1:15728131-15741302 GCF_000277835.1 Geospiza fortis | reverse complement strand
GTGCTGGATGTCAAGGACAGCTCTGGAGTCAGTGGAGGCTGGGGCTTGCAGAGGTTGGAAGGTGCAGCTCCACCACTTTAGGAGGAACCAGCAGTTCCTGTCCCAAATTAAAAAGAAATTTCGCATTCCCAGGCATTTCTGGCCTTCAAACCCTAATTGTGCATCCACGGTGTCACTGGAATGGGTTTACTCCCTTCTAATCCATGGTTTTATCACTCCTTGTGTCCCATCCAGGATCCAGGCCAGGCTGGAGAAGAGGTGGGTTGGTGGCACGGTGAGATCCGAGTGTTTCATGATTTTGTGTGGGATTCAGGCTGTCCAGAGAAGCTGCCCCTGGATCCCTGGCACTGCCCAAGGCCAGGTTGGACACTGGGGCTTGGAGCAGCCTGGGACAGTGGGAGGTGTCCCTGCCCACCCAGGGGTGGCACTGGGTGGGATTTAAGGTCCCTTTCACCCAAACTACTCCATAATTCTACAGTTCCATGGTTTCGCATTCACTGTGCTTTGTGAAACAAAAGAGGAAGTTCTCCAGTGCCATGCTTATGCTCCCAGATCAGCCTGAGAAAGAACTGAAAAAACCTGGAAAACTTATCCTGTGCTCCACCCTCCTCTGCTTTGGGAACAGCCAGATAATTCCTGCAGCCATCCCATCAAACCCAGCCACTTTTCCCAACATCCAAGGACTGCAGTTGCTGCACAATTCAGTATTTGATGTCCAGTTTAAAAATCCATCAAGGACATTTCAAGGTTGGATACCCCAGAACAGAATCAGAGGGGTTTCAAATTCCAGGGAACTGTCAGTTCCAACCGCCTTTGATGGTTGATCCAACATTTTCACATCAATTTTCAGTCCAAAATGCAACATGAAATAATAACCAAGAGTACGAAATTCATATCTCAGTCTGTTCTTCTTATTCCTGGCCTGGAGTAAAATCCCATTTCCTTTTCAGTGTTTTATTTTGGGAATGTAAAAGAAGATAGAACTACTCCTACAATCAACATTTGGAAGAAAAAATCCTGCTTTTCTTAGCACCTCCTGCAGCCCAGAGTAAAATGGGAACAGGCATGGGAATACATTTCCTTTCCCACAAAAACCTGGGATTTTCAGGACACACAGATTATTCTGCCCTGAAAAAAGACATCTGTGGTCTTTGTCAATTGAAATTCTTTATCAAATGTTCCATGGGAATGAGAGAAAGGAGAATCCAAATGGAAAGAGGAAAGATGGATTTCAACCTGCAGTTTTTGCTTGGGATCCAAACAACGGTGCAAGATCTCCTGTTCCTTATCAACCAACTCCTTTATCAAAGAGGAATCACAGGGCCCTTCCCAAATCCTAATTTCCCACACAGTTCCCATCACACCACCAGCACCAGCCCTGCAGCCACAGCTCTGCCCGGGCTGTTCATCTCCAATGGGCACCTAAGGTTCAGTTGGGATTTTCGAGGGAAATTCGAGGGAAAAACAGAGAAGTATTTTAAAGGCGATGGAATTCTTCCTGTTCTCCTTTCCTTCCTGGTCTATGGAAGGTGTCCCTGCTTGTGGGGTTGGAATGGGATGAGATTTAAGGTCCCTTCCAACCAAAACCTTCTGGGATTCTGTGGAAGTGACTGACAGACAGTCACTCTGGCTCCCAAAGCCCTTCCAAAGGGAGTCCTGCCAAAATCACCCATGGAGAAGCCTCTTGGATCACCCCTCAGTTCCATGGCTCTAGGAGACATCCGTGGGAAGATGCAGGGCAAGGTTTGGATCCTGAGTTCCAAGATACACCAACCTCCAAAAAAAATCTGCCTCAGGGTCTCACCATGCCTGACCTGCTCCTCCATCCATCCATCCATCCATGCACAGTTAAAATCCAGAGCTTCCAATGGGAAATTTGGGGATTTGTATTAAGGGTATCAAACACCTCAGTCCATCCAGACTCAAGAGTTCCACCATCCCCAGGCCACCAGAGTCAAAATTCCCAACATCTTCCAAACCCCACAGTTCATCCAGGCTCAGAGCTCTCACTTTCTTCCAAATCCCATGGTCCATCCAGATTTGGAGCTTCCACTTTCTTCAAAACACTATGGTCCATCCTGACTCAGAGTTCCCACCACTTTCCAGACCCCACAGTTCATCAGGCTCTGAATTCCCATTGTCATCTGAACCCCACAGACCATCCAGACTTGGAGTTCCCAATTCCTTCTAAACCCCACAGACCATCCAGACTTGGAATTCTCGCAGTCTTCCAAACACCACAGTCCATCCAGACTCAGAGTTCCCACTTTTTTTCAAATTCCCCAGTCCTTCAGACTCAGAATTCCCACTGACTTCCAAGCCACAGAGTCCTTGAAAATTTGGAGCTTCCACCGTGTTCCAAACCCAACAGGCCACCAGGCTCAGAGTTCCCACCATATTCCAAATCCCATGGTCCATCAGAGTCAAAGCCACTGCTTTCCAAACCTCATCGTCCATCTGGATTTGCAGCTTCCCACTTTCTTTCAATCCCCATGGTCCATCCACACTCAGAACTCCCATTGTTCTCCAAACCCCACAGTCCATCCAGGCTTGGAGCTCCCACCATCTTCCAAACCCCACAGTCCATTCCAGATTTGGAGTTCCCACTTTCTTCCAAACAGAGCAAGGTGCTGATAACCCCAAGGTTGTGGGTTCGATCCCCACAGGGACCATTCAGTTCAGATTTGGACTCGATGATCCTTGCAGCTCAGAATATTCTGTGATTCCAGGGATGAGCTTTAAGGTCCCTTCCAACCTAAACCATCCTGGGATTCTCTGAAAATGTCCTGACTTGGAGCTCCCACTATTTTCCAAGCACAGGAACTTAAAGACACCAAAAATGCCTAAAAACCAGGGAGCCAAGAGCATCCTGGGAATGCTCCAGCCCCCAGGCACCACCAGTATGGACCAGTACAACTCCAGGTGACAGCAGCTGACCAAGGAAAGCCCTGCCAGCGTCTCAACAAACACACGCACCACGGGGCTGCCTTACCTGGAAAGAGGCTTTATTGAACAGAGCTGGAAAATTATCTCTTCAGTGGAATTACTGAATTTGCACAAACATTTCTCTACAGAATAAAAAAAATCAAGCCTTGTCATTGTTTTACTGCATCTCGTTGTGCTTTTTATACTCATATTTGCAATTATTATACTCATCTTTTGTTTGTTTTCACGTTTGTACTCCAATTATTTGCATATCAGGTTTTGCTTTTAATCCTAGGGTGTCGAGAGAACACAGAATAATAATAATAATTATTATAATTATAATAATAATAATACTCTTCTTTAGACAAAAGTCTTTTTTTTTTTAAATGAAGTTAAAAGCTGAGCTAATTTAAGGAAAAAGGTCATCAAATTTCATAACCAACTGGAAGGGACCTTTACAATGCAGTGGAAAACCGGCACGTGTTCGGGTAGCTTGAACCCATTTTGTACAGCTTTTTTTTTTTTTTTTTCCTTGTAAAAGTGGATTATTTTTATTTTTTTTTAACTTTTTTTTGTTGTTTGTTTGTTTTTTGAATTTCGCTACAATAACAAAATAATCTTTCGCCCTCTGCACCGAGTCTGGCTCCGGGGCAGAGGCAGAGAGCCCTCGGAGCGTCCGGAGCTCCAGATGTCGGGAGTCATCCCAACGGAGGGGGAGAGTAAGAAAATCATCCTGTGTTCCACCACCTTCTGCACTAAGTGTGTGTCTGAACCACCTTTGTTCCTCTGGTTGACCCACTGGAGAACCTGAAACGACGACGACGACGACGGCAACAAAAGGTGCTGCTCCCATGGGCAGCACTGCCGGGAGCTGTTTCGAATGGATAAGAAGCTGAAAGGCCATGGCTGTCTGCAAGGTCACACAGCACGGATCTCATCCCAAAGGCTTTCCACAGCAGCTTAGGTCCATCCATCCTTCTCCAGAAGCGGCTCCGTCTCCTTGCCTGCACACCCAGGCTCCAGAGTTTGTTTAGAAAAGACTTTGCACAGCCCGCGTTTTCAGCGGTGCAAAGCTTCCGTGTCGAAATCATCGTTATTACATTTATTATATTTTTTTTTATATATATATATTTATATATATATATATTGTTCGGTTTTTTTGTTTTTGTTTTTGTTTTTTTTTGAAATCAGGCTTGTTTCATTGAAGGCACTTGGTTTCCATGGCAATTTATAAAAGACGGTGGTTTGGTTTCTTCACTTCCGTAGAGCTGATGACTCCGGTGGGGAGGGGAGAGGGATCTTCCAGCGGCCGCGAGCAAACTCCCAGTGAAGCCTGTGACAAATGTAAGCCCAGGTGGCACGTCCTGGGTGGGAATGCATGCAAAAGGAGACAGCACACAGTCACCAAGCAGAGCCGTGAGGAATGAAACGGGAATGTCTGCAAACAGCTCCGATTCCGGGTTGTCCTCGAGGGGAGGTGACAGCCGAAGCAGAAAGGGCCGACATTTGTTTAACTCTACGCTAAAAACCTTCGGGAAGGGAAAATGAACGCCAGCTCTTCACGTACCCTGTTTACAGTGAGGTGTTTCTCTCTCTCTCTGTGTGTTTGTATTTCCTCTCTCTCTCTCCTTCCTCTTTTTTTTTTTTTTGGCAGGCCATTCGGTTTCCATGGTAACAAGCAAACGATTCATTTGAAACAAAACCAGCCATGACTTTGTGCTTTGACAAGGGTTTCTAGAGCTCTTTGCCGAGAGTTCAACCAGATGATGCTGAAATTCATCAGTGACCACAAAAGCACCTGAAGGTCTCTTCCTTACTTAGGCCAGATCTCGGTCTCAAGCTTGGTTCTTAGTGAGTTCCACTCCCGTGATGCCTTTTCAAGTCCCCAGTGCTTTCTTAATCTGCTTTTTTTTAAATTTTTAAATTATTTATTTACGTATTTATTTAACTTTCGAGTCAGTCAGTGGAGGAATCTTTGGTAGTTTGTTTGGAAATGTCCATTTTACAAAGACTCTTTCTTCATGCCAGTGCCTGGTGAATCTTTTGTAGCCTCTGCCAGGATAAGGTCACCTCTGATGACTTAAGACAGACATGAGGATGAGGAGTGGGAGAAGTCGTATATGTGCTAATGGCCCAACAGCACCTGATCGTAGATCTACAAAAAGGGGAGAAAAATTGAATTAAAGAGGTGCCCACACCCCCTCAGCATTGCCACAGTGTTCCCAAGTCACCTCCCACCATGAGGGGACAAGGACAACCCTCAACAATTGTCACCCTGTTTTTTTAAGATTTTCTAAGCCTTCTGATGTTTACATTCTTGTAAGGAACTTTCTCACACACTTTCTGTAAATAACTCATTGTTTTGCATTCCTTTATGGAGGAGGAGAAAGTTGATGGACTGTTGGTTTGTCCAGTGTCATTGGAGAGGTGGCACTGTCACCCTCCAATCCCCTGTCACTCTTGGAAAACTATAAATGTTGGAGTCAGAAAATAAACTTCCCTTTTCCTTCACCTTGAGAACAGCGGTGTGCGCTTGTGTTCTTTCGTGTCCTATAGCGACAACCAATGGGATAGGGCAGGAACTGGGATGAAAATCCACCTGGCTGTGTGGTTACCTCTGTTTTAATGCACACACAGGGTGGGAGGATGAGGCAGAGCCCTCAGGGAATCACAGCAGTGATTTCCAAGGATTCCACGTTGCTTGGGCTCCCTGGGCATTGTTTTGGTGTTGTTTTATCTGCCTGAGTATCTCAAATCCAGCCCAACCTCATCCACCACTCTCACCTCTGCCTCACACCCGTCCAGCACCTTCCTACCTGAGCAAAGCATTCCCCAGGACAACATTCCACTTTAAACCTTCCAACTGAGCCAAAGCAGGGATTGTTCTGCTGGAAAAGATCCGTTTGGGAAGGGGAAAGCCAGGAAGCAATTGTAGGGAAGAGGCACTTACTGTTGGCCGGTTGGTCTGATTTCATACACTCTCCTTCCACAATGGACACGTCGTCAATAGCAATGTCCCCTTCGATTCCAGGGCCACGGATCCCTTCAAAGATGAGCTGGGAAAAAGAAGATCAGAGGGTGGTAAATTAAAAACATCCAGCGGAGCAGAGGGGGATGAATAAAAAATGTCCAGAAGATCAGATCTTAAAATCGAAACCAGCACAAAAAAAAAGGACTTTTCTTCAAATTAAGACATGCAAGTATCTAATTTCAGATTGTGGAGGTAAATTCCATGCTAGGATCTATTTTTCCCAACATGTGGGTTCTCATCAGGTTTGGAAGCTTTGATTCCATCTAGGACTGTTTTTTCAGAGGAATTGGGGTGAGTTTTATCACAGTGAGGGACACAGTAGAGGTTTTATTGCAATTTAAGATGAACTTCAACCTTTGCTGAGTGGATGACTGCGATTTTAAAGTCCTGTTGGTACTTTTCTCTCCAATATTCCTTGTCTGAAACCAAACTGCTGGAAGAGGAAATCGTTCCTGGATCTCGAGAGGAAAACCTCTCCTCCCCCAAAAATCCAGCCCCTGCTGCTTGGCAGCAGGAACAACACCAATCAGTGGAGTTGAAAGTCCAATTTTTCCTGACAATGGAAAACAATTTCCAGCCTAAAGGGCTCTGTCCAAACACAACAGGCAGCATTTAATTAAAAGCTGCATTTGGCAGCGATTTTGGTGGCCTTCAGAGAGGGGTTGCTCCACACTCAGAACAAATCACAGCACAGGAGTTGGCAGGGCACGGAGCAGAACCCAGCCTGCAGCTCCCAGGGATGGCAGGAGGTGCCAATTGAGCAGAATTCCCTATCAGTATCCTGGAAAAAAAACCCCATTATGCTTTTGGACAGCTGTTGTTAAAAATACTGCACCAAACTGGAGAATGGGGGGCACAGGAAAGGTCACTCTGCTCTTAATGGAACGGAATTATGATCCTAAAAAGCCAATCCTGAGGGGTTTGGGGGATTCAGCTTCTGCCTCATCCCTGGAAGTGTCCAAGTCCAGGTTGGACAGGGCTGGGACATGGAAGGTGTCCATGCCCATGGCAGGGGCGGAATGAGCTGAGTTTTAATCCCTTCCATCCCAAACCATGGTCTCTGATTTTCTGATTCTCTGATTCTTCCACAGAATTTCAGGGATTCTCTGATTTTTCCACAGAATTTCAGGCAGATTTTCACCCCCCCCGCATGCCCCCCCTCACCCTGCTCCCTTTCCCTGCTGGGCACTTGGGGTGTCCCAGGACAATCCCACCAGGTGGGGGGTGCAGGAGGGGCTTCAGGGTGTCATTAACACCCCCAAAACTGGGGAGCTGAGAGGCTTCAGTTTGGTGCACATCGACCTGAAAAAGGGGCTAAAATGCTGCTGGAGACTGGGCAAACTGGGACAAACTGGTGTCCTGATATCCCCCCTGTCAGGGACGCCTCCAGCCTGAGAATTGGGAATATTCCCTTTTGGATGGGGGAGTGAAAACACTGAGATCATTCAAACACAGAGATAAATCCCAAAGTAGCTCCACGAGAGTTTTGTGATTTGGGATTGGGAATCCTGCAGGGCCAAGGGCAGCAAAGCAGGGTGTTCCCAGCCCATCCTGCTGATGTTGGAATTCTTTGGACACAAAGTGACCAGATCTGGGTGGGCTGAGCCCCACAAGGAGGGGCTGGCACTGACCCAAACCGGAGGGACCAGGACTTGTTGATCCCAATACTTTGTGATAAATCCCGGAATTTTTATTTGGTTAATGCAATACTTAGATCCCAATTTAGCAATGAATCCAATCCCAATCATTCATACCATCACCATGTCCTGCTGCTCAAACCTGAACTAAAATTGACATTTTCTGGATGTCCCTCTGTTTTTGGGGTTCTCTATTTTTGCGGTGTTCATTCTTTAAAAATATTGAATATCAGAGATAGATTTATGCATTTTTTGAGATTTAAAGCACTGCAGTCCTCCCAGGTCCTCATGACAAAAGCTTTGTTCCATATCACAGGGACTGACAAGGTATAAAATCTTTTACCCCTATAAATTACCCTATAAAAAGTTTTAATTTCCATGTCACTGCAGTGTTTTACTGCAAAGATTCACTTCAATTCCCTCTCCTTAAATTTAACTTGGAGCTTTATATTCCTTCCTACTTACACTCCTAAATGGAAAATAAAATTTGCTGCGATGCAAGAGATGCTAAAAAATAAAAGATAATTTAAGGCTCCAAGAGTTCTGACATTTATTTGTTATATTTGGTCAGAGCTTTATATTTATTTTATGCTGAAACCTTTAAACACAACAATGTAAAAGGTGAAAAGCAGCCAAGGAGAGGAGCTTCCCTCTGGAATCTCCCACTCCTCTGGATTGCTGCTGCCAGATCCTTTGCATTTCCCTGCCCAAGGGTCTGATTTTCTACAGCCCTCCCCAGGTCTCCAAAACCCCCTCAAATCCATCTCTTCCTTCCCTTTCCCAGGGCATTTATTAAATCACTTCTCTCTCCTTCGCTCTTCAGAATTCTTGGATTTATCCTGACTTCACCAATGAAAAACTCAATCACTCTGATTTTCTGTGCCTGGCCTGGGCTCTGGGTGTTCCTGAGCTCTGCAATTCCTCTTCTCCCCATCCCTGATGCTTTGTTCCCATCAAACCTCCCAGACTGGGACACCTCCCACTGTCCCAGGGTGCTCCAAGTCCCAGTGTCCAGCCTGGCCTTGGGCACTGCCAGGGATCCAGGGGCAGCCACAACTGCTCTGGCAATTCCAGCCCAGCCAGGAATTCCCAATTCCCAATCTCCCATCCATCCCTGCCCTCTGGCACTGGGAGCCATTCCCTGGCTCCTGTCCCTCCATGCCTTGTCCCCAGTCCCTCTCCAGCTCTCCTGGAGCTCTTTTAGGCCCTCAGGTTTTCCTGGATCCTTCCCTTCTCCAGGGGAACATTCCCAGCTCTCTGATGTCCCACTGTACTTCACATCTCCCTCTCCCTCAATTTTCCTCTAATTCCCATCCTTGGAATTGCTCTGCAATCCCACAGACCATTTATCTCCTGCCAAAGCCTCTCATGCATGGAAATAAAAACAAAGGATCAGGATCAGGAATTCCCTGAAAATGAAGGAAGTGGAACCCAATGCAAATTTTTAGAAGAGCAGTTTGGATTTGCACTGAAGGAATCTTCCAAGGCCAGGTCGGACACTGGGGCTTGGAGCACCCTGGGATAGTGGGAGATGTGGAATAGGATAGGGATGGAATGGGATGGGACTGAGTGGGATGGGATTGAATGGAATGGGATTGAATGAGATGGGATTTAATGGGGTGGGATTGAATGGAATGGGATTGAATGGGGTGGGATTGGATGGGATGGGATTGAATGGAATGGGATTTAATGGGATGGGATTGAATGGAATGGGATTGAATGGAATGGGATTGAATGGAATGGGGTTTAATGGGGTGGGATGGGACTGAATGAGATGGCATTTAATGGGATGGGATTTAATGGGATGGGATTCAAGGTCACTTCAAACCCAAATCAGCCTGTGATTTTTCCCAAAAATACATTTTCTCTCCCAGGAGAGCTGGAAGTGGCAGAGAGGGCTCAGGGGAGAACCCTGCACACAGGGCACAGCTCATGACTCCCACATTGCCTGAGGACATTCCCAGCCCTGCTGGCAGCAGCTGCTTTTTTGGGAGTGTTCCAGTTCCAAACAGCTCCCAGCGTGCCTGGGATCTGCCCCTAAAGGTCCATCAGCACCTCCCTGTCAACCCCAACAGGAAATGTGTGAAAAACCTGTCACAGCCCCCTGTGTCTCATGCTCCCAGACCATTCATTTCCCACAGAAAATCCAAGTATTTCCAAAAACCTCTAACACAGGGGCCCTAAGTAATTTTTCCCAGCCAATAATTTTATATTCCACTTGCTAATCTGAAATCAAAACCTGCTGGAATCACTCCCAGCATCTTTGGGAAGCTGGGAGGTGTTTTGAGTTCAAGCATTAATAAGCTCCGTGGTGCTCAAGGAAAGCAATGATTTGTCCATGAGCAGCCTCCAGAGCTGGGAAATCCCAAAGAAAAGGGTCAATATTCCCAGTCTCCCTCCCAGCCCTGAATTCCCAGTTCCTGGAGGCGCCAGCCTTACCTGGAATGAGGTGGGGGGGTTGATGTTCACCCGGGCTTGGTTCCAGTGCTGTCCCTTATTCCCACTCGAGGACCACAAGGGGTTTTCTATGGCAGTCTGGCCTTTGAGCCTCAGGTAAACGTTCAAACTTCCTGGAAAACAGCAGGAGAACTGGAGTTGGGAAGGCTCTGCCTGGATGCTGCAGCACCCTCCTCACCTGTTTTCCATGGATTTGAGGTGTGGAAGTTTCCTGGTGTAAATTCAAAACCTTTTAAATTCAGGAATGCTGGGAAGAGGTGATGGGAGCTCCCGGCAGAGGGGAACTGAGCACCCATCCTGCAGCTCACAAGGCATGAGAATCCCAGGGAAAACAGGCAAAAAGGAATTTTCTGTGGTTTAGAGGAAGAAATTGGCATTAGACCTCCTTATCCAGGGCAAAATCAGCAATTTGGTTGTTTTGTGCTGAGTTCTTGCTTGTTAAACCTGCCCAGCTTTCCTCTGCCCATTGCTGAACTCCTGGAGTTCACCAGAACCCGGCAGATCCACCTCAGGGAGAGACCTGATGCCCTTGGGAATGTTTCTGGAGGACAACAACATCCTCAACATCCTCTGAGTTCAAATAACCTCCAAAATCTTTCCCTGTGCAGGAAAACCCCCCAGAGCTGCACCTTCGCCCACAAACATTTTTGCCGCCTTTGCCAGCACAGACATTTTTGACACCAGGGTCACCTGCAGGCATGAACAGAGCCAGATTCTCTTGGTGCACCAAAAAATAACAAATTTCATTTTTTCTGGGTTTGTTAATTCACAGGATTTGGGGGTTTTGGTGCTATTTGCCACCGTGGTTGCCTGCAGGTGTGTGGGGCAGTGGGGCCTCTTTGTGCTCTGTAAGTTCAGTGTATTTCTCTTAATCTGAGACTTTCAGACAGCCAAATTCCCACAGGAGCAGCGTTTTTTGGGATGCCTGGCACAGCGGATCCCAAAAATTCCAAGGAAAGCTCCCAGATCCGAGGCAGCTGCACCTGCTCTGGAACAGTTCTTATTTCCAGCAAAAGCCAAACTTGGAGCCTTGGAAAACATCAGGCTGGAGACTGAATGGAGGAAATATTCCCCTGATGGCCTTTTCACCAGGGTGAGAGAATGGGACTGGAATGGGATTGGAGTGACTGGAATGGGACTGAAATGGGACTGGAATGGGATTGGAATGGGATTGGAATGGGACTGGAATGGGACTGGAATGCGACTGGAATAGGATTGGAATGGGACTGGCATGGGATTGGAATGGGATTGGAATGGGACTGGAATGGGATTGGATTGGGATTGGAATGGGACTGGAATGGGACTAGAATGGGACTGGAATAGGACTGGAATGTGACTGGAATGGAACTGGAATAGGATTGGCATGGGACTGGAATGGGATTGGAATGGGACTGGAATAGGACTGAAATGGGATTGGAATGGGACTGGAATGGAACTGGAATAGGACTGGCATGGGACTGGAATAGGACTGGAATGGGATCACCCATCTTCCCTGAAGGAGCTGGGAAGGGAGAATGAGGAGCAGCTCTGTGACCCCCCCTGGAATGCAGGGAATGGGCACAAAGGAAATGGAAATTCCTGGTTGGGAAAATCTGGCTCTGCCTCCACACAAAGCAGGGAAAACCCTAAACCAGAAAGGGGTTGCAAAGGGATTCCTTTAGCCCAGCTCAGGTGTTTGGAGCAGGGTTGGGAATGCTGCTCAGCCTCATCCCTCCTCCAAATATTTATATTTATTTATACTTTATTCATTTTTATTTATGTTTTATAATTTATTAGTATTTATTTTATTTATATTTATTTATTTATATTCATTTCTATATTTATATGTGTAGTGGTTTTGGTTTGTTAATTTGAGATTTTTTTGGTTAATGTATTAATGAGTAGTGTTGGTTAATTACTAATTTACTTGCTTTTGCTACGAGGTAGGATTAGGAGAAAGGTAAAGTAGGTTTAAAACTTTAAAAGGGTATAAAGAAAAATTTATTAATAGTAATTAAAAGGAGGAGTAATAAGAAGTAGAATTAAACTTTTAGAATACTTTCTAACTTTTAGAATACAGAAACACTCTTTGACCACTGATGTTTGTAATTTGTTCTTCATAATACACCAAAATAAACGACCAGAATATGACCAGATATTGCAATTTCTATATTTTCTCTCACATTGGAGTGGCTGAATCCCTTCCTTCCAATAAAAAACCCAGCACAGAGCCAGGAGAATTCCAACCTGGAGCTGCATCCACCTTCCTGCAGCACAGAGACAAAAAAAAAAAAATAACCTGAGTGCTCTTGTCTGCTCTGCTTAAAATCTGAGCTCTGCCTGGGGGCAGGGGGAGCTCGGACAAAGCAAGCACCAGAACTCTCTGGGAGGATGAGTTTGCCCTTGAAATAAAGATAAAAATACATCAAACCAGGTCACTTTGACATTGGAAAAACTCTTGGCACACTGGGAGCACCAAGAAGCCCACAAAGGACTTCCAAATATTGGATTTTTGTTGTTTGGTCTTTTATATTTTCCCAATTCTTTTTTTTTTTTTTTCCATACCACAGAAAGAAATTAAATGTGGGCGTTGAAAGAGGCAGGATTAAAAATAGACTGGCAGGTATGCTTTGAAAATCCAAATTCCCGCTGTGTGTCAGCAAATTTGTCATGACTTTTCCACAAGAAACACATGAGGAATGCAGCTGCTCCCTGCCTGATCCTGAATTTAGTCAGGAATACCTAAAACACTCACAGATACTCCTTGAAAATCAAAATTCCTATGGCTTTAGAGCAAATTTTCCATGACTTTTCCATGGGAAATGCATGAGGAACGCAGCTGCTGCCTGCCTGACCCTGAATTTAGTCAGGAATACCTAAAACACTCACAGATACTCCTTGAAAATCCATATTCCTGCAGTGTTTGAAACAATTTTCCATGACTTTTCCACAGGAAACACCTAAGAAACACAGCTGCTCCCTGCCTGATCCTGAATTTAGTCAGGAATACCTAAAACACTCAAAGATCTCCTTTGAAAATCTACATTCCTGCAGCTTTTGAATAAATTTTCCATTACTTTTCCATGGGAAATGCATGAGGCATGTTGCAGCTCCCTGCCTGATCCTGAATCCAGTCAGGAAT
>NW_005054303.1:15724654-15728000 GCF_000277835.1 Geospiza fortis | reverse complement strand
CACAGATATCCTTTGAAAATCCACATTCCTGCAGTTTTTGAGCAAAATTTCCATGACTTTTCCACAGGAGACACCTAAGAACTGCAGCTGCTCCCTGCCTGATCCTGAATTTAGTCAGGAACACCTAAAACACTCACAGATATTCCTTGAAAATCTACGTTCCTGCAGCTTTTGAACAAATTCTCCATGACTTTTCCATGGGAAATACGTGAAGAATGCTGCTGCTCCCTGCCTGATATGGAACCCAGTCAGAACTGCTGAAAACACTCACAGATACTCCTTGAAAACCAAAATACCTGCGGCTTTACAGCAAGTTTTTCATGTGCTTTCCATGGGAAATGCATGAGGAGTGCTGCTGCTCCCTGCCTGATCCCAAATCCATCAGGAATACCTAAAACACTCACAGATATCCTTTGAAAATCCATATCCCTGCAGTTTTTGAGCAAATTCTCCATGACTTTTCCACAGGAGACACCAAAGAAATGCTGCTGCTCCCTGCCTGATCCTGAATTTAGTCAGGAATGACTAAATTAGAATCAGGAAAAATCCTTGTTAAAATCAACTTTTCCCTTTCCAGGCTCTAAAATTCCCATTCAGATCAATGGGATTCCCATGCAATTCCCTGCTCAAAACCTCACTCATGTAGGAAACACTTCCCAGCTGCAAGAGGGAAATTCCTCCTTCCTACAAATCCCTGATCAGTGGAAAACAGGATGTTGCCACAATTTGGATGCTCTCAAGCACCTCCCTGAGTTATGCCAGGCTCTCAGAGGAACTGGCACTCTTCCCATGCTCTTCCTTCACACAAGAGGAATTTTTTCCAGCTATTTTTCCCAGAGGAATTGGCTTTCTCTCACCTATGTGCTGTCCATACATGTGATAGTAGAAGCTGAAGCAGTAGGCCGTGTTGGTGGCTCCGTAGGGATTTTTGGGAGCGACGCTGAAAACGGGACTGACGAGTCGGGCCTTCTCCCCCTCCAGCCTGGGCCGGGATGTCTCGATGTACATGTAAAAACCTGGGAAAACCCAAAGGGAAACCATTGGGATGAGGCCCTCAACACCTGGGTACATGTGAAAACCTGGAAAAATCCAACAGGAAATCCTTAGGATGAGGCCTTCAGCACCTGAGACATCTGGACGTACATGTAAAAACTCTGGGAAAATCCAAAGGGAAGTCATTGGGATGAGGGCTTCAGCATGGTGTACCTGTAAAAATCTGGGAAAACCCAAAGGGAAGCCATTGGGATGAGGCCCTCAATGCCTGGGTACATGTGAAAACCCGGAAAAATCCAAAGGGAAGTCATTGGGATGAGGCCCTCAACACTCAAACCAGATGGAAATCCTTAGCACGAGGCCCTCAACACCCAGGATGTCTTGATGTACATGTAAAAACCTGAAAAAATCCACAGGGAAGCCATTGGGATGAGGCCTTCAGCACTGTGTACATGTAAAAACCTGGAAAAATCCAAAGGGAAATCAGTGGGATGAGGCGCTCAACACTCCACACAGATGGAAATCTTTAGCAGGAGGCCCTCAACACTCAGGACTTCTTGATGAACATGTGAAAACCTGGAACAACCCAAAGGGAAACCCTTAGGATGAGGCCTTCAACACCTGAGACATCTGGACGTACATGTAAAAACTCTGGGAAAATCCAAAGGGAAGTCATAGGGATGAGGGCTTCAGCATGGTGTACCTGTAAAAATCTGGGAAAACCCAAAGGGAAGCCATTGGGATGAGGCCCTCAATGCCTGGGTACATGTGAAAACCCAGAAAAATCCAAAGGGAAGTCATTGGGATGAGGCCCTCAATGCCTGGGTACATGTGAAAACCCGGAAAAATCCAAAGGGAAGTCATTGGGATGAGGCCCTCAACACTCAAACCAGATGGAAATCCTTAGCACGAGGCCCTCAACACCCAGGATGTCTTGATGTACATGTAAAAACCTGAAAAAATCCACAGGGAAGCCATTGGGATGAGGCCTTCAGCACTGTGTACATGTAAAAACCTGGAAAAATCCAAAGGGAAATCAGTGGGATGAGGCGCTCAACACTCCACACAGATGGAAATCTTTAGCAGGAGGCCCTCAACACTCAGGACTTCTTGATGAACATGTGAAAACCTGGAACAACCCAAAGGGAAACCCTTAGGATGAGGCCTTCAACACCTGTGTTCATGTGACAGCCTGGAAAAATCCAAAGGGAAACCCTTGGGATGAGGCTTCCAACACCTGTGTACATGTGACAGCCTGGAAAAATCCAAAGGGAAACCATTGGGATGAGGCCTTCAACGCCTGTGTACATGTGAAAACCAGGAAAAATCCAAAGGGAAGTCATTGGGATGAGGCCCTCAACACTCAACCCAGATGGAAACCCTTAGCATGAGGCCCTCAACACCCAGGATATCTTGATGTACATGTAAAAACCTGAAAAAATCCAGAGGGAAGCCATTGGGATGAGGCCTTCAGCACTGTGTACATGTAAAAACCTGGAAAAATCCAAAGGGAAATCAGTGGGATGAGGCGCTCAACACTCCACACAGATGGAAATCTTTAGCAGGAGGCCCTCAACACTCAGGACTTCTTGATGAACATGTGAAAACCTGGAACAACCCAAAGGGAAACCCGTAGGATGAGGCCTTCAACACCTGTGTACATGTGACAGCCTGGAAAAATCCAACAGGAAAACCCTAGGATGAGGCCTTCAACACCTGTGTACATGTGACAGCCTGGAAAAATCCAACAGGAAAACCCTAGGATGAGGCCTTCAACACCTGTGTACATGTGACAGCCTGGAAAAATCCAACAGGAAAACCCTAGGATGAGGCCTTCAACACCTGTGCACATGTGAAAACCTGGAATGAGGCCTTTAACACCTGGGACCACTCAATGTACGTTGAAAAACCTGTAAAAATCCAAAGGGAAATCCTTGGGATGCGGCCTTCAAAATCCAACACAGAAGAAAATCCTTAGGATGGGCCCTCAACACCTGGGATGTCTCAATGTACACATAAAAACCTGGAAAAATCCAAAAGAAAATCATTGGGATGAGGCCTTCAGCACCTGACTATCTCAATGTACACTGAAAGATCTGGAAAAATCCAAAAGGAAATTATTGGGAGGAGGCCTTCAACATGCAACACAGATGGAAATCCTTAGGATGAGGCCCTCAACATCTGGGACATCTCAATGTACACATAAAAACCTGGAAAAATCCAAAGGGAAATCCTTGGGATGAGGCCTTCAACATCCAACACAGATAAATGCAGGAACACCTTGGAATTATCAAGCATCCTGATAAAGTTCTCACTTCCATCTCCCACCATGTCATTTCTGGGACTCATTTTT
>NW_005054303.1:15722254-15724644 GCF_000277835.1 Geospiza fortis | reverse complement strand
TCCCTACATGAAATCCCTGTGTTTCCAAAAGCTGCTCCAAAGCTGTGTTTTCCATGAAAACTAAAATCCAGGAAGCAGGCCAGTGCTGGAAAACATCTCCAAACTGATGAACCTTTGCACAAAATCTGAGGGGGTTCAGCCCTCAGTCCTGAGGGGGAAATTTGTCCCAGGAAACATGACTTGTAAAATAGAGGGAAAATGTCATGATGGAAACCTTTCAAGGAATATTTTCAACTTGCCATGTCAATCCCGAGGAAGACAATATCCATTTATTCCATTCCTGGAAGTGCCAACCACAGAGATTTTATTGAATTAATCCAACCAAATGAATGTGGTGCAGGATGAATTTTTCCCCTTTGGAAGTGCACACAATGAAATAGCAGGAATTACTGCAGGTCTGGATAAATTCAGCACGATGTGTTGGACTTTTCAAATGCAAATTCCCACTGCAGTCAGGAGCACACGTTAGCAGGCGCAGCAGATTGAAAATTGCACATTTGAACAATAGCTAGAGCAGAAATGGGGCAAAAACCACCTCATTGTGATGAGCTGAGAGAGCCCAGGGGAGAATTTAAATGATGTGAAGTAGGAGAATGTTTTAAGATGAGCCAGATTGCCCCACTAGAGTTTAATGTGAAGGGAATCACTTTGAAAATGGCACAGCAAAAATGAGGCAAGGTGGGAATGGCACCATCAGGAGTTGTGATCTGGGACCTGTCACTCCTCAGCACCAGTAATTCCTTCTGGAAGTACTTGAAGGATCTTGATCTGAACTTAGAGCCCCTGGCAGGGCCTGAAGGGGCTCCAGGAGAGCTGGAGAGGGACTGGGGACAAGGGATGGAGGGACAGGAGCCAGGGAATGGCTCCCAGTGCCAGAGGGCAGGGATGGGTGGGAGATTGGGAATTGGGAATTCCTGGCTGGGCTGGAATTGCCAGAGCAGCTGTGGCTGCCCCTGGATCCCTGGCAGTGCCCAAGGCCAGGCTGGACATTGGGGTTTGGAGCAGCCTGGGACAGTGGAAAAAGTTTTTCATTGAAAGAGTGATAAAATTCTGGAATGGCTGCCCAGTGAGGTGGTGGAGTCCCCATCCCTGGGTGTGTTTAACAAAGCCTGGATGTGGCACTGGGTGCCAGGGCTGAGTTGAGCTGTTGGGGCTGGGCTGGACTCCATGATCTTGAAGATCTCTTCCAACCTTGTGATTCTGTGATTCTGTGCTCCTGCCATGGCAGGGGTGGGACAAGATTAACTCAATCCTTTCCTATCCCAACCCATCTGGGATTCCATGACCAGGAAATGGCTGAAGTGCCTGTCCTGGGCAGTTCCCTTATCCCACATTCCTCACTGCTGGATCTTACCCTCCTTGGAGCCGGTGCGGTCGGCGTTGGGCCCCGTGTTGGGTGTGTATTTAGTGTCCCTCGTGGCAGTGCTTTGTTTTGTCCAGTCAAAGTTGTCGGTGTCATCTTGAGTGAAAAGGCAAATGTTCCCATCCTCAAAGCCACAGTGGAACTCTCCTGCCGAAACAAATAACAGGAATTCACTGGCCAAGGTTTGCCATCCAATCCTTATTTTTCAAACTCCTTGTCAATTATCCACAGTTTTCTTTAGCAGCAAACTCAACAAAAAAATAAATCAGGGTCATTGATTTGTGCTGGTGAAATTGAAATTATATTTATGTCTTTTTGTAGAGCTCCTCCTCACATATTCAGATTTATACACTGTTTTTTGGAGGTGTTGTCTCTTTTTACATTTCCAAAAAGCTGGGGAGAACAGAATCATTCCCATAAAACATTAAGTATGGGGGGAAAAATGTGGGAAGTGGGTTAATGTGGTTTAGGAATAAGAGACAGCAGCTTTTCAAATTGTAAACATCATCTCCAAGTGGCATCTCCTAAACTATCCTTCATTTCAATAGGGATGGCAAAGGAAGAAGTGGCTAAAATGAGGCAAAGGAGTTTTGGGATTGACATGAAGGAAATGTCTAAAAATCAGGATATTGCCGCACAGGGAGGGAAACCAGGAGGAGAATTGAGTCCCCATCACCAGATTATCATAACAAATTCCTGGGAGGAATATCTGAATCCACATGGGAAGGAAAGGTGACTGTATCATGTCCCGGACACACCTCCTGGATTTTCACTGAGATTTCTGTGATGTATTTGAAGAAAGTGGTAAACACGTAGGTGTGAAAAATAAAAATTGCCAAGAACCCCATGGCAGATTCCTGGGATCTTCTCCTGCATGGAATTGTGAGAGCCCAGTGATCCCAGTGATCTGCCCTGCTGGGTGATGATGGGATGAGAAATTCCTCCTGTAATTTAAGAACCAAAACAAAGCCCAGCTTGGAGGTTCACTTCTCACTCAGAGCATCACAAGGCCCCGTGGAGTAGAACG
>NW_005054303.1:15707106-15722211 GCF_000277835.1 Geospiza fortis | reverse complement strand
GTTTGCAAAGTCCATTGATTTATCTGAGAAAAGAAGGAAATCTCCCTTCTCCAGGGAGAAGGCAGCTGCCTGCACACGGTGTCAGCTTGGAGGGGTGCAATTTATATTCATTGGTAGGAGAAACTCAAACCCCCGGTGTCGGGGGATTGTTCATCCCTGTTAAACTGAGAAGGTGGATAAATGTTTGCAGGTTTGGGCTTTTGGGGAGCTCTAAATCCACTTAAGCCACTGGAGCTTCCCTGTTAATCAGTGAGGAGAGAGGGACCTGGAGCTGAGTGCTGCAACACTCAGGTGATGCTGCAGGCTCAGAAATAAGCTTGGAAATTTCACTTCAAACCTCAGAACGGACTCGGAGTGATTTGCAAATATTCCTGCTTCTCCTCCTGCCTTTTCAAAGAACAACACGAGGCCAAAGGGGTCCAGGGGGGATCAGGGAGGAGAAGACTGGAGGGATCATGCCCCTCTGCTCAGCCCTGGGCACATCTGGAGTGCTGTGTCCAGCTCTGGGATCAGCAGGACAGGAGGGACCTGGAGCTGGTCCAGAGGAGGGATGTGAGGATGAAGAAGGGCTGGAGCATCTCCATGCCCAGGAAAGGCTGAGGGAGCTGGGGCTGCTCAGCCTGGAGAGGAGCCCCAGCTGAGAGGGGCCACAGCCCTGGCTGTCCCTGGGTGTCCCTGGGTGTCCCTGTCCAACCTTGTGTGTCCCCATGTGTCCCATGTCTGTCTGTCCCTGTCTGTGCGTGTGTGCAGGAGGTCAGAGCAGGCCCAGGCTCTGCTCCAGGCCCAGCAATGGCCCCAGAGCCACGGGCAGGGATTGATCCCAGGAATTCCCGGGCACAGGAGGCAGAACTCCTGCCCTGGGCAGTGCCCAGCCCTGAGCAGAGCCCAGACAGGGGCTGGAGTCTCCTCCCTGGGATATTCCAGAGCCACATGGACACACTGCTGTGCCCTGTGCTCTGGGATGGCCCTGCTGGAGCACCTAACTGAAACCAGGACACTTCCAATCAAAGGTTTACAGACAATAATATCAATGTTTGAGGATGGAAAATTGCGCTACCAGAAAACCACAATCTGTAATTACAGTTTTAGTTATGGAACACTGCAGTGGGCCTGAACTCTTCTTGGTCACACTGAAAAATCAGAAAAGTAGAAACTCAGGTTTGGAAGGGTCAGGTTAAATAAGCAAAAAAAAAAAACCAAAACAACAAAAACCACTCCAGCACTAATTCACTGGGAGGATGGTGCTGCCTTGGGTTGGGGCTTGGAGAATCCGGGGATAGTGGGAGGTGTCCCTGCCATGGCAGGGGTGGGATGGGATTCAGGTCCCACCAACCCAAACCATCCCTGATCCTTTGATGGTTCCATGATTGCACCCAAACACTTCAGGAGAGACATCGACTGATCGACATCTCCATCTTTATCCCAAGACTGGGAAGAGAATTCCAAGACCCCACCAAGGTTCTTGGAATGTTCCAGAACTCAAACAAAGCTCTCTGCTCAAAGTGCCAGCTGTGCCTCTCCAAGAATTCTTTTTACACCACCTGAGCTCCAAATTCTTTTGGTTTACCCCACATTTTGTGGATTTCACTTCCACCTCCACTTCTGCATCTTCCTGCAACACAGAAGTTGCTTCTTCTACACAAAGGGATGAAATCAAAAGGAAAAAATTAAGTGAAGGAGAAAAGTTTCGATTCCCAGATCCAGTCCTGGAGCAAAGTGAACAAAAGAATGAATTTTCAGCCATTCAGCACTTTCTGCACTGCCCCTCCAGTGCCTTAAAAACTGCATAAATGTCTTTTGCCCTCAAAGTTTCATTAAGAAATTCCACATCAGCAGAACAAAAGATTTTTTCCTGAGGTGAAGAAAAAAAAATAAAATAAATATTCAAGCCAGATGGGGGAAAAAAAGAAGAGTCAAAGTTTGCCATTTATTTAATAGGCAAACATTGATTTCATGTGGAATACCTTGGAAAAGGTTAGTGCTAAATGTTCTTGGCACTGAACATTCCTTAAAAAATGACAGAAGAAGAAAAATGGGAAAAAGCTCCTCAGGCTTTGCTCCATACTTTTGTAGGAGCATTTAAATAGATCTGGATGCTCTGGAGCTGTTAATTGCTGAGCAGGAGGGCAGGAGGAACAAGCAGCTCTTCCACAGGTGCTCCAGCCATGGCCCTAACGATGGTGCTAATTAACATTAATGAGAGTGGTGGTTTTTCTCAGGGCACATGGCAGATCTGGAAGTGGATTCAGGTCATTAATAATTTCCTTGCCAATTAGAGCAAAAGCTGAAGCTGTTCTGGAGGTGAAACCCTTCATTGTAGCAGGGATTTGTGTCATCCATTCCCATAAAATCCAAGTTGGATGTGACTCCCGAACATCTCCTCTCTTCCATTATTCAGGGGTGACCTCTAATTGTACAAATTGATCTAAAATCCTTCTGGTTTACATTAAATGGTTTCTGTTAGGTGGTAAAAAATGAAGTGGAGAAGTGAGGCTCCACCTCAGAGTTGAAATCTTTTGATGCTTTTTGCTTGGGTATTGCAGAGATTGCATCAAAAGGCAGGAATTAGGGAATGGGATTATTCCAGAAGTGAAGCAGGGAGAGCATGACTTCAGTTTCCAGTCAGGAATCTTGTCCTGGTTGGATACAGCTCCTCCTCTTTGTTCACACATCATAAATGAAACCAGAAATCAGCCCAACAGGATTAGGAACAACCGGGATTTTGTAGGAAGCACAGAGAAGGGAGCTGGGAAGGGGCTGGATGCATTTCTACCTCGGAGCCTTTTTTCCAAAATACTCATTCCTTCCCTGCTGGACCTTGTTGCGAGACACTCAATCCTCCTCTCCATGGGAATAAGCTCTGAGGTTGGAGAGCTCTGAATTGTCACTCTCCTGGTTTCTTTATTGGAGAAAATTTCCCATGGGGGAGGTGAAAATGCAGAGTTGTTGAAAATGGCTATGGCTTGATTTAAGGTTCTCAGAAATACTTGCAAAGTGTTTTATTTTCTGTGCACGGCGCTGGTGTGTAACAGAACTGTGGTGTGTAATCTGGATATCAGGGGGAATTTCCCCATGGAAAGGGGGCTCAGGCCTTGGCACTGCCCAGGGAGGGTTGCAGTGCCCATCCCTGGGGGGATTTCAAGCCATGTGGAGGTGGCACTTGGGGCCATGGGGCCATGGTGGCCTTGGGGAATGGGGATGGGATGCAGACTGCGATTTTTTTCCTACCAAGGGATTCCACTCAAAAAATCTTCAGGGAAAGCAAGCAAAGCAGAATTCTACCATAGCTTTGGCCACCTGAAAGGAGTGGCCCTGGGGACCCTGCAGATTTGGTGGAAAAACTTTCCAGTCCCTCCCTTGAGCCGACACATTCCTTATTCCCATTCGGATGCCACCCACATTCCATCAAGATCCTACAAGACTTTTGGAAAATTAGTCTGAGATCTTAAAATCCTAGAGGAGCATGAAGCACTTGGGATTGTATTTTTTCTTCCCATCAGAGCCTAGATTTAATATATTAATCAGCAAGAGTCTCATTCCCTGCTCGTTAGGCTCCATGGGAGAGGTTCCTGCAGCTCCTGGCAGCTTTGAGCTAAGTCCTGCTTAATTATTAACATGTTGGGCAAGATCTTCTGCAAATAAGTTTAAAATTTACACAAAGGCTTAAAGTTGAGTCTGAGGGATGGAGCAGAGCCTGCTCCTGCCTGATGGCTCCGCCCTGCAGCAGGAAAAATGGGAGACTGGACCTCATTCCTTAGGTGGGAATAATTTTGGGATGTGTTATTAAAAACAAGAATATGTTGTGACAGAAAATATGGATTTGTTGGGCTTTGGGAGAACATGATGGACTAGGATGATGTGGGACTGTGGGAACAGGGTGCTTTTACTGGGATGTGCCAGAGCTCCATCCCAGTCTCCTGTCTGGATGTTTGCAGGGATTTGGTGCCCATGGAAAAGTGGAAGAACAAAGTGTGACTTTGACATTTCCAGCCTGGGACATCCCCGTGCCTGGTTGTGTCAGAGTTTGCATTTCCAGTCATGCCTGAGGAACTGTGTCCCGAGAACTTGGGGAGAACCAAGATCCACTTGGGCTCTCCCCATTTCTCTGTGGAATGAATCCGTGATTCCTGGGTCTCTGTGGGGAAGAACTTCCTTCTTTTTGGTGTCAATCTGCCCTAAAAAGCATGGAAATAACTCAAGAACCACAAGGAAGGCTCTGGGGAGACCTTAGAGAACTTTCCAGAGCCTGAAGGGGCACCAGGAGAGCTGGAGAGGGACTGGGGACAAAGGATGGAGGGACAGGAGCCAGGGAATGGCTTGAAGATGAAGGAGGCTGGATTTAGGTGGGATATTGGGAATTGGGAATTCCTGGCTGGGCTAGAATTGCCAGAGCAGCTGTGGCTGCCCCTGGATCCCTGGAAGTGTCCCAGGACATGTTGGACATTGGGGCACCCTGGGACAGTGGGAGGTGTCCCTGCTCTTCCATGATTTCCCATGGCATCCCCAACGCCTCCTGAGCTGCTCCACCACAGCTGGATCTGAACTTCAGCCCATGGATATTTTCCTTTGGATGAATTCTCTGGGGCAATGAGAAAGATGAGCTGGAGCTGTGATTTTCCTTCCTTTATCCTTGTTGGAACAAGAGGAATCCCAAATGACACCTTCAGGTGGTTCCTGCTACCCATGGGCTGCAACTGGGAGTAAAATACTTCAAATTTAATTTTCAACTGGAAGTAAAATACTTCAAATTTACTTTTCAACTGGGAATAAAATGTTTCAAATTTACTTTTGAACTGTGAGGGACAATCAGTGCACAGACTGTTCTTCACGGCATGAAAAATAAAACAATAAATAATTTAAATACTTACGGAGATGTGGATTCACCGGAGCTGGAAAACAGAGGGAAAATAAAATTAATGCAAAGAAAAAATTCTAATTCATCAATATTCAGATTATCCTAATTTTTCCCTTGCTGACTATTGAAATTCATCTAGTTCACACGTTAAGAGGCTGGAAGAGAATGAAATCCAAACCTTCACAATGTCCACAATATCCTCAGCATGGGAATGGCTTCCCAGGTTAATCCAGAGGAATCTGTGCAATGCTAAAACCTGGCAATGGGATTGAAGGAGGGATTATTCTGTGGCTCTGTTTGAAGAAGGAGAAATTTAAGCATGGATGATTTAGGAAAAGGCCCCTCTGCCACAGCCCCACAGAGGTGGGAAGCAGAAGGAAGCTGAGGTCAGGGCTGGAATTTAATTTTATCCACAGAAAATCCAAAATTAAATTTTATCCAATTAATGGGGACATCTGACAATACACAAGAGCATCACTCCAGGTTTTCCTGCTGCCCATCCGTGCTTTAACCCCAGCCTAAGATTCAGCAAAATCCTAAATTCAAGCTGGATTTTCCACACCAGCTCTGAATTAGCACCACTTCACCTGAAACACCAGCAGTGATTTGCTCCAGTGTCATCTCCCCGAGAAACCCAATCTTTACATCTTTTACCTACAAATTACCTCTGATTCTCCAAAAAAACCTCAGTTTTACAGGATCCCTGAGTGATTGAACGTGGAATTAGCTGCGCTTGCTGGCAGCTGCATTGACTGAGGCTTGATTTGTAACTAAATGCAGGGGTTTGGATGGAAAATCTCATCAGGTGTCGCCTCGAGTCGCACGGTTTGGATTGTTCCCAGCAGAGCAAAACCAACGCTCTGTGTCACACCCAGGCACAAAAGCAGACAAGGAAAGGAAGGTGGTTAAGCTGAATTTATTCAGCATCATAAACCTGGGGGGAAAAAACCCTCCAAAACAACGAGAAAAAAACCACAAAAATCCCACTTTTGGAGCAGCACAGTTGCAGGACAACGTGTAAAGGAGGTTGGAGGATCCTGGAGCAGTTTGGGATGGGAATGGGATGGGTTTAGGGGAAGTTTTTATCATTTTGGTGGGAATTTTGTGGTAGGAAGATGGTGATAAAGAAGGAATTATGGAAGTGGTCCTTCTTGCTCATTCATTGCAATTTTTACAGCAGAAACCCCCCCCCCCTTCCCAAAAAAAAAAAAAAAAAGAAATTCAATTATTCATGAAATAAACACCCCCAAAAATAGGTATTTGGATGGATTTAACAGAGGATTGAATTTCTGGGAATATGGGAAACAGGATGTATGGATATTGTGGTTTTCTTTTCAAATGTAAGTGGATTAATCTTTGTCAGAGTGACCTTTTAGAGGGAAATTTGTAAAGCCCTTCCATTATTCCTTATATAAATTTATAGATTATATAATCTTGCAAAGGACTACAAACAGTCGCTGCTTTTTTAAAGACAATAATTCACATTAAAATAAAACCTGCTCATTCTGGGGGAAAAAACCAACTTTGTTTGCAGATTTTTCTTTAAAACTCATCCTTCAAAACAAGAATCAACTCCAAATCTGCTGTTTGATGAAGCTAGCATTCATTTATTCCAATTTTTCCTTATTTCCCACAAAAAAATTGGATGGGATTTTGGGGTTTGACTGGCCAGAATTATTTTGGTTGGGTGATTTTGTTGTTATGAGTGGTGAAGATTTTCCTCACTCCCCATTTCTCCCCTTCCTTTTGGGATGACCACATTCATGACGTGGGAAATTTATAAAGCCCTTCCATTATTTGTTATATGAATTTATAGATTTTATAATCTTGCATAGTAGCACAAACAGTCACTGTTTTTATTAAAGACAATAATTCACATTAAAATAAAATTATTAATTCTGCTTATCCTGGGGGAATAACAACCTTTGTAGATTTTCCTTCAAAACTCATCAAGATCAACTTGAAATCTCGAATTTCATGAAATTGGATTAAATTTATTCCAACTTTTTCCTTATTTCCCACAAAAAACTGGATGGGATTTTGGGGTTTGGCTGTTCAGAATTTTATTGGTTGGGCATTTTTGTTGTTATGACAGGTTGTGATTTTCCTCTCTCCCCATTTCTCTCCTTCTTTTTGTGACGATCACACTCATGACATGGGAAATTTATAAAGCCCTTCCAATATTTCTTATATAAATTTATAGACTTTATATTCTTGCATAGTAGCACAAACAGTCACTGGTGGTTTTTTAAGACACTAATTCACATTAAAATAAAACCTGCTTGTTCTGGGAGAAAAAAGCCTTTGTAAATTTTTCTTCAAACTCACCAAGAATCAACCTGAAATCTCCAATTTCATGAAGCTGGCATTAATTTATTCCAACTCTTCCTTATTTCCCACAAAAAAATTGGATGGAATTTTGGCTGTTCAGAACTTTTTTGTTGGTATGAGAGGTTGTGATTTTCCTCTCTCTCCATTTCTCCCCTTCCTTTTGATGACCACGCTCATGACACTATCCCAAGACTTGGAACAGCCACGCTATTCCAGGTGACCCGGGACATTCCCAACCCCCTTTTCCTTGGGTTTGGGGTCCTCACCGCTGTATTTGATGACCCGGATGGTGGAGTCCCCCTCCCCAAACCGGGTGATGGGCGTCAGGCGGACCTCGTAGGCCTCGGGCTTGATGAGCTCCGTCAGGTTGTAGGTGATCAATTCCCCCTTCTGGATGTTCCCGTTCACCGTGATCTCCTGCTCCCACCAGCGCTGCTGGCCGGCCTGCAATCCAAAAAATCCAGAAGTCAGACATTTTGGGATTTGGCTTCACCTTAGAAAGCAGAGCAGACCTGGGAAACCTTCAAAATTCCGGAAGAATCAACGAGGAATACAACAAGGGATTCAACAAGGGATGAACTTCTTGAATTGTCCCATCACAGAATGTTTCTGTAACAAACCACACCAAAAATTGGGGATATTTCTTCCAGAGGCCACTCCACTCCTTCCCTGCCAGCTGCCCATCCTCTCCCCACAGAAATCAAATGGCACTTGGATGGGTTTGGGGGCAGGAAAAATGTGTGGGAGCAGACACTGGGCAACCTCCAAAATCCCAGAAGAATTAGAGAATGAAAAAGGAATGAACTTCCTGAGTTATCCCACTGTGGAGAATTTCTATAACAAACCACACCAAAACTTCGGAATATTTCTTCCAGAGGTCTGATGGCCCCCTTGGATGTGTTTTGGGGCAGGAGTCCCCCCAGTTCCTGAGGATTTGGGATTCTCAGCAGGCAGGGACTACAGCCAAGGACCAAGGGCCAGTTTGTGGTGACCCAGAAACACTCAGAGGGTCTTGTGGCATTTTAAAAATTTAAAATCCTCAATTTTTTTAAAAAAATCTGCATTTTACACTTAAAACTGGCTTGTCAAAATCTGAAATAGCTTTCCTTTTGAAAGGAAAAACAAATTTTCCTTTAAAAATTGTTGTCCAGCCTGGAATCCAAAGGTCAGAGATTTTGGGATTCGTCTTCACCTTAGAAAGCAGAGCAGACCTGGGCAATTTTCCTCAAAATTCCAGAATAATTAGAGATGCAACAAGGAATGAAATTCCTGAGTTATCCCACTGTGGAGAATTTCTATAACAAACCACACCAAAAATTGGGACTATTTCTTCCAGAGGTCTGATGGCCCACTTGGATGTGTTTTGGGGCAGGAGTCCCCCCAGTTCCTGAGGATTTGGGATTCTCAGCAGGCAGGGATTAAAGCCAAGGACCAAGGGCCAGTTCGTGCTGATAAATTTTTAAAAAATAAATAAAATTAATCTTTTAAAGCCAAGTATTATGTCATTATGTCAATGATATCTGTGAACACTGTAGGACAAAAATTAAAAATATTCCCTATTCCACCTCATCTTTGGATAAGGAACCACAGAAACAGAGATTTCTCAAAGAATGTCAATAATTAATGAGGAAAATTTGCAATTACCCAAACCAGACATGAATTTCTATCAAATTCAGTCTCTGTTTGAATTCTTGCCCTTCTTTCCAGAAGCAATAAAATCTCCATTATTTTCTCCTTTTGGAAAGGAAAACAATTGGATTTTTCCTTTCAGGATTATCCCTCCAAAACCAGGGTTGGATATTGATATTTCTCCATAGGAAACAACAAAGATTTTGACTTTTTTTTTTCCCTTGCAATCAACACCAGCTCTGGTCTAATCCTTATTTTTCACCATGGAAACCAGAGGAAAAAAAATCCAAAACAACAGAAAATTGTCGCTGTGTTGGATGGAAAATAACCCTGATTTTCCAGCTCTGCTGCAGAATAAATAAATATATTAAAATAAATAAATTAATAAATAAAGCTACAAGTATATAGATTATACCAAAAAAAAAGGCAAATAAAAATATAAAACAAATATAAAAATATGCAATAAATGTATCAATATATCAAAATACAAATATATAAAAGTAAATATATAAGTAATAAATATATAAATATATGGATGTAAATATAGAAATTCAGGATCTGCCACACCCAGCTTTGGTTTTCCCACTTGGAAAACCAACCCAGCATTGGAAATGGAGCCATAATCCCAGAAGCTGCTTCCCAAACTTGGGAAACAGCAACAACCTGGGCTGAAAAATATGGAAATAATTGAAAATAAATGGAGCCCAGGACACCCTAAAAGTAGGATTTAATTCCTACAACGCCTTGGGGTGCTGGAAATTCCCAGCACCGAGCTGATTCCAAGCTGGAAGCATCCAAAACTGTTTCCCTTGGAGATCTGGGAATCACTTTGGCTCCCCTGGATGGGAAAGAGCCAAATCCTCATCACCACTTCCCTAAATTCCCTGCACAGCCCATCCATAACATTGTGCTTTTTTCCATGAAAAAACCCAAGACTGAGGCTTCCAAGAGAAAATCCACAAGGAACAACCATGAAACACAACTCTGCACCACAATCCCTGTGTCCGGAGCTGGAATATTCATAAGAACCAGGATTTGGTTGGAAAAGGAATTTTTGAAAGGAAAAAAAGTCTCAAAATCAAAGTCCTTTTCCTCACAAAGATAAGGATGAAACTCAGGTGGGGAATAACCTTTGGCCAAGCTGGAATTTTGGTTTTCCAGCAGTGAGGAATTGACTTTGGCCAAGCTGGAATAACCATTTTCCAGTGGTTTGGGAATATTTATGTAGCCCTGAGGAAAAATGGGAGCAGTTCCTGGAGCATTTATTTGCATTATCCTGTAGTTAATTAAGCAGAGAATATCCACACTCTGGCAACTTGGAGCACTTAAAGTCTGTCTGGGACAGGACTCCTTTTTTCCTTGGAATATTTAGGAATCTTTGTTCCCAAAGGAGACAGAAAAGCAAAAAAGGGGCTGAAAATGGGGCAGATTTTCATTCCAGAAGGTTGGAACCACCCTGGTGCTTTGTATTTTATTTACGTGGTACTCTTTTATTTTATGGGGTGCTTTTTCATTTTATTTATGCCAATAAAAGGTGGTTTATTCCATGCTTTTTGTTGGAAAATTCTATTCTCTTAAAACCTTGGAATTCTGGATCTCCTGAGGAGTTGATCCTCTGGGATGATTAAAGATTGATTCCTCGTGTGCTCAGATATGTTCATAAAAAATAAACAGCTCCTCACTCCATTGTTCATGGCCTATTGATTCCCAGCAGAAATTCCTTCACTGACTCCACTAGCTGGACAAGGATATCTTTAATTAATGACAACGTTAATTGATAACAAAAAAATTAATAACAAAGCAAATTAATGCATTGGATACTCCATAAAAAACTGTGTCAGTGATTAAAGTAATTTCTTTGCCATTTATAACCACACAGATTGATTTTCCTTAAAAAATAAGAGATTTCTTTGGAAGTTTTATTTCTAAAATTGGGCTGTTCAGTTCATGGACAAATATTCCAAATGCACATCACAGAGGGAAAATTCCTAGGGAGTGTTTGTGTCATTCCGTCTTTCCTTTCATAATCCTGACTGGAATATAATCAGAGTTATCCAGGTGAGAATACAAAAGTGATGCCTCCAACTCAGATATTCCACGATGATGTTCCAATTGCATGATAAGCTTTTTCCCTGCCTTTTCTGCTCTAAATCCCATTCAACAGTGGGCACAGTCTTTCCCAATTAAGCCATTCCTAATCCAGGAGAACAATCCTGGGCATGTAATCGACTTTCTTCTTGCAGGATTTTATCAACAATCCTCCTGGACTTGCTCCTCCCATTCAGTTTTATTATTTCATTACTTTATAACATTTCTCATGTATGTAATTGGCTTTGTGAGATATATCCATTTAAAAAAATCTCTTTTCATCCCTTTTTCTTAGAAACTAAAATTCCCAAGTCTTTAGGAATAAGGAATGTGAAGCCCAAGGAATGCAGAATGTGTTAAATACAGATTTTATGGGCTACAAATTGACAGCTGAGACATGCAGGTGCCAGAAACAGCTGAGCCAGATTTATTGTCTGAGATCTGAGGATGAAAGGGATGGGAACACTTCAGGGAAAGCTGAAATGTTGAGGAAGCCACAGAGCCAACAATGAAATCCTCTTGAAATGTGGAAAACAGCTCTGGGATTGAAGGCAGGGTGGGAAATGGTCACCGAGAGAGGGATTCTTTTATCAGAGTGACATCAAACTCCAGCACCAAGATCTGCTAAAATCTGGAGAACTGGGAGAGAAACCACTCTGCCTCCTGGATTTCCATCCCAAGGGATGATAATAAATGATCTTGGAAGTTCTGGATTAGGATATTTCAGTCCATTTGGTAAATAAAGGGGAATCTGGGGGATTGCAGAGCTGGGAGGGGGGTGGTGTTTCCTTGCTTTGAACAATTCAAACCCAGGGACAGAGAAAGACTTTGGATAAAGGCCTGGAGTGCCAGGACAGGGGGAAGGACTTCAGACTGTGAGAAAGTAGGGATAGATGGGATATTGGGAAGGAATTCCTGGCTGGGAGAGTGGAGAGGGTCTGGGCTGGAATTGCCAGAGCAGCTGTGGCTGCCCCTGGATCTCTGGAAGTGTCCCAGGCCAGGTTGGACATTGGGGCTTGGAGCACCCTGGGACAGTGGGAGGTGTCCTTGCCATTGAAGGGATGGGATGGGATTTGGGCTTCCAAGCCACAACTTTTTGGGATTCTGGGATTCTTTAATCAGAAAGGCAATAAATGCACCCTCACTCCCTTTATCCATAGCCATTTATCCAGGGCTGTGGGATCTGTGCCGTGACACTGGCAGAAAATTCCCATCTCCGTTTTCAGCCAGTGACTGCTCAGCCTTCCCAGGAACCCTTTCCCAGGATATTTGAGTCCACCTGCCCCTGCTCAGTGCTAAGTGACAGCAGAAGTCAAAAATCCACTCAAATCTGTGAGGGTGTTCACAGGGGTTTTCAGGCGAGGTGAGAGACGAGAATGTTGACTCCATGTTCAGAAGGCTCGATTTATTATTTTATGATATATACATATATTATAACTGTACTAAAAAGAAAAAGAAGGGGAGGTTTCCAGAAGCTACCTAGCTAAGAATAGAAAAGAAAGAATGATAACCAAGGCAGTCCTGGATTGGCCACTAACTATAAACATCCAAGATGGACCAATCCAGATGGACCTGTTGCATTCCACAGCAGCAGATAACAATTGTTTACATCTGTCTCCGAGACCACAGCTCCTCAGAAGGAAAAATCCCAAAGAAAAGATTTTTCACAAAGAGATGTCTGCGACACAAATCCAAAGGGTGACCAGGAGGAAGCACCAGAGCCGTGCCCTGCTCGGGGCTGTTTGAAGAGATCCTCATTCCCAACCCATGGACACCGCAGGCTCCCGGGGCTGGGAATAAAGGAAAGGTGGGAGCTTGAATCTTTTATGTAACAAGCTGGAACAAGCTGCTCTCTGGTTTACAGGGACCAGCTGAATTTTTATGACTCTTTTACAGAGGAATCGCTCCTTTTCTAGGTCACCGCGGCTGCGGGGACGCGGCTGTCACCCGCTGTCACCTGCTGAGAGCAGCCACCGCGGAGATCAGAGCTGCACGCCCTTCCTGGCTGCTGTGGAAAAGTCTCCCTGCTTCCATTTGCTTTCATCCTGCTGACAGGAAATATCAGAGAGCCCGAGGCGCCTGCCTGGCGCTGCTCGGATGCTGGGAGTCACTAAAGGTTGGAAGAAATGGGGATGTGGCTTTGGGGACAGGCAAAGTGTGGGAAGGGAACATCTCCATGTGGTGCCAGAGGGAGCCAGAGGTGGATGGAGCAGCTGGAGGAATGGAGCTGCTACGAGATCTCCAGGTGAAGCTCCTGGAATAACACAAGGATATTCACGGCTGCTCCAAACTGAGCTCTGTGAGGCAGGAGCTGGAAGGGGAGGTCCAAAAGTGGTTTTGTCCAGGTGGGTAAACTTCCAGGAGTAGAGAAACCCTCTGAGGGGCATTTGGGACCGTTTTTTACATGCTTGGAAAACATCTTCTTGGAACAAGCCCGGCGCTGCTCTGATGCTGGGGGTCACTAAACGTTGTCGTTTATTGGTAAGAAATGGGAATCTGGCTTTGGGAACAGGCAAAATGTGGGAAGGGAACATCTCCACGTGGTGCCAGAGGTGGATGGAGCAGCTGCAGGAATGGAGCTGCTCCGGGATCTCCAGGTGAAGCTCCTGGAATAACACAAGGATATTCACATCTGCTCCAAACTGAGCTCTGTGAGGCAGGAGCTGGAAGGGAAGGTCCAAAAGTGGTTTTGTCCAGGTGGATAAACTTCCAGGAGCAGAGAAACCTTCTGAGGGACATTTGGGACCATTTTTTACATGCTTGGAAAACATCTTCTTGGAATTTCAGCCCAGGGAAGTGCTGGAGTTGCCATCCTGGAAGTGTGGATGTGGCACTTGGGGACATGGATTGGATTTGCTGGTCTGAGAGGGCTTTTCCAACCTAAATATTCCGTGATTGGACACTTAATAAAATCAGCTCCTGGAGTGTCAGAGGCTGGCCAGGGAATACACACCGGGATGCTTGGAAAAGGAAAAAAAACCTGGAAGAATCTGGGTCACTGATTCTGAAGCCATATCAAAAAATGCATTGTTGAAATGCAAAAATGCATCCATGAAATGCATTACTGTTGGAATATTCTTCAGAGGGCTCTTGAGGAGATGGAAAAATGTCCCTTCTCTGGAGGAAAGTCTTGTCAGACCTTGGCACATTCCCAAGGAAGCTGAGGGTGACCCAATCCAGGCAGTTCCCCCGATGGGACACCGAGGTTGTCCCCATCCTGCCGCTCCAGATGAAGGGCTGTGCTCAGCAGTGCCCCGAGGAATGGAAATTCCCCGTGCTCCACACTTCCTTTTCCATAAATGCTCCACTCAGGAGGATTTGGAACCTCCTGAGCTGCTCTAGGATCCAGAGCAGATGTCCTGACAGTGCCACATGTCCCAGTTTTATGGCTGATTCCTTTGGCCACCAAATAAATCCCAAAGCAAATCCCAGTGTGCCACTGGCGGAAGAAGTGAGGTCCCACCAGGAAACTCACAGAGCCCAAAGGCTCTCAAAGACAAGTCCAGACTTGGACTTGATGATCCTGGCAGATCCCTTCCAGCTCCTTTTCCATAAATGCTCCATGCAGGAGAATTTGGAACCTCCTGAGCTGCTCAAGGATCCAGACTAGGGGTTCTGATGGTGTCACATGTGAATTTTATGGCATATTCCCCATGGACACCTGAGGAGACCTGAAATCCCATCCTGGATGGGCAGGGACACCTCCCACTGCCCCAGGGTGCCCCCTATGTCCAGCCTGGCCTGGGGCACTGCCAGGGATCCAGGGGCAGCCACAGCTGCTCTGGCAATTCCAGCCCAGCCAGGAATTCCCAATTCCCAATCTCCCACCCATCCCTGCCCTCTGGCACTGGGAGCCATTCCCTGTGTCCTGTCCCTCCATCCCTTGTCCCCAGTCCCTCTCCAGCTCTCCTGGAGCCCTTCAGGCCCTGCCAGGGGCTCTGAGCTCTCCCTGGAGCTTCTCCTCTCCAGGGGAACATTCCCAGCTCTCCCAGCCTTTCCCCACAGGAGGTTCAGCTCCCAGCTCTGAACCCCTTAAGTCAATATAAGCAAAAAATTAATTTTCAGCATGATCCATAAATATTTCCCTAATCCGTCTGAAACTCAGAACCATTTTTAAGTTGGCAGGAGCAGACCTGGTCCCAACCTCACCTTGCTGTTTGCAAACGCAGCCTCAGAGCTGTGAAGAAGCAGCACGGGAGGAA
>NW_005054303.1:15702416-15707046 GCF_000277835.1 Geospiza fortis | reverse complement strand
CAGGAACATCAATGAAAAATGTGTCCCTGCATGGCACAATCTCTTTTTTTTTTTGGCCAAAATTGTCTTCCCTCATTCCACAAAAAAATAAAACAACAGAACACAAAGCCTATTTAGATTTCCAAAATCAATGCGTGCAGGGAAATCTTTGGGACAGAAGATATTCCCTTGGAGGAGAAAGATTAAAATCCTTTATAGGAATAACATGAGGAATATTCCAATAAAAATGTGGAATTCCAACTCTCCCTGTTTCCTAAATGAATTAATTGCTACAAATGTAATTTTTGTGACTGGTTCTGAAGAAAACTTTCCATATTTTTCATGTCCCAGAGCAAATCCAATGGATTTGCTGGAAAATCCCAGCTTGGCAACATCTTCCCCTTTGGAACAGATGCGACCTCCATGATCCTGAGAGAAGGAATCTGCAGAATTCCTGCTCTTCAGGTGGGGTCTGAAATAAAATAAATAATAAATAAATAAATCCATTTCTCCTGGGGGACCTCAGTTCCCATTTGCCCATCTTTCCATTCTCACTCCATAGGCAGAAAAGTGACTATTCCCTATTTTTGTGACTCCTCTTCCCTCCCCTCCTGGCTTCCCTGATTTGTCGTTAAGCCAAGCTTAATTATTTTATCAAATAAGATTTGTAACATTATCTGTGATTTTCTTTTTTTTAATTCTCCTTGACCAATGCTTGGAATGCCAGAGGTTTTCCCTATGTTCTGCTTTCCCAGCACTGAATCCCTCTTGGGGACAGGAATTTCTCTTAATTCCAGTGGCAGCAGAGAAGCAGGATGTGACAGGAATGTGCCCCATGGTTCTGTGACTCAGCCAGGCTTAGTGGGAAATGGGGAAGGAAGTCCTGGCTGGGAGGGTGAGGAGAGGCTGGGTTAGAATTCCCAAAGAAATGGGGCTTTGGGGAGGAAAAATGGGAATTTTTGGATTAGGCTGACACAGAGTAACTCCGTTAATTACATAAACAGATAATTGAAAGGAAATTAAAACTGAATGGGAAAAACAGCTAAAATTCCTAACGCAGTTAATTCCATCAGAAATTCCTTTCCTTCAGTGAGCTCCTTCCAGAATTTCCTGATTCCTCCCAGGGCCTGGGACCCCTGGAGCCGATCCATGCCCAGTAGTGCCAGGAGCTGCACAAACATGGATTAAACATCCCCTGACGAGGTCTCTGGTGTCGAGATGACCCTGAGGTGTTGGAAAGTCTCTTTTTCCTGGCCCCAGACTGAAGAATACGACAGGATTCCTTGGCTCTGGTTCTCAAGGTTGTTTATTTTTTGCTTATCTCTATCATTCTTTCTCCAACCCTCTGAGATCTGTCCGGCAGGTCAGTGTCCCAGACTGCCAGGCAAGATGTGTTCTATCACCAGCTGTGTGGCAGCTGTCTTCTGTTCATTGGGCAGTTTTCCTTATCTCTTCCACACCCACTCCTCCCTCGGGAGGGGACACCTGCTGATAACAGCCATTGAATGTCCCTGCATGGCTGATAAGAGCTACAGCATCCCACTGGGAGATGTGAGCCCAGAGGGAGGAGCCAAGCATTCCTACCTGGATATAATCTGGAGATTCTGGTTAGTTCACTGCATGGTTTATTTTATCCTTTTATTTTCTTTCCTATTATAGAACTGTTATTTCCTGCTCCCATATTTTTGCCTGAGAGCCCCTTAATTTAAAATAGATAGCAATTGGGAGGGGTGGGGAGGGTTCACATTCTCCATTTCAGGGGAGGCTCCTGCCTTCCTTAGCAGGCACCTGGCTTTCCAAACCGAGACAGTCGGGTTGAAGCACAGTGACTGCCTTTGGGGTGGTGTTATCTTTTTATACTAAGAGCTACGTGTACTTTATTTACAATAATGTTCCAATACCAATCACCTATGTCAGACAGTCTGTCTCTACTCTGAACCAATCCAGAAGTGCCACCATCACAGCAGAAGATGGAGGAGAAGAAGAAGGAGAAGGACAGGACATGCCCAGATTCCTCCATCTTGCCCCCTGAACCCCCATTCTAAATCCCCAAAATTCTACATTTCCACCCTGTGACAAATTCACTGTCATTCTACTCAAACCCTCGTGGCTTGTAACTGCTCACACAAAGTTGGGAATTGTTTCCATGGGCTAAAATCAAAGGCACAGGTGTCTGTGACTCCGTGCCAAGGTCTCTGAGCCCCTGCCAGGGTCTGGAGTCCCCCAGGGCAGCCAGAGCAATGTCCTGGGTTCCGACAATCCCCAATTTCATCTCCAGTTCCTGGGATTCAGGAAGATCCCAGCTCCAGCCCCACCAGGCACCAGAGCCCTTCCGTGGGCGTGTCCCAGCAACTCCACAACTTCCAGGGAAGTTGCCCAAGACCAAATCCCAATAAACAAAATGCTAAAATTGAGGATTTGTTTTCCAAAGCTCATCCTAGTGGGAAATCTGTGGGATAACAAAGGATTTTTTTCCTTATATTTTCCAAAATATCCCTCTGCAAAATCCATTGGAATCCTTCCACTCGATGTCCCACTCAAATTATTATTCCAGGTGCTGAATATCCAAAGAAAGATTTTCGGGATCAATCTGTTGGGGGGTTATTTGAAGGAAAAACTCAGTGGGAGGCTGGCAGAATTCCATAAAATTATCAGCTGGATGCTCCCAAGGAAGGAGGCAAATGGAGAAGGATGACTTGGAGGAGGAGGGATCGTGGAAATGGACTGGGGAAAAATAATAATTAAAATGAAGTAAAATAAAATATAATATAAAATAAATAAATAATAAAACTAAATTAAATAAAGTAAAATAAAATAAAACTAAAGGTGGAATAAAATAAAAAAATATAAAAATATAGAAAGTAAAATGAAATAAAAGACACATATATGACACATAAACATCATAAATGTGGCATTTTTGATGTGCTCAGTAATTCACACTTTGCCACCATAACCCCACAGGAGCAAAATTTCCCCTTTCTGATGTTGTTGTCCCTGCACAAGTCCACTGCTGGTCTATTTGTCAGCCAAAGGTTTCAACCTAAATTCTCCGTCATGTTCATGCTCAATAAAACTCAAAGATTGTTGGAAGAGCCCTGAGATGGGAAGGGTTAAGTGAGGAAAATGGTATTAAATGAAGCAAAGGAAATTAACGGGCACAATTCCTTCGCCACGGGTGCCTGAGATCCTGCCAGCCATGTGGGGAACACAACACACATCTACACTGGCTCCTGACTCCTGGAATTCCAAGGGAATGGCTCTGTCTCTAGTCAGGGTTTGGTGCTGGTGCTTGGACATCTGGTTTTCCATCAAAGAGTTCAAATAGAGGAGGATTGAAATAAAATAAAAATAAAATAAAGTAAATAAAGCAGAGTAGCAGCCCAGCAGTTCTCCCAGAGCCCAGAGGCTCCAGAGGCAATCCCCCCCCTGCTCCCGTCTCACCTGGCGGATGCCCAGGCGATAGGCCAGGATCCGATCCACGGCGCTGGGGTTCATCTGCGTCCACTGCAGGCTGTAGGAATAGACCCGCGGCCGGTTCTGCCACAGCGGGTTGTACGTGTCGTAGTAGAACTCCGGGGCGTAGGCTTTTCCTGGGGAAAAGATGGAATTAGGGAAAGCACTGATGCCTCAGGTTCAGCTTTTCTATTTTCACATTCTGTGCTGCTTCAGTGTGTGGGTCTGAGCTTCATATCAAGGGATGGTGAGCGCTCTGCACAGAGCAGGGAGACAAAACAATTCCTGCTCCAGCTGGGCACCAAGGACAAATGATCCAAATCTCAGGCCCTAAACTAAAGCTGCCAGCAGCTAGGATCCTGCAAGTCCTCAGAGTCCCAAAGGCCACCTTTCATCTGACACCCAGACCCTGGGGAAATGACTTCTTTGTCCCAAGGAAAATGGCCTCTGTTGGTGGCCACTCGCAATGTCCGACTGTGAAGTTCCATGCGTTAAATTTGCAAACTTTGCAGGATTTCTCCAAAACTAAAGCTGCCACCAGCTGGGATCCTGCAAGTCCTTAGAGCCCCAAGAGCACAAACGTATCAAAACAGGACGACCCCAGTGGTATAGGAGTGTGTCCCCTGTTGATGGAGTGACAAAACTATCCTTGGTCCCCTCTAAAAGGAAAGAAGCCCAGAAGTTTCTCTCCTCAGTTAGGTGAAAAAGACACCTCATAGGCCTAAGGAACTTCACCTCAAACTTAAGGATAGCTAATTGGACAGAAGCCAAAAAGTCCTGCCTGGGCAATTAACTAGAAAAAAGGAGTGAACAAAGAAGCCAATCGCTTTTGTGAGGTGTTTTACTGAGAGCAAGAATGTTTGGCACTTAGCTCAATTTTTCTCTGATTGTTATTTTGCCTTTTATTAAACTTTTTTGTTTCCACCACTGCAACAGAAGCAATCCTGCTGATTTTTATTCCTCCAAGAGTAGCTGAGCTATCTTAGGTGTGTTATAGGCCTTTGAGAGCTTATTAAACCTAGCTCAAGAGGTTACTATATCACCGCGGCAGGGAGAAAATGATGTGTCTGACTCCGTCTCATCAGAAGGCTAATTAATTACTTGATTATACTATATTATTCTGTACTATATTACACTATATTAGATTACATCTAAACTGAATCTGCCAAGCACTCAGCTCTGCTCACACTGCCCAGGA
>NW_005054303.1:15700520-15702213 GCF_000277835.1 Geospiza fortis | reverse complement strand
CCGTGGGCTGGAGAGAGAAAAACAAGCAGGGTGGGACTGCCTGGGCTAAAGCTGGAATGGGACAATGAACTGCAAGATGCAAATGGAGCAGAACTGATCCCAGGGACAGACCCCATGCCCGGCCGTGCATTTTGGGGCCATTTTGGTTCATCTTGGGTGCAGCCCTGGCTGGGCTCTGGTGCTGCCCAAGGTGGATCCATGGAGGAGATGCTTTGAATCAATCCCTGCTTTATTCTGGAACTCCATCCAGCCTCTGCTCCAGGGCAGCCTGCACAAGGCATCACCAGAAATCATGGAATGGCCAAGCAGCCAGGGAATAACTCAGCCAGCCAAGAATTCACCCATCCATCAGGAAAAGGAGGGAAAACACACAGAAATTATCAGGAAATAACTTCAGCGGGGCATTCCCAGATCCAAGGGTTCCAACTGTAGCCACCACTCATTCCTGGGATCCAAGGGATGAGATCCAGCCCCTCATTCCCAGGATCCAAGGGTTGAGATCTTTCTACTTCCATCCATAGTTCTGCAGGGATTTGGCAGTGGGAATAATTGGGAAAGGGCTGGAAAAACCTGGGAAGACATGGCCTGCCTGTCACATGGAATATGGGAGGGGTATGGATTCATTACTCCCTTCCCTTAACTGGGATTTTAGGAGCTTGTGACAAAACAAACACTGAACTTAGGGATTTTCTCCTCAAAACTATCCCTAAGCCAGGTGGAAATAGAGAGGGATGAGAGGCATTTCAAATTCCAAAAGGGACAATTTCCATCAGCAGAAAAGCAGTGAGAAGAGGAGGAAAAAATGCCTTAAAAGCCTCCCAAACGCAAAGGAACAAAGGCAAAATCCTGGGAATAAACAGCAACACGGCACCTATTGATCCAGCTTTTCTCTCCAACCACGCTTTTCTTTCCCAAGCATAAAAAGCCCTTTTAGCCAAGATATTTTTCCCAATTGCCTGGGGAAGGAGGACCTTGCATTAGCCCAGAGTGGAGGAGCAAACAACAATATTCCAAGGAGAGGGAGCAAAGCAAAACCACTGCTGGCAAAAAGGGACTGCAGCGGGAATAAAAAAGGAGCAGCGGTCGAGACGATTTGTTTTCCTTGTTCCTGAGAAGCGGGAATAATGGGAAAAGCTCATGCTGGATGCAAATTATCCTCTTCCCACTCCCACTGCTGTTGGATATAATGGGATCTCTGGGGGGGGACTGAGAGGAGCCATAATGAGCCACTTGTCACAGGAGGGGCACTTGAACAACACCGGCACCTTTGGGGCAATAATGAGGCTCCTGAAGAGCTGCATTATCCCAAATCCCTGTGAAAACAACCCCGGGAATGGAGAGGCTGGAAATTCAACAGCACAACACTGAGAGCTTCCCCTGTAAACCACGGGAAGCAGGGATGTGGTTTGGAGTGCAGGGAAAGCAGAGGTGGCTCCTGGAAGTGTGGGAGTTATGTGGAACATGGAAATGTCCCTTGTCCCTAAATCCCTTGGCTCTGGATCTTGGGAGAGCATAGGAGCGTCAGGGGGGTGGGATGGTCGGGATGCAGAGATCTCTGCAGCCAGGTCAGGAATTTGGGGTTTATTGCAAAGGGCCTGGCTGCAGGGCCCTGCTGGAGCTGCCAGCCACAGCTGGAGCAGCCTGAGAGAAGAGAGGGGGAGAGAGGGGGAGAGAGGAAAAGAGAGGGGAAGAG
>NW_005054303.1:15678786-15699608 GCF_000277835.1 Geospiza fortis | reverse complement strand
TGGGAGCCATTCCCTGTGTCCTGTCCCTCCATCCCTTGTCTCCAGTCCCTCTCCAGCTCTCCTGGAGCCCCTTCAGGCCCTGCCAGGGGCTCTGAGCTCTCCCTGGAGCCTTCTCCTCTCCAGGGGAACATTTTCAGTCCTGAGCATTTGTTGTGCAGCATCCAGTCCCTCCAGGCAGTGCATCCAAACATCCAAGCATTTTCCACCAGCCCTGTACCAGTGTAAGGTCAAAAATGGGATGAAATCTCTGTGGCACTGAATTAGAGAAACCAAGCAAAGGGAAAAAGTCACTTCAGCTGCTCCACCCCAAGCTCCACAGGGATCTAAAAGCTGGAGAATTGTCCTGAACAGAAGTGGATTGAGGCATTCCCCCTGTTCTGGCACTCCAGGCCTTTATCCAAAGTCTCTCTCTGTCCCTGGGTTTGAAGTTGTTCAAAGCAAGGAAACACCACCCCCCCACCAAAATTCCCATTTATTTACCAAATGGACTAAAATATCTGAATGCAGACCTTCCAAGATCATTTATTATCATCCCTTGGGATGGAAATCCAGGAGGCAGAGTGGTTTCTCTCCCAGTTCTCCAGATTTTAGCAGATCTTGGTGCTGGAGTTTGATGTCACTCTGATAAAAGAATCCCTCTCTCGGTGACCATTTCCCACCCTGCCTTCAATCCCAGAGCTGTTTTCCACATTTCAAGAGGATTTCATTGTTGGCTCTGTGGCTTCCTCAACATTTCAGCTTTCCCTGAAGTGTTCCCATCCCTTTCATCCTCAGATCTCAGACAATAAATCCGGCTCAGCTGTTTCTAACACCTGAATTTCTCAGCTGTCAATTTCTAGCCCATAAAATCTGCATCTGTAAAAAAATCTGCCTCCTTGGATTCCACATTCCTTATTTTCGAAGACCGGGGGATTTTTAGTTTTTAAAATAAAAGGAGGGAGGTTCAGCTGGCCCCTTTTAGAGGGAATGATCACCCAGGATTCCTCATCCTGTGGTCCACTGAGATCACTCAATTTATCCCTGAGGAAAATTATCCCTTAAAGGAATTGTTGTGGACTGGGCACTGCAAATCCCAGCTGGGCTGAGTGCAGAGCAGCACAGGGATCTCAGCAATGCCTCAAACCCAGTGTCCCTAAATGTCCCAGATCCCAGAGGGTGGGATTGGTGTTGGCTCCCTGTCCTGCAGGAATGAACAGCGGGAATTGTGCGGACATGGAGCATTCAAGGAATCATTCCCTTATCTGTTTCCTCCTTATTTTCCCATCAAGTTCCACCAATTCTTTGGAGTTTTGGGAACTGCAGCAGCTCTGTCCCATGTTTGTGGCACTGCTGGTGACAGGAGCTGGCTGTGAGAGCTGAACAGAGCAGCTTCCACTCTATCATATTCGGGGAAAGGAAATAAAATCTGAGATTTATAAATGCTTCCCCTCGTGGCAACCTCAGCTCCAGCCCTTTCCATCTTTACAGTGCTGGGAGAGCATAAATCCTGAACAAAACCCTGCATTTAACTGTGTGAAATAGTGGGAGACACTGAATTTATGGAAAATGCTGCCCCATCCATGCTCCGCTTTATTCCAGGATCTCTGTTTTATGGAAAGGTTGCAGGAAGAAAGAGAAGATGTTTTGTTCTTTATTTGCAATTGGGAAAGGCAACATCTGTCTCCTCCTGGATCTGCTGCTCATCCCAATCCTGCAGCTGGATCATCCCAGTCACCTCCTGCCCCCCCATAACCATGGAAACTGAAAATCAGGGAATTATTTGGCTTGGAAGGGACCTTAAAGATGTTTCTTCATTGTGGCCTTCCCTTAATCCTCCAGGAATGACTTCCAGGGCCTTCCCTGTCCTCCAGGAATTTTTGGACATTTTTAGGAGAGGCTCTGTTGGAATCTCCAAGGTTTTTAATTAAAATTAAAAAAAAAAAAACTTTTCCTGGAGGATGAATGGAAAAGGATTTTTGCTGCTGCTCCAGTTGGAATTTTAAAGCTCACACAAGTGGCAGCCACAGCTTCTCTGGGAATCCTGTTCCAGTGGGAATTTGGAAATGATTCCAGCTCCAAGCTGAGGACCACGGAGCTACCAGGGATGGTGGCAGGGGCACAGAGCAAACACTGAGACAGAAATTCCTGAACAAAGCAGCTGGAGAGGTGCCTGATCTTGAGAAGGGAATTGGGAAAAATGAGAGGATCACATCCGAGCCTTCATCCTTCATAAATGTGGGGAAAACGAAGGATGATTTCCCAAAGAGAGGACAAAACATTCCTAAATCCACTAAATCTGAGTTCATATTGACTTAAATCCATGGAGAGGGTTTGCCAAGGGATGGGGTGGAGATTCCATCCCTGGAATTGTCCAAGGCCAGCTTGGATGGGGCTTGGAGAAACCAGATTTTGTTAAAAATGCCCCTTTCCAAGACCTTTTCCAACCCAAACCATTCCATAATTCCAAGATCTTTCATGGAACAGGTCCATCCTTACCCCATCCATACGAAACAGGATGGGGGCAAACCCAATCCAGGGTTTGCTGTGCTCCATTCTGACACTTAAAATATCCAAAAATCAGGGAAAACCTGGAAAAAAACAACCAAGTATTTCCACGTGTTCTTCTCCTGGAAAGGTCCAAAAGATGCTTTTCATTAGAGAAAAATGGAGTTTCCAAAGAGCTCTTTCCAGAGGTGGATTCTGGGATCATCAGAAGGGATGATGCAGTGTCCATCTCCTCAAATCCCAGTTTTCTGGGAGAAGGGAAGGCAGGACATGCGAGGTACCTGAGTGTCCCATGGATTAGTGGTGGAATGTTGGACCAGATCATCTCCAAGGTCTTTTCCAACCTGAATTATTCCTGCCATGGATGGGGATAATCCCTTCTGGAGGTGTTGGCAGGGAAGGAATGTTTGGATCGTCAGGTTTCAGCATCGCCAGCTCCAAAGAGCTTCCAAGAGCTCCAAGGAAAGGGAAAGCTCTGATCATGAGCTAACAATTAAACCCTCCCCAATTAGCCCTTGATTGGCTTGATGTTGCACTTGGCTGGAAGCACTGACGGGGTGATGTAAGACAGAGTAAATAATTAAAGATGAGCTCGTTAATTAACGCAATATCCCACGGCAAAAATATTCCACAGGCCAGAACAACACGGAATTAATATTCCAAAGTCTTCCCTCGCTGGTGGGATCAGGAGTTGGTTGATAAAAGGAATTAAGTCCGTGGAATGACATTAGAGCTTTGTTTAGTCCTACCCAGGGCTGTGATGAATAACTGAAATTTTGAATTTTAATATTAACTCTGCAGCCCTGCCAAGCCAGCCCCATCCGCTATGGACAGAGATTCCTGGTGGAAATTCGGAAAGGGATTTACATCCAAAATGTATCCAGCCCTGATTAAAGAATTTCATAGGGAGGGAACAAAATATTATCTAAAAAAATATCTAAAAATCCCTCTTTGGACACAACTCTGGGGACAAATTCAGTCCCAGCAGAGAAAATTCCAGCTCAAGGGGATCAAACTTCCCAAACTGAGAAGAAATTTTAAACTAGGATTTGTCAGGTAAACTCAGTTCTAGGTAACCCTAATCCCAAATGGCTCCCCGGGGGAGCAGAGAATCATGGAATTGTTCAGGTTGGAAAAGACATTTAGGACCATCAAGTGTGGTTGTCAATCCTCCCCCTACAGCCACCACCATCCCATGGCCTCCAGAGCCACATCCATGGGTTTTGGACAATTCCAGGGATTGGGACTCCACTGCTGCCCCTGGCAGTGTTTGACAGCCCTTTCCAGGAGGAATTTCCCCCCAATATCCAACTTTAACCTTCCCTGGGGCAGCCTGAGGCCATTCCCTCTTGTCCTGACATTTGTTAATGATGCAGAGAAATAACAATGAAGAGGATGAAATGGAAAGAGAATAAGGAAGAGGAGGAGGAAGAGAAGCAGGAGGAGGAGGAGGAAGAGGAAAAAGAGGAAGATGAAGAGGAAGATAGAAGGGGGAGGAGGAGGAGGAGGAGGAGGAGGAGGAGGAGGAGGAGAAGAAGGAGGAGGAGAAGAAGAAGGAGAAGGAGAAGGAGAAGGAGAAGGAGAAGGAGAAGGAGAAGGAGAAGGAGAAGGAGAAGGAGAAGGAGAAGGAGAAGGAGAAGGAGAAGGAGAAGGAGAAGGAGAAGGAGAAGGAGAAGGAGAAGGAGAAGGAGAAGGAGAATTAGGAGGAGGAGGAGGAGGAGAAGAAAAAGAAGAAGAAGAAGATAAAGAAAAATGAGAAGAAGAAGAAAGAGAAGAAAGAAAATCAGAAGAAGAAGCAGAAGAAGCAGAAGAAGAAAAAGAAAAACAAGAAGAAGAAAGAGAAGAAAGAGGATCAGAAGAAGCAAAAGAAGCAGAAGAAGCAGAAGCAGAAGCAGAAGCAGAAGCAGAAGAAGAAGAAGAAGAAGAAGAAGAAGAAGAAGAAGAAGAAGAATTCTTCATCCCTCCTTTGCTGGCAACCTGCAAAACACAGACACTAACCCCCCCTGCCTGGAGAAGCCACACCACAGGGACAAAACTGCTCCCGGCGTGTCCCCAGCTGGCCAGGCCAGGCCAGGCCGTGACCCAGCAGGGCTCAGGTGTGCCCTGGAGGAACATCTGGCCCCTCAGCAGCCTCTCCAGGGAGGGAGAAGCTCCCCGTGCTCATCCCCCTCCTTCTCCAGCACCAAACCCTCCCTCAGGGAGGCTCCTCTGCCATCCACGGATCTGGTTTGATTTATTTGCTCCCAGTCCTGGCAGGGATTTCCGAAGCCACAGCCTGGAATGGACTTCTTGTTGCTCTCTGGATATGATCTGGCCTTGAATAAAATCTCGAGGTGCTGAAGCTGTGAGGAGCATGAACTCAGCTCTGCTTCCCCACAAACACAATTTGCCTTGTCACTTCTTATTTATTTTGAAGAGACTGGCAGGTTACATCTGCCTCATGTTGGCCCAGATGCTATAAATTAACCCCTTTTCCGGGTGTGATTTATTTGGCTTTCATCTCCTCCAATCTGGCTCAAAATATACAGGGAAAAAAAAAAAAAGAGATTCTGCAGGCTCGGGGGTCAGAATAAATCTTTAAAACCAGGCTGCTGTACTGAAAAGCTTTCTCTGAGCATACCAATGGATTTCTGCAGCCCCAGTCCAGCACATTTCTATTTTCCTGCATGAAAAACCAGAAATAAACCAGCTAAAAATGGGTTACAACAACCCATTATCCCCCCCAAAACAAAAGCTCCACACAACTGCCACATTCCTGCCTTGCAGTTATTTATTGGGCTTTTTTTTCCAATTATCCCTAAGAAGTGCCCAATTTCTTGTCTCTGTTCACATTCCCAGTGAAATCCAAGCCTCCTTTTTAACCATTTCATCATTTTTTTTCAGCGTTTTCAGTTCCCTGGGGCTTTGACTCCATCTGTGCTGCTGAGATTCAGGAGCACAACAGAGCCACTGCTCTGAGAGCAGTGGAAAGGAATTTATTTGCTAAATAAAGTCAGTTTTAACTTTAAAAGGCTAAGAAAAGTCAAAGTGTTACTTCCAGCATCCTTAATCCACCATAAATTAGCAGGATGGGATGAACCCTAAATGAGCACAGGGAGGGGGTGGGAAATGGGAAATATCATAAAAACATTTTAGGACTCATTTTCACTTTTGTGGTTTGCTAAAACCACTCCAACTGCCACAATCCTGGCAGAATAAATTGAAATAAATTTCCACAGTCTGGGATCCAAGTCCTGATGAATAGATTGAACCAAATTTACTCATTTGAGGCCAAATAGTTTTTCTGGTTTCCTTCAGAGCCGCCTTTGGGATTAAAATCCCAAGATTTGGAGAAGTTGGTGGCTGTGAAAGCCCCTCCAGCAGGCTCTGAATGGTGTCAGCCAAAGGCTGGATCCCATTTGGAAGGAGCAGAACCATCCAGAACTGTGGGATTTGCTGTGTTCCCACCACACTTGTGCTGTGAGAAATTCCTGCCAAGGGGATGTCATCCCCATCACATCAACTTATCTCCTGGCTACTCCCAACCCGGAGATTCCTGTCACCCTGATTTTTTAGGATTTTCTAAGCCTTCTGATGTTTACATTCTTGTAATGAACTTTCTCACACATTTATGTAAATAACTTATTGTTTTGCATTCCTTATAGAAGAAGAAATATTTGATGGACTGTTGGTTTGTCCACTGTCATTAAAGAGGTGGCACTGTCACCCTCCAATCCACTGTCACTTTTAGAAATCTATAAATGTTGGAGACAGAAAATAAACTTCCCTTTTTTACCTTGAGAAAAGCAGAGTGTGCATGCCATGTTATTTCGTGTCCTATAGTGACAGAGAGTGACAGATTCCAAACTCAAAATTCCTATAGGGACAGATTCCAGATTCCTGTAGTGACAGATTCCAAACTCAAAATTCCAAATCAAAATTCCTATAGTGACAGATTCCACATTCCTGTAGTGACAGATTCCAAACTCAAAATTCCTATAGTGACAGATTCCAGATTCCAACAGTGACAGATTCCGGACTCAAAATTCCTACAGTGACAGATTCCAAACTCCAAATTCCTATAGAGACAGATTCCAGATTCCTATAGTGACAGATTCCAAATTCAAAATCTTGGGATCTTCCTTATGTTGCTTGAGCTCTATCAAGCCTCACCCAACAAAACCCAAACACTCCATGAGCACAGTTTTGAAGAAAAGCTTCAGATTCCAAACTCAGAATTCCTATAGTGACAGATTCCAGATTCCTATAGTGACAGATTCCAAACTCAAAATCTTGGGATCTTCCTTTTGTTGCTTGAGCTCTATCAAGCCTCACCCAACAAAACCCAAACACTCCATGGACACGATTTTGAAGAAAACCTTCAGATTCCAAACTCAGAAATCCTATAGTGACAGATTCCAGATTCCTATAGGGACAGATTCCATATTCCTATAGTGACAGATTCAAAACGGAAAATTCTTATCGTAACAGATTCCAGATTCCTAGAGTGACAGATCCCAAACTCAAAATTCCTACAGTGACAGATTCCAGACTCCGATAGTGACAGATTCCAAACTCAAAACCTTGGAATGTTCCTTTTGTTGCTTGAGCCCTACGAAGCCTCACCCAACAAAACCCAAACAACCCAAACAACCCAAAACTCCATGAACACAGTTTTGCAGAGAAACTCCAACCCCCTGGGAAAACCCAAACAAACTGCCTAAAACCCATTAAAAACCCATTAAAAACCAAATTAAGAAGCAGTTAAATTCCCATGCCCACGCCTCCTACCTGTGACGAGGAAGCTGCAGCGGCCGGCGCCCGCCTATGATGTTGCAGTTGTAGAGGCCGTAGGAGTCACGGGAGAGGCTGCTGACGGTGAACTCGGTGGAGTCCTGCAGGTCGAAGTGGCCCGAGCGCAGCAGGCGCCCGCCCAGGCGCCACTCGTAGCTCAGCACCCGCGTGGGGTACGCGCGCAGCACGCGGCAGCTCATGGTGACCGCACGGCCCTGGCCCTGCCGCAGCTCCAGGAACGCCGGCTCCACCGCCGGGGGCTCTGTGGAGACACACACGGGGTTAGAGGGGGGAAGCCGGGCCTAGGGACAGGGTTAACTGATGTTCGTGTTTAGGAGCTGTCGTAGAGGCAGGATTGATCCAGGTTCTTGTGTGGGACCTCTCCTAGAGACAGGACTAACCGAGATTCATGTGGGGGAGCTGTCCTAGAGACAGGATTAATCCAGGTTCTCGTTCAGGACCTCTCCTAGAGACAGGATTGATCCAGGTTCTTGTTTAGGATCTCTCCTAGAGACAGGATTGATCCAGGTTCTTGTTTAGGACCTCTCCTAGAGACAGGATTGATCCAGGTTCTTGTTTAGGATCTCTCCTAGAGACAGGATTGATCCAGGTTCTTGCTTAGGACCTCTCCTAGAGACAGGACTAACCCAGGTTAGGACCCATCCTAGGCATATAAACGAACACAGGTTCTTGTTTAGAACCTGTCTTAGAGACAGGATTGATCCAGGTTCTTGCTTAGGATCTCTCCTAGGTCTGCAGAGACACAGCCAGGGCAGCATGGTGTTAGAGGGTTGAAGCCAGGCCTAGGGACAGGATTAACCAAGGTTCATGTGTGGGACCTGTCCTAGAGACAGGATTAACCAAGGTTCTTGTTTAGGACCTGTCATAGGAATCAAGACTAACCCAGTTTCTTGTTTGAGACCTGTCCTAAGAGACAAAACTAACCCAGGTTCTTGTTTAGGACCTGTCCTAGAGACAGGATTAACTGAGGTTCGTGTTTAGGAGCTGTCCTAGAGACAGGATTGATCCAGGTTCTTGTTTAGGACCTCTCCTAGAGACAGGACTAACCCAGGTTAGGAACCATCCTAGGCATATAAACGAACACAGGTTCTTGTTTAGGACCTCTCCTTGAGAGAGGATCAATCAAGGTTCGTGTTTAGGAGCTGTCCTAGAGACAGGATTGATCCAGGTTCTTCTTTAGAACATCTCCTGAGACACGATTGATCTAGGTTCTTGTTTAGGACCTCTTCTAGAGACAGGACTAACCCAGGTTAGGACCCATCCTCGGCATCCAAACTAACCCCAGTTCTAGTTTAGGACCCATCATAGGAATCAAGACTAATCCAGGTTCTTGTTTGACACTCATCATAGGAGACAGGAGCAACAGGAGACAGGTTCTTCCTTAGGACCAGTCCTAAAGACAGGACCAACCCAGGTTCTTCTTTAGGACCAGCCCTAAAGACAGGACCAACTCAGGTTCTTCTTTAGAACCCATCCTAGGAATCAAGACTAACCCAGGCTCTAATTTAGGACCAGTCCTAGGAGACAGCACTAACCTGGTCCACTCCTGTTGCAGGAGGTGGGGTAGGTTCTTCTTTGCACATCCTAAAAACTTAAACCTGTTAAACCCAGGTTCTGGTTTAGGACCCATCCCAGGAGAGTGGATCAACCCAGGTCGGTGTTTAGGGCCTGGCTTAGGAGACAAGACTAACCCAAGTTCTTGTTAGGAGATCTCTTGGAACAACACTGAATAAAGCCCGTGAGCTTGTCTTAACTTGGACAGCACTTGGAGCAACCTACGGAAGGTGTCCCAGCCCACAGCAGGGGTGGGATGAGGTGGCCTGGGAGGTCTCTTCCATCGCAAACCAGCCTGGAATTGTGGGACTTTCTCTGGATAAAGTGCACCAGGCAGCAACATCCTGGGCACAGAGCTGAGCTGGAGACTCTGTACTCACAATGATAAATCTGGCGGATAATTAAAAAAAAATCATCTGGGGAATAATAAATCTGTGCTCAGTGGGGAGCTCAGGTATGGGCACATTCCTGAGGCTGCCAGAGCTCTGGGAATGTTTGGACACCAGGGATGCTCAGGCTGGGATTTTTGGGGTGTCTGTGCAGGGCTGGGAGCTGGGGCTCCTTCCAGCTTGGGATAATCCATGATTCCATGAGCTCCCCACCTCAGGAGCTTCACCAAAAATCTGGCTTCACCAAAAACCATCACCTCTGGATCTTTTTTCTCCATTCTGGTGGACATTTTACTGTCCCAGTTCCCCACACCCGGAACAGCCTGTTCTGCCCTAACTCAAATAAAACTGATTTTAAATAATTCACATTCACAGCTTCAAACTCCGCCAGAATTTTGATTCCAGCAAAACACCAAATAAATAAAATATAACCAACGTCCAGGGTGTGCACAGACCCAACTTCCCGCTGCCATTTCCTTTGGAAAACTTCACCGTGGCTGGAAAATAAGGATAATCTGGCCTAGCAATGGTTTGTGCACAGCTCTTCAGAGCCAGGAAGACACATGGAAACATGTTCCCAAAGGGATGAAAAACAGGGAATTCTGGCTCTCTAAAGAACTCAGCTCATTTTTTAACCCCTGGGAGGGAAGAATTCCTGAAATCCTCCCATTCCAGTGTGGCACAGGGAGGTTTTGTGTCCTTACGAAGTGTTTTATGTAAAACATTAAAATGTTCCTGCTTCCCCAAGTTTCCCAAGGCAGCAGCTTTGCAGGGAAGTGTTGGCTTAAAGACAGGAATTATCCTTGGGAAAGAAAATATTCCAGATCCCTGCTGCTTTCTCAGGGAGAGCTGGGAATTGCCTCTCCCAAATCTCCTGTTTTCCTCTCACCACCCTGTCTTAAATTATTTGTACTTTCCCAAAAAGCTCCTAGGTCCTTCTATATAATGGATATCAAAGGAATTGTTAATCAGATTTACTAATATTTACTATTTTCCAGGCATTTTTCTGTAAGTTGTCCAAGGGGAAAGTTCTCCATGGAAAAGTTGGAAAATATTGGAAAAGGGCAGTGGAGTCCCCATCCTGGCAGGGATCTAAAGCCCTGTGGAGATGGCACTTGGGGACATGACCAGTGGTGGCCTTGGAAGTTCTGGGAATGGTTGGATTTGACCTCAGAGGGCTTTTCCAGTCTAAAGCATTCCAAGATTCCATGAACTCTCCATATTTTTATGGATCGTGATCACAAGGCACCCGCTGCTGTTCCCGGTATAAATTTTATCTGAAATAAATATTTGATTTTTAATTGGAAATTCTCTATTTTTTTCCCCCCATTCCAGCCAGGATAATTCCATATCCATCACCTCTCCAGCCCTTCCAGCCACAGCAAAATGCACCTAAAAATCCTGGGAAAATTCTCCCTAAACTTTGAGCAAAGCACAGAAGAATCTCTAAAATAACAACAAAAAGATGCTCAAGCAGCATCATCTGAAGATCTTTCTGATCCTAAATCCCTGAGGATGAGCACAGGAATTTTGGGACAGGACTATCACGGAAGCTCCATGTTTGAGGTGTCAAAAAAGCTTTTAATGGATGACTTTTCCATCATTTTCTCCCCTTGCTCATAAATCCTTGGAATGTTTGAACATCCAAAACTCGTCTCTGGTTTGGAATAACGTTCCCTCCTTTGTTTTCCTTGCTGCTTCCACTGAATGCTCCAAACCCAGGGAATGATTTCAGGGAATGATTTGAACCCTCCTGATCCAACATCTTGATCCTAAATCCCTGAGGATGAACACAGGAACTTTGGGACAGGAATATCATGGAAGTTCCACGTTTGAGGTGTTAAAAAGCCTTTGATGAATGATACTTCTGTCATTTTCTGCCCTTGCTCATAAATCCTTGGAATGTTGAACATCCAAAACTCATCTCTGGTTTGGAATAACGTTCCCTCCTGTGTTTTCCTTGCTGTTTGCACAGAATGCTCCAAACCCAGGGAATGATTTCCCCTCCCCATGGCACCTCAGTTTAACGATTTTAACAGGAATTTGTATTCAGGCCCTTCTCTCTTCTCCCCCTGTTTTATTTACTTATCAAGCTACTTTAGCCTTATAAACAGCTTTTAAATGAAACTTTCCCCTGCCTTTAAGGTCAAAAAAGTCTTTAAACCCCACAATTCCCATTTATCCAGGGGCTGATGATCCCCAGTGACAGGGAGAGAAAATTAACTCGGGCTGCTCATTCCTGAATCCCACTTTCACAGGTAATAACTTTAATGGGGAAGGGAAGGGCTGATAAAAGCCCCTACCAGAGTTAACAGCTCGTTTTTCCATCATTTTTTCCCATTGTTTTTACAGGATTGTGACTTCCCAGATGCACAGGAGAAAAACTGGAGTTGTTTGTGACTCCTCTGCATTGAACTCATTTGCATCAGCTCTTCCCCAAGGCTTTGGCAATTTGATTTAATTTACTTTTTCCCTCCTTATTCCTTTCATAATTCCACTATTAGTTTTGGAAAAATCTCCAGCAAAGCTGCCAAGGGAGTGCGGTTCATTCTCTCCCACAATTATCTTTGGGAAGCAAGCGGGGCTGGAGTTAAATCAGGCTCTCTATTAATGTTTAATGAAGTTTTTTAGCCTAAGTACATTCATGTCTTAAGGATTAGGAAACAGAAAAAGGAAAGTTCTGGAGCTATCCTGAGAAATGACAGCGAGGTTCTTGTTTGGTTTGAACCACACAGCTGCTCCTCACGGTAAGGGTCAAATCCTGGTTTTTATAGTGGGATTTGTTAAGGAGAAAATTCATGGAATTTATTTCCACCCCGATGCCCCGAGCAGAGGCTTCACCCGCTGGTTTGGCCTCTCCAATTTGCATTTTAAGCTAAACAAATAATGAGTTTTTCTCTCTCAGCTCCAGCAAGGGGAATAATAAATAAATAACAATAAAAAGTGGTGCCTCTGCTCGTTTCCATTGGGTTTGTGGCCACTGTTGGATTCACACCACAGGAATGTTGTCCAGTACTTCCAAATCCATCTATTCCCAGACTCTCCAGCCTCATTTCCAGGTTTTTTAGCTCCTGAGGTGGGTCTGGAGGTGCCTGAATGGAGACACAGAGAAGCCCAGAGAAGATGGGATTTAGGAGCATTGGGAAGCTCCAGTGCACAGGGAATGTGATCCCTGTGAAATGACAGCAACAATTTTCCATCCAAATCTTGGAACAGGGGCATCACACCTTGGATAATGGATTTATTCCAGTGAAATGAAACCACCATGGCCAGAAATAGCAAAAAGCCACTTGCACATTTAGGAGTAAATTAAAACAGGTGTGCAAATCCATCCTGGAATTGTGCAATCCAAACCCTGCCTTGCACAGATATATCCATGGTACAATGAGGAAAATCCCTTTTTCATGGAATCCAGGAATGTTTTGGGATGGAAGGAACCCTAAATCCCACCCCAGCCATGGCAGGGACACCTCCCACTGTCCCAGGGTGTCCCAGTGTCCAGCCTGGCCTTGGGCACTGCCAGGGATCCAGGGGCAGCCACAGCTGCTCTGGCAATTCCAGCCCAGCCAGGAATTCCCAATTCCCAATCTCCCATCCATCCCTGCCCTCTGGCACTGGGAGCCATTCCCTGTGTCCTGTCCCTCCATCCCTTGTCAGAACTCCAAAGATTCTTGTCATGGACTCCTAATTTTTTCATCTTATCCCTGGCAAGGTCCTAATTTGAAGTTAGAGGGATTTTGATGGTAACTTTCAGTGCAAAATTATTATTAATTTCATTTTCTTCTGCATTCCGTGTCCATGCCTGCTTTGCAGAAGGATTTAGAATGGAAAATCCCAGTCCCCACCCTCAGGAATTTGCTACCTTGGATTTTGTGCTTTGAGTTTGTCTCCCCCGTCTGCAGAATTTGCTGGGATTTTCCAGGCTGGTGCCTCTGTCCTGGTTTGGCTCCTTGACAGGGCATTAAATTCTCTGGAAATCCAGATCCAGCCTCACCCAGCAACTCCCAGGTTCCTGAGCTTCAATATTTGTGCTGGAGCACGCGCGACGTTTGCAAGTGATAAATATTCAGATGAGTTAAAAGAAACAGATAAAATAAAAACTTTGGGGCAAAGCTGCACCATTCACATCCCTCCATATCTGCAAATCTTGATTTGCTTGATTTGTCCAGCTGGGGCCAGAAGGGGATGGATGAATAACGAGGAGCTTCCTTAAAAAACCATGAAATGGGAATAATCCAAGGGTTTTTAAAAGTGTCTGCTCTTCTGAGCTTCTTTTATGGGCTCTGCTGCTGCTGTTCCTTGGATTTTATGGAATTTAAATTGTCCTGGCTAGAATATAAATCAATGAACAGCAGTGAACAACATTTTAAACCTACAGAGCTCACGAGGGGAGCCGTGGCTGAGCTCTGGGTTCAGGGTCCTTCTCTATGGGCAGGTCCTGGAACCCAAATTTGTCTCTTCCGTATCCAGGATTAAGGAATGTCTCTGGAGGAGCAGGGACCCACTGGTGACCTGGGAATAAAACCCTCTGCAGTCATTCTAAAGCATTTTCCAGCTAAAAAAACATGGAGCCAATTTGGGAATGCTGGGGGTGCTCACCTGGAGAAGGAAAGAATCCAAGGAAATCCTTGCAGGGCCTGAAGGGGCTCCAGGAGAGCTGGAGAGGGACTGGGGACAAGGGATGGAGGGACAGGAGCCAGGGAATGGCTCCCAGTGCCAGAGGGCAGGGATGGGTGGGAGATTGGGAATTGGGAATTCCTGGCTGGGCTGGAATTGCCAGAGCAGCTGTGGCTGCCCCTGGATCCCTGGCAGTGCCCAAGGCCAGGCTGGACATTGGGGACACCCTGGGACAGTGGGAGGTGTCCCTGCCATGGCAGGGGTGGCACTGGGGGGGATTTAAGTTCCTTTGCAACCCAATCCATTCCTGGATTCCATTTGGGATTTGAACCAACTCTCCTCCCTTAGGGATCCAGCCATGGGTGCAGCATCCTGGCTCATTCCTGGAGTGACTCACACCAATTCCTTTGGAATATTTAGCAGGAAAATATTTTTTTTTTTACTCATTCCTACAGCAACCATTCCATTATTTGTGGGGCTGAACTCCACTGGACACGAACAGGGTGTGGAAGAGGATGGACACTGGGTTGGGATGGAAGGGATATCAGGGATCATCCCATCCCACCCCTGCCATGGCAGGGACACCTCCCATTGTCCCAGGCTGCTCCAACCTGGCCCTGGGCACTGCCAGGGATCCAGGGGCAGCCACAGCTGCTCTGGGAATCCTCTCCAGTCCCATCCCCACCATCCCAGGATCCTCCAAGGACACTCAAATACTCAGGAAGGGAGGACAAATCAGGGAAGAAAGGTGAGAAAAGCACATGGGAAATTCGAGATAAGGCTCCTATCAGCACAAGGGAAGTGCTGGATGCTGCTCCTGGTTCCCCTCAGGCTGTCACTGACAGGTGACACTGATCCAGGTGACACTGAGCCAGGTGGTGACACCAGCTCTGATCTGCACACAACCCCTTTAATGATTAATGGGGCATTTTAAACGCTCTCCTCACTCCTGAAACCTCTCCCAGAGCTCCCTGCTCTGTGTTTTTCACTTTTCCCCAGTAAAACAAGGGAGCTGCAGCCCCTGGAGCAGCCTTGTGATTCCAGAGAGAATCCCAGAGTAGTTTAGGCTGGAAAAACCCTCAGAGATCATCAAGCTCAACCATTCCCAGCACTGCCACGGCCACCACTGCCCCATGTCCCCAAGTGCCACCTCCACATGGATTTAAATCCCTCCAGGGATGGGGATTCCACCACTTCCCAAGGCTGGACAACTTTTCCATGGAGAAATTCTCCCCAGTATCCAACCTGAACTTCTCCTGGTGCAACCTGAGGCTGTTCCCTCTCATCCTGTCCCTGGTTTCCTGGGACAAGAGCCCAATCCCACCTGGCTGCACCCTCCTGGAGATGCCACCAGTGCCACCCACCTCCAGCAGAGCTCGGCCAGCCCGGGTGACCCTTGGATTCACAGAGAGTTCTCGAAATCTCACAGGGATGGTGGATGAAGGTATAGACATGGAGGAAGGCTTTGAATTAAGACCTTGGAATCTACAAGACTTTTTTGAACAATGACTTGTAGCCGTTGTCAGGCGTAATTTATGCCCTTTGAACGGACTGGACTTTCACAGCATTAAATTGCTGTGTTGCGATATAGCAATGCTTAGTGCAAGCAAGAAAGTGCTTTGGGCAGGTAATAAGCAGAAATATTATAGTAAGGCTACGAAATGCAAGTAATAAACAACACGGTTGTGACGGTTTCTTTTTAGGTGAACAGAGAGGGGGAATTGTGGGAATCCACAAAATCAGAGGGTTTTGGGAAAGCTGCAAAAGGCAGTAGAACTGTGATTGGAGCTAAGCAGCAGCCATGAGATTGGTCAGCAGAAAAATTGTGCACGAAACAGAAAAGCAAGGACAAATAGAACAATGGTCTGTGTGTTAACACTTGTCTAGAATAACTCTCCAAGCTACAGAAAAGTTTATCTAGCGAGATATTAGGGAGTTCTAAGGTTAATAACGGAGCTCTGTGCATTGTGTTTTAAGGCTCACAAGCAGGTGTTGTATTTGAAATAAGCAAGCATTGTTTAACCAAAGGTACCTGTGCTTACAGTGGTTGGATGGAACTCCTGTCAATATAGAATATCTATTATATAGATATAAATACTGTCAATGTGCTTTTGCTTTGTGTGATTGGTCAGAAAACTCATAAAGTGAGTTGTGCCATTGAGTTCTTGGTCTGCTGCCTGGGATGTGAGCTGCTGGCAGCTTCCCATTGTCACAGCCATGGAATGAGGCTGCTGCTGGAAAATCAAACAGCTCAAGGCACGTTCCCAGCAGCCCTGTCCTGTTTGTGATCTGTACAGAAACCCCAGCTGGTGACAACCTCCACCCCAGAGTTGGGGCCACCACATCCCAACCACACCCACGCTCCCAAAAGGTGATGGAAAGGAGATTCCAGCCTCAAGTGCCAAGTGAACCAGGGATAAACATGGAAAAACCAGGCAGGGAGAGGAGCAGAGAAACTGGAAACACCTGGGGGAGATCTCAGCATGATGGCTTGAAATAAAAAGTGTTTTTTACTCGGACAGGGGAGGCAAAGAGATGCTGTGAGGAGAGCAGAAAACACAGAAATGTGCACATAAAACAAATGTATGGACTTCAAACAGCACCAAATCCTATTTTTACTGCTCTTCTGGACAGTGTTTGCAACAAATTTTATTTGCCTTGAAACAGAGATCAGTTCTCACCTCTGTATTTTATTTCTCCTGTGGACAAGGTCACTTTAGACCCAAAGGGGGTTTGCTTTTGTTGATCAGAGCAGAGAATTACCAATAAACCCCCCAAATTTCTTTCTCTCTCTGTCCTTGGGAGATCTGGGGCCTGTTTTATGTGCAGAAGTCGTGGCTTTAGGTTAAATCATGCATTTACCTTTGGGCTGGGGGAGGCTTTCATCTCCTTTGGAACCTGGGACTTGGAACAAACCTCAGAAACTGGAATTCATTGAACTGCCCCTATTTTTAAGCAGCCAAGGTCAGGGCTTGAAAATTTGGGGTCAGGGATTGAAACCCTGGGGATGGCTCAGCCTGGGATCCGTGGAAAATGAGAAGGGCTCAGCTCAGAGCCAGAGGGCAGATTGTCCTCAGGTTCCAAAATAAAAAAAGCTTTGGGAAGGTTTAAAGAAAATAGAAAAAAATAAAAAGTTAAGGCCAGAAGAGAACAGCTCAGAGCAGCAGGACAGGGGCAAAAGGGGAAATTATTGTAGCAAACTCTCAGCCCAGACTTTCTCCCTGATCATTCCTGGTGTCTCCTGAGAAGGACAAGCGGGACAAGGAGCCCCCAGCTGAGGCAGAATGAGCAGGCTGGGAATAGAAACCCTGCTTCCTTCCCTTCTTCACTGCCAGCATTCAAAAGGGATCAAATCATTTTAAAGGAAGGAACATTGAAATTGAGCATTGATGGAGGCTGGAATGACACTGGAACACCAATGGGATAAAACTTTTCCTCTGGAGCCAGGCTGGGAGAGCTGGGAATGTTCCCCTGGAGAGGAGAAGGCTCCAGGGAGAGCTCAGAGCCCCTGGCAGGGCCTGAAGGGCTCCAGGAGAGCTGGAGAGGGACTGGGGACAAGGGATGGAGGGACAGGAGCCAGGGAATGGCTCCCAGTGCCAGAGGGCAGGGATGGATGGGAGATTGGGAATTGGGAATTCCTGGCTGGGCTGGAATTGCCAGAGCAGCTGTGGCTGCCCCTGGATCCCTGGCAGTGCCCAAGGCCAGGCTGGACATTGGGACACCCTGGGACAGTGGGAGGTGTCCCTGCCATGGCTGGGGTGGCACTGGGTGGGATTCCAAGGTCCCTCCAACCAACCCCAAAGTGCTCCAAAGTTCACTCCTGTGCATGGCCACAGGGAAAGAAGGAACTACAGCTCCTAAAATAAAACCACCCCATGACATTCCCCATTTCAGATGTGCCCTAATGTCCAGCATTAAAGCAGAGCCTTGCTCTGAAATGAAACTGCACTGAGTAGATGTGATGTAAAAAACCTCACACAAACAGAGTTTGAGTCCATTTGGATTTTCCTGGTCCTGAGTGCTGGGAGTAGTTGTATCCCATTTGGAAGATTCCAAGGAATCAGGCCTTGCTCATCATCTTGGAGCCTGGATTTGCATTTAGCTTCTACACCAACTGAATAAAAAACCTCACAACTAAATAAATAAATGCCTAAATAAGGGGTATCACCTCTGTTTATGGGGCTGCTCTTAGAGCAGATGGATTTCTCTTCTGTGTCCAACAATTTCATGCTGAATGGAATAAACTCCAACATTTCCTTGTTTTCCTCCTCCCACAGGAGTCTCTAAAATTCTATATTATTGCTTCAAAGTCTGCTTTCCCCCTCCAATGTTTTACACAGAATTGCCTTTTTGTTTCCAGTAAATCCAGATATTGCTCCTCTCCTTCTTCCAGCTGCTTCCTCTCCTGTTGGAGTTCATCTTCCCCCTCAACCAATTTTATCAAGCCCTGTTTTATCTCCAAAATTGAATTTCCAAGGTTATTGAAGGAATATCTTTTTCTCTCTTTTCATTTCCTCCCCAGACTCCATCAGGGCTCACCTTGGATATATCTGGGAGCTCTGCATAGTCAGCGGGGTTGCCATGAAAAACATCCTGGAACACCCTGAGTTCCCTGTTTTCCTTGCTTTCCCATCATTCCCAGTCCCTCTGGGACATTGGGAGGTGTCCCTGCCCTGACAGGGCTGGACCTGGGTGGGTTTAAGGTCCCTTCCCACCAAACCATTCTGGAATTCTGGGATTCTTTTCCACACCAGCCAAAGCCCAAGCCCACGGGACAGAAATTAATCCACGATTTATTCCTGGAGCAGGGATCTGGGTGGCTCCAAGCCTCATCCAGCCTGGCCTTGAAGTGGATCCGTGAAGTTTGGAGAGCCCTGAAGCTCAACAACAGCCATGCTCACTGGAGGAGCTGGAGGAGCTTTAAGGTCCCTTCTGACCCAAACAATCCCGGGGTTTTATGATTTTCCAATTCCAACATTGGAGATGTGGAAGCCTTGGCTGGATATCCTGCTGGGCTCAATGACCTTCCCAACCTCAGCCATTCCGTAGTTTCATGTTTGGTCTTCCAGGTTCCAAGTCAGGGATTTCAGCTTGCAAAGGACAACGAAACCCAGCAGGAACAGGATCCTCAGGGAATGGGCACATTCCCGAGGCTGCCAGAGCTCCAGGAGCTCTCAGGGTCAGGGTGGGGTTGTTGGGGTGTCTGGGCAGCACCAGGAGCTGGACTGGAGGATCCTTGGGATCCCTTCCAGCTCAGGATATTCCAAGATGCCAGGATTATTTCAATAGAGGTGATGTAGAGATGTTGCTGCTTCTCCTTTGTGGCTCCCAATGTCTTGAAGTATCAAGCCCAACATCCAATGGATCATTCCAGAAATTACCATGAAACTTCTTGGAATGATTTTACATCGCCCAGACAAATTATAATTATCCTGATAAAACAAATTACAGCAGTGTGAATCTGCAGCCTCTCCACTGCAAGACAGGACCTTTCTAAAAGGAAAAATCACCATCTTTTGTTGGGAAAATCAGTCCCAAGTCCTGTCATCTTAACCAGGAATGGGAATTCCCATCCAGGAATGGGAATTCTTTGTGTCTGTCCCTCTCTGCAAGCCAGCCCTGCCACGGATTAGAAAATGAGGATAGGATCAGTCTGTTCCTTGATGGAGAATAAAATGTGCCAATAATCCATCGGAATGATGGAATAAATCCAAATAAACTGCCCCATCTGGAGGGAAACAGTCAATGAGAGCAGGGAGAAAAGTGGCTTTATGATAAAATCATCTATTAATGGGCACTGGAACTGCAATGGAGCCTGGAAAATGAGGAATTTGTATCAGTTGTGAGGGGTATGGATCAATTTTGAGGACTATGGATCAATTGTGAGGGATATGTATCAATTTTAAATGGTTTGAATTTATTATCAAGGCTCAGAACTACCTGGAGATAACAACTGCTCTAAAAAGAATTAGAATGTCCCTGCTTTTTTTTGCCAAACCAATAATAAACGGAAGGTGTGAAAGTTCCCTTTATTCTGTGGAGAGCTCCTGAATGCAAGGAAAGTGTGAGAAATCCTGTCACAAGGAATTTCCTGTCAGGAATTTCCAGTGGGGAAGCTGCTCGTGGAGCCCCTCCCTGGGAGATGAGTGTGGTGTCCACAGAGAGGACTTGTGGTGACACCAGCAATTCCATGGATGATGGATAATGACTGGAGTGATTCCCAAGGGAGTGATGGTCCATGGAAGCTCCCCCAGGCAGGTGGAGGAGCTGGACAACACCCAGGGAGAGATCCATGTCCTACCAAGCCAAGGACACAAAATCAGAACCTTCATCTGCTTTGTTCCTCCGTGCTGGGGCATCTTCAGTCCTGGGGGAATTGTGGGAAGACCTGAAGGGGCTGGAGAGTGTCCAGGGCAGGGAAAGGAGCTGGGAAGGGGCTGGAGAATCCCTGAGGAGCTGGGAAGGGGCTCAGCCTGGAGCAAAGGAGGCTCAGGGGCCCTTGTGGCTCTGCACAGCTCCTGCCAGGAGGGCACAGCCGGGGGGGTCGGGCTCTGCTCCAGGGAACAGGGACAGGAGCAGAGGGAACGGCCTCAGGCTGGGCCAGGGCAGCTCAGGGTGGGCACAGCAGGCATTTCCCCATGGAAAGGGGGCTCAGGCCTTGGCACTGCCCAGGGAGAGTTGGAGGGATTTCAAGCCCTGTGGCACCTGGGGACAGGGGTCAGTGGTGGCCTTGGAAGTGCTGGGAACAGTTGGATTTGATGATCCCAAAGGGATTTTCCAACCTCAGTGATTCTACTCAAGACTCTTCTTGCCTTCAGTGATTTCACTCCTGATGTGGTTCCTCAAAGCGTGGTGGAACCCAAAGGAAACCTCTCCAAAAAAATCCTCATTCCCAGAGACCCTCCCAGCATTCCCTGCATCCAGGACCTCCAATAGTGAACCCAACATCCTCTGGCCCATCTCCGCTGGAAAACCTGATTTTGT
>NW_005054303.1:15671923-15678745 GCF_000277835.1 Geospiza fortis | reverse complement strand
TCCTGCTCTCCCTGTTCCCAGCTCCACAGGCAAAATGATTTGCAAACCTCCCCATTAACAGCCGCAGACAGGCCTGAATAATAACGTTGGAATTGGGAATAGAATCCAAAGGATTTGGGAGGGAGCACGGGGAAAGCAGCAGCTTGTCTTTAAATCTGTGCACTGCCTTCCAAACTCTGTTTTATGAGGCAATTACAGGTACAAAGTTGAATATTGGAAAGTGAGACAGGAGGAGAGGGATTTATGGAGCTAAAAAATCAGCTGGGATGAATTCCAGCAGCATCCATGGACAGCCTTATTTGTGTCCTGTGTCAGTCTAAATAATCTTAATTTTTAATGCCACACTTTGCAAGCAGAGTTCTGTCGAAATCCATATTTTGTGTAATTATGGGAATTAATCTCCTAAGTATTACAGGACAACAAAGGAATTATATTTACTCAGCATCTTCTGCTGTTAAAAATTAACTACATGGACAAGTTAATTATTCCAATTTACCTTTCCCTGGCTGGTGTGAATTTGTCCTTGGTCTTTGTGACTCCTTTATATTCCAACCACAACATTCCCTCTCATCCTGCTGCTTCGTCCCATGATAACTATGGGGATGGATATCCCTGAATTCCACAAGGTTTAGGGAATAATCTCACAGGTTCTCCTCAGCCCATTTGGGCTGGAATTCCCATTTTCCCTTCAAATCCAACCTCTTAACCTGTTATCAGTTGGGAAGAAGAAGAAGCTGTGGCTGCTCCATCCCTGGAAGTGTTCAAGGTTGGATGGGGTTTGGAGCAACCAAAGCTCAGATCCTTCCTATTTTAAATATGGGTATGGAATATTTACACCTCTTCCCACTCATTTTTCCTTCTTACAAAACCATTTTTGTTTGGAAGACTCTTGGCTCCTGCCCTCAGACAGTGCAGGATTATCCTCTCCAAGACCAATTCCCAAAAAAACCCCAATATAAATAATTCCATTTTGCCTCCCTCAATAACGTCTCTGTTTATTTAGGTTCTGGAGCGCTCTGGTTTTTTTTGGAATTTCTGACAGGAAAGCCTGTCTGTGATAATAATTTTAATTCTAAAAAAATTAAAAAATTCAAATTATCTGGTTCTCATCTAAATTTTCCACAGCACCAGGGTTTGCATATTCATCACCTCCCTGGGTCACCAAACTCACGCTGCCCTTGACCTTGCTAAATGTCAAAAAGCTCCTGGGATTTCTCTTTCCTTATCCAGCCATCCGTGATTTCCCTATTTTTTCCCCTGCCTTGCTCCATGTGGATAAATTACACCCAAAGCCATCCTTGCCTCTGGGTTATTCTGAAATCAGCCTCCATCAGATGAGGATCTTAGAGAATAGATTTTGCTGTTTTACAGTTTTCTGGGAAGTTTCTGGACTGGGAATTAAGGAGCAGGGAATGATCCATAGGTTAAAAACCTCAACATGGGAATTATCCATCTGGAGTGCCTCAATCTCTCTGTATTTATATATAAAATAAATGCAGCAATAAATATCTCCACAGGAAGGTCCAAGCTTTAAGCTCAGCTTAGCAGCATCAACCTCTTCCATATCCTGAAAAAAATCCTTTCGGGCAGGAAAGTGGAATTCATCAGATAACAACCAGCAGGGTGGAAAAAAAACACTTTGGAAAGCAAATCAAAATTATGAAAGCAACGGGAGCACCATTATTTCAATATTTTCAAGTTGTTAAGGTCATTACATCATTGGAAGAGAAGGGAAAAAATGGCTCAGAATTAAAAAAAATGGACCCTGTTCTAAACTTGTTTTTAGGCTGTCCTTTCTCCCACCACAAACAGCCCAAATTAAACCCAACTTTTATCTCCAGAGAAGGAATTCATTCAGAAAGTGATAAATGCACCAGCCTGGGAATGGATTGGGTTATGTAATATTTGTCCTGAATATTAATCAGCTTTTCCCACTCAAATCTTCAATCGTAAGGGGGAAAAAAAAAGATGTAAATAATATTAATATTAAATGCAAATTCTGCTTTCCTTCATCATTCCAGCCTGCCTAAGCAGAGATTTATAAGAGATTTGTTTTAAAATCCAGATATTTGCCCCACTTGATTTCTCAGATTCCTTGGTTATCCCTTTTTAATGAGTTTTCATAATTAAAATTTTATAATCTGGAAGATTTCACTCTTTGGGAGTTTCACCACACTCCTGATCTGCATTCACAAGACAATTCCATGAAGTTGGTAAATTCCCACAGGGATTGGCCACCCTACCTGTTCAAACATCTTCTCCTAATGACTTTCCTAAAACTCCAAGAGTTTTTAGCTCATTAATCCCAGTCCCATTTGGGATGGGGAACGCTTCCTTCTCGCACAACAATTTTTATTTCATTATTAATACAATATTTGCATATAAATATTTCATCAGGCAGATATTTCCAGAGCAGACCCAGCACATTCCTGAGCTGACAAATCGCCTTTCCAAGGCAGAAAAATTCCTTTTCCCATTCCCAGCTGCAAAGAAATTGAAAATCAAGGAAAGAGGACTCAGGGCTGGATTCTCCAGCTGATGGAAAATGAGAATAATGAATTTCTGCTGCTCCCCTCAGCACCTGAGATCATCCCTCACCCTCATCTTTCTCCTTAATTAGCTCTGTTCCATTCCCAATCTAATCCCTGCAGGATGAGTCCCTTTTCCAGAATTACTTGGGATTTATTACCAAGGAAGAACGACACAAATAAAGCTGAGCTCCAGCAGAACAGGAAATTCTGGAACACCCCAATGTGGCCACCAAAGCTCTGCCAGCCAGGCTTCCATGAAGTATCTTGGATGTTTCAAGAGGCTTTCCAAGGGTTTGGAGATGGATGAATTTGGGAAGGGGTTTGGGCTCTAAATAGGATTTTATGGATTTCAGAAAGAAAAGGGAGCTGTGGAAAACAATCTCATCCTCACTGCTCGGATCACTTGGGAAGGGGCACGATGGAAACATTGCCTTAGGTGGCACCTGGTGGCACTTTGATGTCCCCTCCCTCTGCGACAGCTGGAAAAGTGGGGCTGGCAAATTGTCCCTGGGTTGGTCCCTGTCAGCCACCAGCAAGGTTTGATTTATTCCTTAAAAATTTATTTATCTGCAATTGCAGCTGGAAGATCATAAAATAGAATCCCAGAGTGGCTTGGGTTGGAATGGACATTAAACCCCACCCAGTGCCACCCCTGCCATGGCAGGGACACCTCCCACTGTCCCAGGGTGCCCCAGTGTCCAGCCTGGCCTTGGGCACTGCCAGGGATCCAGGGGCAGCCACAGCTGCTCTGGCAATTCCAGCCCAGCCAGGAATTCCCAATTCCCAATCTCCCATCCAACCGATGATGGGAAACCTCATCTTAGAGCAACCTGGGGCAGTGTGAGGGGTCCCTGCCCATGGAGGGGATTGGAATGGGAGAGGTTTGAAATTCCCTTCCAACCCAAACCATTCTGTGACTCCAGGATTTCCATTTTCCTAGGGAAATTTTAGGATTTAAGGTAAACACACACACACAAAAATCTTAAACCACAATTCAAGGACAAACCATGAGCAAGACCGAAAATCCATAATTTTCCTGGAGAACTCCCATGCTGGGATTCTGACATCACTGAGATGGGATAAAGGGATGGCAGCAGAAAAGAGAGGTGAGGAAAACAAAAAACTCATTAGATGAGGGGGTCAAATTAGAAATAAATCCTTTGTATTTGAATTCACTTTTCATTTTTCTTTAGCTTGACCCAACAGATGTGGCCTGGAGCAGTAATTCCACAGAAGGATTCGCCCTGTGGAACAGATTCCCAAGGAATGGGCACATTCCCAAGGCTGCAGAGGGTGGGATTGTTGGGGTGTCTGTGCAGGGCCAGGGGTTGGATTTGTGATCCTTTTGGGTCCCTTCCCACTCAGGACATTCCATAATTCCTTGAAAATAGATTCATTCACCACTTTTAGTGAGACAAGGTCCTGCTGTCACAAGGAGAACCTTCCCAAGAATGGAAATATTCTCACTCAGCACATCCACAGTGAAATCCATGAGTTATTCTCTAAATAAAAGCGTTCCATTAAAAATCTTTCCCCGCTCATCACTGCTGGAAGCATCCAGGATAAATATTCCCAAATTCTGAAAAGAACTGGTTTTTATGACAATTGGTTAAATGCCACCGTCGGTACAGAAACGCTGCTCAAGTCGTTGGGAACAAAAACTTTCCTCCCACAGGAAAAATAATCAAAGCTTTCCATAATTTTTCTCCATTCATCTCCAATTTGTCACTTGCCAGGATGTGAACAAAGGGAGCAGAATTCTAAACACGGAGAGATGAAAGGGAAAACGCCTGGAAATACCTGTTGAACTCCTACTTCTTGGAAGCATTTTCAGGTTGTGCCTCTTCTCTCAGAATTAGGAAAATTCTGCATCTCAAGCAGAATAAAACTGCATCAAAAGAGGGGGTTTGGCAGCAGGAAAAGGTGGGAAAATAACATCAACCCCAGCAAGGCATCCCCAGAATCTGAGTCAGCAGAGTCATCCCATGGGATCCCCCAGGAACTGCCTCAGGTCCTGAGGAAGTGGGAAGCTGTTGGAATTCCTCAGCCACAAATTTTTTACTTTTCTCAGCAAATTCATGCTAGAAAAAGGGAAAAAAATCTACTTCCCCCACTCCTTATTTAGAAGGATCAACACTCCACTGTTTCTGTGGTGGTTCTCATTCCCAGATTCACAGAATCCTGGGATCATTGAGGCTGGAAAAGAGCTCCAAGATCAGAGTCCCAGCTGTGCCCAATGCCCACCTTGTCCCAGCCCAGAGCTCTCAGTGCCACCTCCAGGGGACACCTGCAGGGATGGGCACTGCAACCCTCCCTGGGCAGTGCCAAGGCCTGAGCCCCCTTTCCATGGGGAAATTCCTGTGTGCCCACCCTGAGCTGCCCTGGCCCAGCCTGAGGCCGTTCCCTCTGCTCCTGTCCCTGTTCCCTGGAGCAGAGCCCGACCCCCCGGCTGTGCCCTCCTGGCAGGAGCTGTGCAGAGCCACAAGGGCCCCCTGAGCCTCCTTTGCTCCAGGAAAAAATGACTGAGCCAAGGACAGGAGGCACAGATCCCTCACTCTCAAGTTCCAGTGGGATGAACCCGCTCCTAACACAGCTGACCCCACAACTAAGAGAAATCCACAGGGGGAGAAGATTCCGTCCTCCCTTCATCCTCAACTTTGGGATTTAAAGCTGGAGCAGCAGGAAAAAGCTGGGGTGGAAGTCCTGCAGATCCCAGCCATGTAATCAATGCATCCATGATCTGTTACAAAGCAGAGCCAGGAAAAACAAATCAGTTGCTTGTCAGCACTGAGGACATGTGAGGAGCAGCTCTTCCCTGGAGGCCCCAAAAGAGGTCACTTGTGCTGAGCACAGAGCGCTCCTAAAAAGCCAAGTGACAGAAGATTGGGGCGTCTGAAAGTGGAATAAATGAGGGCTGCACTTCATAAAGCACCCAAATTAAGTCCTGACAGAGCAGCAGAGGCAGGGAAGTCACTCAGCCCAAAGAATGGCTCATTATCCCCCCGTTATTCCCCAGAAGCCACCTCAAACCAGGCTTTCCATGCTCTGACAACAAACACCACATGTTTCCAAAATAAAAAATAACCGATTCCCCCCTTTTTCCCTCCCCATTCCCGAGGCTGGCTGAGCAGAGCAGAGCAGGCTGGATCTGGATGCGGATCAGCTTCCAGGGAAGAGCTCTTGCCCTCTTTTTCCCCTCCTTGTTTTACACAGCAGCAACAAATGAGCTCAGGATCAGCTCAGCATTTAGAGAAATATGTGCTCCCATCTCATCTGCTTGTTCGTGTGTCAAGGAATTCAAAGCTGTGGGGAAAATAATGATTGCCTCACACTTGGTTGGGGTTTTTTTTTGTTTTGTTTTGTTTTTCCTGTTTTTTTTTTTTTACCAGAAATGAGATTCCTATGTCATTTTTACTTCCACATTTACAAGGAATTCATGGATTCAGGGAACTACAGAGACAAACAACCCCACATCAAATATGTAACAGCCATAAGACTCTTGCCGCTGTTTGTTTAGGTGAGGAATAAATCAGCTTTTTCTCGGCACAACAAAGAGAAAACCGAGGGAAACCGAGGCTTTACTCACACTGCACAATGAGCTGCACCAAGGCCTCTCTGGGTTTGACATTGAACCCGTTGTACTGGCTGGTCTGGCACCGGTAGGTCCCGCTCATTTCCCGGGAAACGTTGACGATCCGCAGGATCCCGTCGTAGCTCTCGGTCTGCAGGGCTCCATCGGGCATGGCCACCTCCTTGTCAGCCCGTGACCACAGGATGATGGGCTTGGGCTTCCCTGTCACCTGGCACTGCAGCTCGATGGTGTCCCCTTCCCGCGTCACCAGTGGGGACTTCTCCTGAGGCACCGTCAGGTTGGGGGGCACTGGGAAGGGGAGAGCAGAGGGGTCAGCAATCGGGCACCAGGCATGGATTTCCTGCTCAGGATCATCCATGGGAAAGGGGATTTATCTGTGACGGTTGTCACAAGGGTTTTTGGGTGAAGGAAGAGACGAGATCCTTGACTCCATTACCAGAAGGCTTGATTTATTATTTTATGATGTATATATACTACATTATAACTATACTACAAAGAAAAAGCAGGAGAGCTTTTCAGAAGCTTCCTAAGCTAAGAACAGAAAAGTAAAGAATGATAACAAACCCCGCTCTCTCGGACTGTGTCTGAGCGAGCCCAGTTCTGGATTGGCCATTATTTCTAAACATCCAAGCTGGGCCAATCCAGATGGACCTGTTGCATTCCACAGCAGCAGATAACCTATTGTTTACATCTTGTTGC
>NW_005054303.1:15666767-15671887 GCF_000277835.1 Geospiza fortis | reverse complement strand
TCATAAAAGAAATGTCTGTGACAGATTTATCCGCAGCAATGTGTGGGTTGTGCTCTTTGGAAGCTCCCACATTTGTTTCTCAGCAGCCTGGAGAGCCTCAGAGGAGAATTCCCAGCCCTGATATGACACTTGTGCCATCCCAGTGCTCCCATCGCCCTCCCACCATTGCTCACTCCCCCACTGCCAGTTCTGCTTCCCTTTAAAGGGTCATTTGGCACTAAATCCCTTTTTTTATAACAGGATGGCAGCTGATTTTTTTATCATGGATAAATGGCTATGGATGAGGAAGGATTGTGGCAACTGAGACATCACCTCAGAATTGGAGGCCGGACCCCAAAATGCAGCTGGGGTCTGCCAAGGGGGGTTCATCCAAGTGGTGTTTATTCCATGGGGACTGGCATTAACAATCCCAAAAGGCACACTGGAATTATTTCCAGCAGGAGTTGGGCAGCCCCATGGAGAAGGAGCACCTCACAGTGAGCAGGTGATGGCCAAGGACACCAAGGATGTGGATGTGGGGGAGCAAATCCAGAGGAACCCATGGAGCTGCTCCAAGGGCTGGATCTGCTCTGGAGCCAGGCTGGGAGAGCTGGGAATGCTCCCCTGGAGAGGAGAAGGCTCCAGGGAGAGCTCAGAGCCCCTGGCAGGGCCTGAAGGGGCTCCAGGAGAGCTGGAGAGGGACTGGGGACAAGGCATGGAGGGACAGGAGCCAGGGAATGGCTCCCAGTGCCAGAGGGCAGGGATGGATGGGAGATTGGGAATTGGGAATTCCTGGCTGGGCTGGAATTGCCAGAGCAGCTGTGGCTGCCCCTGGATCCCTGGCAGTGCCCAAGGCCAGGCTGGACATTGGGGCACCCTGGGAGGTGTCCAGGCTTGTTTGGAAAACACTTGGAATGCTGTGGTGTGGGTGGAGAGATGGAAAATCCTGATTTAAATACTGCCCACCCTCCTTTTCCTTTGGTGCCACCTGAAAACTCATCTTTCCTGATGGATCTCCTGTCCTGAAGCAAGGACAGACATTCCCTGTGGGAACACAGCCCCTCCAGGAGCTTTCCGTCTCCTCCCTGTCCTTCCCTCAGCTCCTTTCCTGGAATGCCAGGCCTGCCAAAACCCAGCCTGCACCTCCCTCCTGTCTGCAGGAAAAATATTCCGAAGAGATTTCCAACCCCCAAGGGACAGAAACAACAAACTCGTCCCAGTGAGAAGCAATTCCAGCTTTCCCCCGAGATCTGCTCCCTGCCTCCAGCCCTGACAAGCCTGGTAGGAATCAGAGTTGAAATCTGGGGCTTTCACAGGAACCAAAGTGCTGCTTTCAGCTGTTTTGAAGGCTTTAATAGCTCCCGTCAGGTGAGACAGGCAGACATGGGAAGAGCTTTTTCCACAGCGAATGGAAGGAAAAATTATTTTATACTTAAAAAAAAAATTAGGAAAAATTAAAAAGAAATAAACAACAGCTGCTTAATAGAACATTTCCAATACTAATAAAACATGATTAATTCTCAGTTATGTGGTTTTGTGCCACAGCAGGTTCTGAGCACAAGAAAATTCCCAGGGGAGAAGGAGCACTGTGAAATCATGGACCAAAGCGGGAGAAAGGTGCTGTTCCAAGAAGAAAAATACAGTTTATAGGGAAAGGTGCCTGCCTGCAGCCAGGATTTTCCAGCTCCCCTGGCTTGTGGCTTCTCAGTTGAGAGCAAATATGACAGAGGCCTGTGTGGATCAGGAAAAATCCTGGATTTGTCCTTTCCCAGCCTGTGCACTGGATCTGCTCCTGGCTGGGACTGGTGGGATCCAGGCCTTTCCCAGCTGGATGGATGCTGGAGGCTCCTCAGGCTTCCCTGGGAATCTCAGCCTGCCCTGGCTCAGGGATTCACTGCCCTCCAGAGCTGAGGGGTCACTGGGATGAGATCCCTGATCCCAATATCCTGAGGGAAAAGCCCTGGGCCAGCCCACCCAGCTCTGCTGCAGCCCCAGCTGGGGCCAGGCTGGGAATTGTCCCTCTGGGAATTGTCCCTGTGGAGCTATCCCTGGATAGGTGGTGCTGGCAGCCTCTTCCAGATCCCAACATCTCCAGGCTGTGTGAGAGCAAAGGGTGAGCAAAAAGTTATCCCATCCCAGTCTGGGAATACAATCCCAGCCTGGGAATGCAATCCCAGTCTGAGCTATCCAATCCCAGTCTGAGCTATCCAATCTCAGCCTGGGAATGCAATCCGAGTCTGAGTTATCCAATCCCAACCTGAGAATCCAATTCCAGTCTGGGAATCCAATCCCAGTCTGAGCTACCCAATCCCAACCAGGGCATCCAATTCCAGTCTGAGCTATCCAATCCCAGCCTGAGAATCCAATTCCAGTCTGGGAATCCAATCCCAGTCTGGGAATCCAATCCCAGCCTGGGAATCCAATCCCAGTCGGAGCTATCCAATCCCAACCTGGGAATCCACCATTCCAGCTGGGACAAGGCGGGGAACTTGGGAAAAACACAGGAAGCACGCCCATGTTTGGAGGGGGGTGGGAAAGCAGATCCACGACAAAAATCCCCTGTGCAAGTGCAATCATTCCCCCTCTTTTCCCACCGGTTTTTCCTGAAAAAGCAGAGATAGCAGCACAGCAGAAAAAGCTGCACCTCGCTGAGATAAGGAGCAGCACCACAAGGGTGGTGACAGCTGATAAGGAAGGCTCTGTCAGTGTCCCAGATGGAAAGATCCCTCCAATCCCTGACTCCTCATCTCCCGTGGCATTTTGCAGTGCCTGTCACTGCCAGGCAGCTGAGAGCTCGTTACGGCTCCCAGGATTTATTCCTGCTCTTCCTGGAAGCAGCAGAGGGGACAGGAGAGACAAGGCCATCCATTAGGATGAAGAATTCCAGGGGCAATGACATCAATCCAAAGCCTGGCTGCAGCTCTGGGTCACTTTTGAGTAACAATGAGGCCCTACCAAGAATTTCTCCATACCCCACCCCATTTATGGCTCCAGCTCCCTCAAATTAAGACCCTCTAATTAGGGAGATTATCCACTCTCTAATTATAGGGAGAAGAAGTTCCAAATCTTTGCTCAGGGATGAAGAATTCCATGGACAATGCCATCAATCCAAGCCTGGTTGCACCTCTGATCACATTTGAGGAACAGTGAGGTCCCACCAAGAATTTCTCTGGCCCCCACCCCATTTATGGCTCCAGCTCCCTCAAATTAAGACCCTCTAATTAGGGAGATTATCCACTCTCTAATTATAGGGAGAAGAAGTCCCAAACCTTTGCTCAGGGATGAAGAATTCCATGGACAATGCCATCAATCCAAGCCTGGCTGTACCTCTGGGTCACGTTTGAGGAACAGTGACCAAAGCAATGAGGTCCCGCCAAGAATTGTTTGCTCCCCACCCCATTTATTGTCCCAGCTCCCCCAAATTTAGACCCTCTAATTAGGGGGATTCTCCACTCTCTAATTAAGGAGAGAAAAAGCCCAGACCTTTGCGCAGGAGGGTTTTTGGCAGGGTTTCCCCTTTCCAGCCCAGCTATTTGTTGTCACAACCTCACAGGTATTTAATTATCTCTGAGCTGTCTGTTCCACTGGCAAATGTAGCTGGAAATAGCAACAGGCTGGAAAATAAATCCCTGTTTTTGGGGGTGACACAGCAGGCACTGGCAGCCTGGGCACGTGGGATTTGTCTCCGTGAGCAACCCGCCTCAAAAGGATTGAGGAGAAAATAAAACCTGGATGGGTTTTTTTTCCCCCAAAGATTTTGGGAGACCCCAGAGCAGGGAATGGGGAGTCTGGGTGAGCAAGGTTAGGAGCAGGGAACCATGGAATTGTTCAGGTTGGAAAATCCTCTGAGATCATTGAGTCCAACTGTTCCATGGCCACCACTGCCCCAAGTGCCACATCCAGAGGGATTTTAAATTCCACCAGGGATGGGGACTTCACCCCTGCCTAGGGCTGGAGAACCCTTTCCAGGCAGGAATTCTCCCTGATACCCAACTAAACCCTTTCCAGGCAGGAAAGGAATTCTCCCTGACATCCAACTAAACCCTTTCCAGGCAGGAATTTTCCCTGATATCCAAATAAACCCTTTCCAGGCAGGAATTCTCCCTGATACACAACTAAACCCTTTCCAGGCACAATTTGAAGCCGTTTCTTCTCTTTCCACCACTTGTGCAAGGTTGAGCAGGCAAAGGCGGCTCCAGGGGCCCAAATCCAGGAGGAACGGAGCAGGGATGAACCAAGGGTGTGCCAGCCAAGGTGCTGCCGGTGGGGTGGGCAGCGAGGGGTGCCAGGCAGGTGCCACCAGGCAGTCACCAGCTGTGCCAGCTGTTGTCTCCCAGCAGGTGCTGCTGTGGCACAAGGAGAGCCCTGGAGGGCTCAGCCTCTTCCCGAGGGCTCCTGCAGCTCCAGAGGCTGCTCCGAGGAAAGGGCAGCTCTGCCCCTGCTTTGAGAAATGGAAAGGTACCCAAATCCTAGGTGGAAACAAGAAATGTTCCCTCATTCCTGCAGTCCACTGCCCGGGCTGGAAAAGGACAAATCCATGATTTTTCCTGATCCTAAGCAGAAACAACAAATGTTCCCTTATTGCTGCACCAAGGGGTTCTAAAATAAATTCACGCTCTCAGCAGTTTCCTGAAGTGGAGTGTGACACCGGGAGAACAAAAAGCTTTGGTGACACTTGGAAAAGTGACACCACCTGGAGAACAAAAGGCTTTGGTGACAGAGGACAAAAAGCTTTGGTGACACCCAGAGAACAAAAGGCTTTGGTGACACTCGGAGGAAAAAAAGCTTTGGTGACACTTGGAGATCAAAACTTGGAGAGCAAAAAGCTTTGGTGACACTCGGGGGACAAAAAGCTTTGGTGACACCTGGAGAACAAAAAGCTTTGGTGACACCTGGAGAACAAAGAGCCTTGGTGACACTTGGGTAGCACCGATTTAAAGCCACGCTGTCACCCTGTGAGTGGGCAGTGGCCCGTGGTGAGCAGGTTCTGCTGATCTGTGTCCAATTCTGGTTTTAAATAAAATATCTGAGACAACTCAGCCTCCCTGAGCTGCTGATCCAGCACGAGGTGAGGTGGCAGGAGGTCACTGCTCTCCTGTCCTCTGATTCTTTGTTCTGCTCTCCAGACAGACATTCGTGCT
>NW_005054303.1:15662279-15666755 GCF_000277835.1 Geospiza fortis | reverse complement strand
GCTGGAGAGAGTAAAACCAGAAAGGAACTTTTCCAGCTGCTCTCCTGTGGCAGTTCCAGTGCAATTCCAGAGGATCCATGATCCAGCATGGTCTCAAGGAGAACGGGGACAGGACAAGACAGCTATTTCTGAGAAAAAAAAAAAAAACACCAAAATTCCTGAGCCTAATATGTTTATTCCTTGTGTATTCAGGGTGTTGTTAGTTCTACTCGAGCTCTCTGAAGTCCTGATGGATCAAATTCCAGCTTAATTAATGGATCAGACAGATTAATTAAATGCCAGAGAGCCGTTGGCAGAGGCAAGAAGCTGCAGACAGAGAAATCCTTCAGCGGCGCTCTGATCCCATTAAAACCTCCCTGCCCATGGAGGCTGGACAGGCTCTCAAAACAATTCCATTATTTCCATGATTCCAGCACAATCAGAGGGGGACAAGGAGCCCCCACAAGTGGTGGCCTCACAACTGCTGAGCTCTTCCCTGGGGATTTTGGGGGTTGCTGTCACTTCTGCGTCCTTGGGAACCTTCAGGAAAACATTTCCTTGGAGCAATCCCTGTCAGCGACAGTGAAAAATCCTGCGATAATGTGGCCAGGCTGCTCCTTATGGATTCACCCTGATAATTAGGATCAAGCATGGCAAAGGAGTGTTTGAGCAGCACATCATGAAATCATCCAAAACTGGAGATCACCCAGAGAGAATCTCCCCAAGGAGCTGTTGGAATTGCCATTATCCAAGGAATTCAAGCCCAGCCTGGCTCAGGAATATTGAGGGATCCACGCTGTGCCGGCTGGAAGGGAGAACAAAGTTATTTGTGTGTCCTACTTGTGCAATATTTATGAATTTGAAGGGCTGAGTGGCCAGGATTAATCATCCTGTGCCTGAGAGCTGCAGTTTGGGCCCAGCTCATGATTCATGCCCTGACGTGATGCCGGAGTTAAGACAGGGCTGAGCCGGGGCACAAAATAGATTTGAGCAAGATCATTCCACCCAGGAAGGGCAGCGAGGGATAATTATTCCTGAGGGATAATTACGCTGCTTCTGTCTGTAAACAGAGGCTGGAACTGCTCAGCTGCTCTGGTTTTTTGGGAGAAATGTTGGGGAACACCGAGGAGCTGCTGCTGAAAGGGACCCAGAGGTGAGAGAAGAGCCCGGGGGGAGATTTGCTGATCCAGGAAAATGATTGGAAAAGCAGCTGAAGCCAAGAAAACTTAGGAGAATTTCCTTTACCCTTTCATCCCCATGGAAGAGGGTCCATCAAGGCCCTGGTGTGGAAGGGAAATGGAGCGGCCTGTCAGGAATTCCTGGCTGGATTTCACAGGTGCTTTCCTATTATTCCAGCTCCTGTGTCCCCTCAGGCAATGTCCCAATTCCAAAGGGGAAATTCCATGTTTTCTGGAGCACAAACCACTCCTAACTGCACACGAGGACACAATATCCACCATGGATTTTGTGGAATCACAGAAGCCTTTAAATTGGAAAAGCCCTCCAAGATCACCAAGTCCAACCATCAACCAGCACCACGGTCACCTCCAACCCATGGTCCCAGGTGCCACATGCACACATTTTTTGAACATTTCCGGGGAAGGGAACTCCCCTGAACAGCCTTTCCATCCTTTCTGAGAAGGAATTTTCCCTAAAATCCAATTTAAGCCACCTCTGAGGCCATTTCCTCTCACTCTGAAGTGATGGCGAGGCCTGGGACAAAGGCTCCAATCCTGAGGGTTGGGATGATCCTGATTTTTGGACAAAAATTCTGCTCAGGCAGGGAAATAATTCCAAGATCAGTGCTTGGAACACAGCACTAAAGCCCCAAACCACCACCTTGCTCTGCAGCCAGAGGAAAGAGGAACATTTAAAACCCAGAACATGCAGAGCCAGCGGGAAATTAGGGAAATGAATTCCAGTGTTTTTGCAGGAGCCGTGCTGAGGAGCATCCATGGATGAGGAGAACCACGGGATGAGGAGTCCATCCGCAGCCCTCTGGAGGAGAACAAAGGGACTCGGCCTCACAGGGGGTGTCAGCTCCCAGAAATCCTGCTGGAGTCAATCCATGGATGGTGGATTTTTCCTCCTGATTCCCCAAGGGATTGTGAGCAGGACAGAAGGGCCTCCCAAGGATGGAATCAACAAGAAAAGCTCTGCACATTAAGCACGAAACCAGAACCATAAAAGACAGAGATTTGTAACAAAATGCAACGTTTTTCTGTCCCTTCTGCTCCCTGCTCCTTCCCAAGATAAATCCCAAGGATAACAGCTCACCAAAGCCATCCATTTGCTGCAATAACCAAAGGCCTCTGCCATCAATGACTGCGCTGGACGGTGCTTAAAGTTTACAAATATCTCAATTAGCCACTAATTACCTCCCAAACCCCACATCCTCGTTATGCAAGGTCTGTGATTCCAATAAACATTCGGAGCTGGAATCAAGGTCTCTTTTATGTCTCATCAAAGCAGGAACAGGATGACCAGAGGAGTCCTGGGGCACCACCGGATCAAGGCTGCAGGTCCTGGAACAGCAGCCCGGAGTTTTAATTAATTCATTATTTAATGGAGAGCTGATTAGCTTGACAGGGAAGCCCTTTTCATATTGCAGAGCCTCACACGGAGCAGCTCTCCAGGAATTTCTCTGCCTGGATGTAGCAGAACTTCTGGAAAGCCAAATTTATCCCTGGAAGTGTTGGAGCAACCTGGGATAGCGGAAGGTGGCCCTTCCAACCCAAACAGCTCCATGATTCCATGATTCCATAATTCTGTGATTTCATAATTCCATGATTCCATAATTCTCTAATTCCATAATTCCATGGTTCCATAATGTTCTGATTCCACAATTCCATGATTCCATGAGATCTGGAGGCCTCCAGGCCGCCGTGTGTTCATCCAAAGTCCGCGTCCCGCTCCGGGATGTTCCCATCCTGAGGTGGTACAAGCTCAGCACATCCTCAGGGCCATCCCAAGGGCAGGAATTTGTCTGATGTTTTTCCATGTGGGACATCTGGCTGTGCCCACACGGGGTGGAAATGAGCCACAGGAAGGGCTCCCTTAGGAAAAGAGGGATCAGCACTTCCTCCAGACCTTCCCGTGGCAATTCAGAGCAGCAAAGCCAGAAAATAAAGGAAAACACCCCAAAAAACCAAATCTCTTCCCTGCTCAGTGATGTCTCCAGGGAAAAGGTGGAAAGGGAACGAGCCAGAAGGGATAAATGCTGATTTTTGGGAATAAAAACAGTGCCCTGAATAGAGCAAACCGTCCCAATCCCAAAGCTGATTCTTCCTGCTTAAATCCAACATCTGAGGCAGAGAAAAAATCCCTTGCACAGGCTGACACCCTCCAATCCACCTCTTTTTTTTCACTTACCACAAACCCACTTTATTGAGGTTTTCGTTGCTTTTTTAACATCTTGTTGCTTTTTTAGCATCTTCTGCCTCCAGGTTTCCATGGCACGATCCCACATATCCCGAAAAACCCAGCCTGGCTCTCAGTAACATTTGCCCAGGGTGGGTTTTATGGATGACAGGGCTTTTCTAGGGCAGATATTCCACGTTTGAGTCTCGATTCCCGCTCTTCACTGACCTATTTTACTGAGATATGGGGGGAGCAGCGAGGGGATTACTTCAGGTCCATTTATGTAAGATACTCAGGACACAAATCCGTGGGTTTTCCTGCGGAAAATGTCAAGGGGAAAAACATATTCCTGCAAAACAAGGGCAATTCCAGAGCCACACGTCCCTTCCCAACCTCATGGAGAATTCACGGATTTCCTCCTTCCTTAGGATTTGATGGCCCCACTCCAGGAGGAGCTGCACAAACATCAGGAAGAGGAAATTCCCCCCCATCCCAGACATCCAGAGGGATGTTAATAAAGCCCTGCAAGTCGTGGCATTTGGGAAATGTGTTTGTGCCTGGGCCTTCTGTTCCTAATTAGCAGAGCAGTAATGAATCTTGATGAATCAGTAATGACCTTCAAAGCACTGCAACTATTTCAGCTTCCACTTGGCTGGGTGATGAAGTCATTCCAAGAGCAGAATTCCTTTTAGGATGCTGCAAAAGGCTGAGCTCAAATTCCATGATTTTTTCCCCCTTTCCTGATTTTCTGGAGCGTTCCAGGACAGTAAGTTTAAGGGGTGACAGAATTCATCATTTCCTGCAGGGATTGTGGCGAGCTGATAGGAATGGCCAACTAATGGTTGCCTCCAGGAAATCCCATCAGTTTTCCCGAGGATTCCCAAGGAAGTCCAGGGAATTCAGTAGTTATTGGATGCATGAGTGCACACCCAGCACTGTTTGTTCCACCTGGGCAGGCAGGTGACAAAGTCTGCATGGAATGCTCATCCATCATTCCAAAGTTGGCTCTTGTCCTCTATGAGTCCTCACAGTTCCTTTCCTGATAGCAAAATCATGGAATCATGGAATGGTTTGGGCTGTAAGAGACATTAAACCCCACCCAGTGCCACCCCTGCCATGGCAGGGACACCTCCCACT
>NW_005054303.1:15652257-15661748 GCF_000277835.1 Geospiza fortis | reverse complement strand
TTCCCAATCTCCCATCCCTCCCTGCCCTCTGGCACGGCCAGCCATTCCCTGGCTCCTGTCCCTCCATCCCTTGTCCCCAGTCCCTCTCCAGCTCTCCTGGAGCCCCTTCAGGCCCTGCCAGGGGCTCTGAGCTCTCCCTGGAGCCTTCTCCTCTCCAGGGGAGCATTCCCAGCTCTCCCAGCCTGGCTCCAGAGCAGGTCCAGCCCTGGAGCAGCTCCATGACCAAAAATGATCCAACAGGGAACTTCCTCAGGTTTCTGTTGTTTGACCAAACCAACTCAGCCCCGATCACATTTGAGGAACAGTGAACAAAACAATGAGGCTCCACCAAGAATTTCTCTGTCCCCACCCCATTTATGGCTCCAGCTCCCCCTAATTTAGACCCTCCAATTTCTCTAATTAGGGGGATTCTCCACTCTCCAATTAAGGAGAGAAAAAGCCCAGACCTTTGCGCAGGAGGGTTTTTGGCAGGGTTTCCCCTTTCCAGCCCAGCTATTTGTTGTCACAACCTCACAGGTATTTAATTATCTCTGAGCTGTCTGTTCCACTGGCAAATGTAGCTGGAAATAGCAACAGGCTGGAAAACAAATCCCTGTTTTTGGGGAAGGGTGACACAGCAGGCACTGGCAGCCTGGGCACGTGGGATTTGTCTCCGTGAGCAACCCCCCTCAAAAGGATTGAGGAGAAAATAAAAACTGGATGAAAATAAAACCAAGAATTTCTCTGTTTCTCTGATTCCCTGATCAAGGGTCAGGGAATTCCAGAGTGGTTTGGGATTGACACTGATCTCATTCCAACCCCTGCCATGGGCAGGGACACCTCCCACCATCCCAGGCTGCTCCAAACCCTTTCGAACCTGGCCTTGGGCACTTCCAGGGATCCAGGGACAGCCACAGCTGCTCTGGGAACTCCATCCCAGCCCCTCCCCACTGTCCCAGCCAGGAATTCCCAACTCCCAACATCCCACCCAAATTTCCCCTCTTTCTGTTTGAACCCGCTCCCCGTTTCCTTCCACCAGCTCCTGATGAACATTCCCTCTCCAGCTCCCTGCAGCCCCTGGAATGTGCTGGGATCCCTCCCCACCGCGGGATGCCTTCACCCCACCAACCCAGCCCAGGAGCTGCCCTCACCCGTGCTGCTGGAGATGTTGACGTCGATGCTGATGTCCGAGATGCCGCCTCCCTTGAGGGACGCCACGCAGGTGTAGGTCCCGAAATCCGTGAACTTGAGGTCGATGATGTCCAGGTTGGTGGTGCCTGGGGACACGTCAGGGTCGGTCTGGGTGATCACCATCCTCTCCGAGCTGCGCAGGGGCCGCCCGTTCTTGAACCAGCTGAAGGTGAGCTCTTCCGGGGGGATGGCTTCCACCTGGCACGAGATCTTCACCTCCCGCCCGATCTGGATGTTGTCGTCCTTGTGGTACGGGTCAGGGGTGATCCAAAAGCGTCCTTTTTTTAAGGCTGGAACAAAACAAAAATAAAAATAAAAAATAAAAAAAAAAGAGAAATTTTCTATTATAGAGTGGAAATTTGGCTTCACAGGTGTTGCTGTGGGGCACGAAATAAAACGATGCGGACGCGCAACTCTCCAAGGTTAAAAAAAAAGGCAAGTTTAATTCTGACTCCAACATTTACAGATTTCCAAATGTGATAGTGGATTGGAGGGTGACAGTGCCACCTCTCCAGTGACACTGGACAAACCAACAGGCCACCAAATTTCTCCTCCTCCACAAAAGAATTCAAGACAATGAGTTATTTACATAAAGTGCATTAAAAAGTTCGTTGCAAGAATGTAAACATCAGAAGGCTTAAAAAAACTTTAAAAAAACAGAGAGACACACTGGAGGCCTAAATATGATTTTTAAAGGGGCAGCATCCACAGGATTTGATTTTACTCCCAGGAATCTGCATGGCACCAACCTGGAATCACGAGGATGAGCCAGTTGGAAACTGGCACAGAATGAAACTCTGAGCATGAGCTGAGCTTTTTTTTTGGTGTGGAAATAAATGAGATATCAGGCAGAAATTGATTATATGATTTTTATATCTGAAATATATAATATTTTATATAATATTTTTATATATGAAATATGATTTTATGATTTTTAGGGTGAAACACTGGCACGGATTCCCTAGAGAACCAATGGATGCTCCAATCCTGGAAAAATTCAAGATCAGGTTTGGTTTTTTTTGGAGCAACCTGGGATAGTGGGAGGTGTCCTTGCTCCTGCGATGGAATAGGATGAACTTGAGGGTTTCTTCCCACCCCAATAATTCTGGGATTTTTTGGTGGAACTCCTAACCCTAACCCTTGCACCTTCCAAAGCACATGTTAAACACATGGATAATTTTTCCTAGGATCCGAAACCCTGATTAAATTCCATCACGGATAAGACAGCTGTGAAATGCTGTCACCTCCACAATGAAAACTAGAAAGTCCCAGCACCTAAATCAGGCTGAGCTGCTGCCAACCAAAATAATTCCTGAGATTTCAGGGGTTGTTTTCCATCTCTGGAGGGATTTCCAGGCTTTTCCTTATCCCTGTCCTGTCAGAGCACCAGACAAAGGGAAATATCACCCTAAAATTACTGACACAACCAGTGGGGTCAGCTCCAATCCATCTGGAATCTCTCCTGCATCCAAGACTATCCAAGCCTCTGGTGCAAATCCAATTAATTCTCCACCTCCCACCAGAGATAAGGAAATCTCAGGGTTCCAGACGGGAATTTTTTGAGGGATAACCTCCAGAGCAGGGACACAGCAGCTTTGGAAAACCTCATTTACCATCTTCTTCCTTATAAAGGAGCCTCTTATCCTGGCATTCCATCCTCAGTCTCCAGGAATGAAATATTCCTGTATCTCACTCACCTCAATTTCCTGTAAATGAACCTAAAACTCTCCAAAATTCCACCCCCACTGACATCAACTGAGGGTTGGGATGATCCTGATTTTTTTGGGGGGGAGAATGCTTCAGGATCAGGCATTTAACCTTTCAAGGACAGAGATTTTTTTGATGAACTGAATATAAAATGCTCCTGACACAATCCCAAAATCCATTTTTTTCCCTATAGAGACGTGCCAAAGGAGGTTTATGGGTTTATCCAAGTGTTTTTTTCCATATGGATGGACCCAAACCAAAAATATTAGTTAGAAATTGTACAAATCTGCAGACTGGATAGAAGTACTAAATATTGATAAATATTGATATCCAACATTTATGGAGATTTCTACAGAGAGGTTTCACAATTCCCTGGGTTCCTTTCCCCATTCCCTTTGTCCTGGATCCATTTCACAGAATCCCACAATGGTTTGGATTGCGAGAGACCTTAAATCCCCCCCAGTGCCACCCCTGCCATGGCAGGGACACCTCCCACTGCCCCAGGGTGCTCCAATGTCCAGCCTGGCCTTGGGCACTGCCAGGGATCCAGGGGCAGCCCCAGCTGCTCTGGCAATTCCAGCCCAGCCAGGAATTCCCCATTCCCAATCTCCCATCCATCCCTGCCCTCTGGCGCCGGGAGCCATTCCCTGGCTCCTGTCCCTCCATCCCTTGTCCCCAGTCCTTCTCCAGCTCTCCTGGAGCCCCTTCAGGCCCTGGAAGATTCTAGACTTTCCATGCTTTGGACATACTAAAAAATCTGTCTGCTCCATCCATGAGTGGTGAAACTGTGAGTTCAGACTCAGTTTTGTTTATTCCAACTCAATTTTGTTAATTCCAACTCAGTTTTGCTAATTCCAACGCAATTTTGCAAATTCCGAGGCAGTTTTGCTAATTCCGACTCAATTTTGGTAATTCAGTTGCTCCTTAAACAAGGACTTGCAAATTCCACACTGAACGAGCACTCCCACCACCTGGAAGAGAATTAACACTTCCAGAGCTTGGAAAAGAATTCATATTTATTTATTTATTTATTAGGTTGTCTTTTCAAAGTAGAGGGGAAAAGCCTCAATTTGAGCTATTTACCCTCAGTCCCACAGGGTAGGAGAGGCTTCGTCCATTGAGGAAGGCAACATTTTTAAGGAGAGAATGGAAAATTTGGTATTTTTCTAGGAAAAGCGTCATTTCAGATGCTGCTCCTCAGTTCCAACCACATCTTAAAAGCATCCGGCCGGTTGATTTTATTTATTCATTAATTATTTAATTTATTTACATTATTCATTTGCTTATATTTATTTAAGGGAGTTCCATGGCTTTAATCAAGAATGGAATTTTTTTGCACTCCTCTTTGCCGAGCAGCTCTCCTTCCCTTGGGAAGTTCTCAGCCAATTCCCAGGAATCAGCACTACCGAGTTGGAATCACGAGGATGAACCAGTTGGAAACTGCCACAGAATTAAACTCTGAGGCACGAGCTGAGCTTTTTTTTTGTTTTTGTGTGTGGAAATAACAGCACAAACAATGCTTACATGCACAAAAACCCCTCAATATTTTATGCAGATCCTTTTCAGGCAGGGGAAAACCAAAAAAGAACTCGATGGGCACGACCAGGGCGACGTTTCAGCCCAAATTAGTTGCTCATAACCTCAATAAACTATTTTTATTTCTGAATTTTCAGCAGTTTCTCCTGCCTAGAACTGAACAAAGTCTAGCAGAGAAGTCAGGGTAACTTTCCTTTGTGGAAAAACATGAATTATAAGGTATGAAAAGGGGGCAGAACCTCAAAATTTCAGTCAAAGCTGTTTTTGCAAGCAGAAGGGTGCTGGGAGTGGATGGGCTTTAAGGTTCTTCCAACCCAAACCATCCCATGACTCTGGATGAGGTCTCCAAAATCCCTTCAGAGCTTCCTGATTAACACCACGTTGGGAACACCTGAGCTGAGCTTGATACAAACCCAGCAGGTAAAGGAAAAAGGGGTTTTTGTATAACCTCTTCCATCCAGAAATCCCATAAAACAGTGGCTTGGGTTTTCCTCAGATGTAGATTCCTGGACCTCTGTTTCCAGGAGGGCATTCCAAAATGCAAAGAAAATTGGGACCTGCCATAGATTTTGTCTCTGTGGTGTCAGTTATGTGCTGAGAAGTTTTCATGGGGTGTGACACAGAAATTAAAGAGAAATTAAAGGTTAAGGGGGTTTACACAGGCAGAGACAAGGGGGAATGGTTATAAACATAAAGAGATTTAATGGGATATTGGGAATTGGGAATTCCTGGCTGGAAGGGTGGGATGGAATGCCCAGAGCAGCTGTGGCTGCCCCTGGATCCCTGGCAGTGCCCAAGGCCAGGCTGGACATTGGGGCACCCTGGGACAGTGGGAGGTGTCCCTGCCATGGCAGGGGTGGATGGAATCATCTCCAACGTCACTTCCCACCCAAACCATTCCAGGATTCTCTGATGAACCAGCAAAATGTGGGAGATGCTGCTGCAGATCCCTCCCAGCGGATTTTTGGGAACGCCACCAGCCCACGGAGCTGCAAAGGAGCAGCAAACGTGCAAATAAATCTGAAACTGTTCTTTGAGACTCAGCAAAGTGCCAGCCTCACTCCAAAGAGGCCCCAAAGAATGAGGAGATGTGATCAAACAACCCGAGATGAAACAACTTTTGTCCTCAAACTCCTCACAAACAGTCCCTGCCCTCCCTCATTAATTATATTTTCAAAGTAATAAAATGCAGTTCAGGATCTCAAGCAAGGCCTATTTGCATTCATCAGGTTCAGTTGGTTTTTTTTTCCCACCCCCTCCCTGATCAACCCCAAATTTTCCTTTAATGCCTCAGAATGTTCCTGCCTCACCAATTTCCAATGGCTCAAACAGCCCCACTAAATACATCAAGTTCTGCACGGTTTTCTGTACCATTTTTAGGCTTTGACACGAGAACTATGGACCCCTGGCTGCTTCCCAAATGGATGCAGGACACGGGGAATGCTCAGATTTGTGGTTGCTGATGGTTCTGTCCCTGTCTAATGTGAGACAACAGGGCCATGGAGCAGCAAAACTCCAAATTTCTGGTTTTAACCTTCTTGGAGCAGCCAGAGGCCCTTTGAGGCACCTTCTGTGCCCTCCCCAGAGCAGGTTTGGAGTAATTTTGGTTGTTTCCCTTCACTTTTGTCAGCAATTTTGATTTGACCCATTCACAGTGAAGCAGAGGAGAACTTCACCCAAGCAGATGTGGAGCCCTGCATGGTCTCAGAGCAGATGTTGGAGGTTTGGAGAGCTCAGAATCCAGCCTGGCCCTTTTCCTGAGCACCCAGAGTGGGAAATTTCCCATATTCCAATAATTTCATGCCCAGCCCCACCTCGCTTCCAGGATCCTCTAAAATCACTGGGAATTCTGTGATCTCCTGGATCTCACTGTGGGCTGGGGCAGAGAAGCCCAAGAAACCTTTCCTGGTGTCCGGGTGTTCCTGATCCCTTCCTGTTTCCTTGTCACATGTGGGAAAAAGAGTTTGTGATCCTGGAAAAGATTCTTCACCTATTTTTTTAAGGACAATGAACTAGAGAGACACAGCAGGGAAATGGCCAAAGATCCCAGAATTCCAGGATGGATTGGGTTGGAAATTAATCCAGTCCCAATCCCACGATCAGGGACAGCTTCCACTATCCAAGGTTGCTCCAAGCCCCATCCAACCTGGCCAAACCATCCTGGAATGAAGTGATAATGGAAGGAACAACAAAATCTGCTCCAGTACCCCACATGGGAAGAGCTCTACAGTCCGTATTTAATTTTTATCTGGATTTCCAGCCTAAATTTATCCATTTACTGTCCAAAACCCTCACTCACACTGAATAAAAACCCACAGAAATCCTTCCCTGTTGTCTTGGCAGTAACCTGTCCACTGCTATCAAATCAATAGAAGGAAAATCCAAATTTTTATCCCAAGCTCCGAAGAGACACCAAATTTTTGTTTATTTTGGCTATGGGCAATAAAGTTGTGTCTGTCTTTAACATTCTCCAGGATTCCCTTAAATTCCCTTATCCAAACACTTTAACAACTGTCCAAAAGATCTTTTCACTGGTGATTATCCCAGTGCAGTCATTAAACTTCATTCTTTACATGAAAATACATTTTGGCATTGTTCTGTGGATAAAAAATGGGAAAAAATCAGATTTGTGGTTGCCAAAAATTCACATTTGCTGTCATGGACCAGAAAAATATTGGAGAGGAAAATAATGGAGAGGAAATTGCAGATTTCTGGTTTAATTGTAAAACTAAATTATGAATAGAAGAGCAAAGCCACACCCCAAATAATAGAGTTTGTGGATACCAGCTCAGCATAATCAAAGTGTAGCACAGAATTCCAGCATGATTTGGGTTGGAAGTGTCCATAAATCCCACCCAGTGCCAGCCCTGCCATGGCAGGGACACCTCCCACTGTCCCAGGGTGTCCCAATGTCCAGCCTGGCCTTGGGCACTGCCAGGGATCCAGGGGCAGCCACAGCTGCTCTGGCAATTCCAGCCCAGCCAGGAATTCCCAATTCCCAATCTCCCATCCATCCCTGCCCTCTGGCACTGGCAGCCATTCCCTGGCTCCTGTCCCTCCATCCCTTGTCCCCAGTTCCTCTCCAGCTCTCCTGGAGCCCTTCAGGCCCTGCCAGGGGCTCTGAGCTCTCCCTGGAGCTTCTCCTCTCCAGGGGAGCATTCCCAGCTCTTGGAGCAGCTCCGTGGCCTCCTCCAACACATCCACACCTTTCTTGTCCTGAGAAGCCCAGACCTGGAAGCAATTCCAGTCATAAGGACCGGTCTGGGTTGGAAGGAAATCAAAAATAATTCAGAAAACATTAAAAAAAGAAGAGAGTAATGTAATAAATAGTCTGAGGTTTTAGGGACGACACTGCGGCTGGGACCACTCACACAATTCAAATTCCTTAAATTGGGCATTTAGAATCATGGAATTGTTCATGCTGGAGAAGTCCTCTGAGATCACCAAGTCCAGCCACCAACCAGTACCACCTCTGTGGCCACCACTAACCCTTGTCCTCATCCACACATTCTGGGCACAATTCCAGGGATTTTGACTCCATCCCACCCCGAGCAGCCTCTTCCAACACTTCCCAATCCATGAGGAAAAGACTCTGAGGTAACAGAGAAAATGCTGCTTCCCCAGAGTTCCCTTCGCATCCCAAGGCAGTCTTGAAACAAATTCCTGCTAAAAAAAGCTCCACATTCCCAACATTTCAGCACCAGCACGTTCTGCTCCTGTCAACACGGTTTGAGCTGGAAGATTTTAAAATCCTGAACTACCAGCAGCTCACCGAACAATTAAGATGTCAAACGTGTTCTTCTAAAGCATCTCCAAACTTTTTAATATCAAGTAATTATTTGGCACTTCCAAGGCCAGATGCATTCCCTCTTCCAATTTAAATGCAAATCCCACGGAGAGACTTCAGGTTTTGTCTCTACTTTTAGAAACTGCTGCTAATTTTGCAAAGAAAAGGGTTTTTTATTCCTGTTTTTCCGTGTGCTTGGCTTAATTAGCTCCCGGCTCCTTCGGAGCTGCTCTTTTGAAGGAGGGGGAGGTTTGGATTCCTTTGAATGATGAAAATTTCAGTTTACAACTTGCTCCAAATTTGATCCGTTAAAGAGATGAAGGGGAGATCAAAGAGGGAGAAACTCAGCGTGGTTCCTCTTTTAGCGGCTTTTAGAAGGAAAGATTCCACGGAAATCGGCGGCACCGGGAGGAAAGACGTTGGGGGCTGGGAATAGATGATCTCTAAGATCTCTTCCAGCACAAACCTCCCCGTAATTCCAAGAAATATCCAGGTGGGATTGAGCTCAGGAGGTTCCTTTTCCGATCTCCAGCTCACGCCACGGGTTTTCCAAGGACTGAAGACCTCCAGGGATGGAAATTTCACAACCTCCCACCCTCAGCTCCCAGGAAAAACCAGGAGCTGTGCCAGTGGTGTCACTGGGTTTGGAGGCAGAAGTTGCTGTGTCCTTCCATTTTTCCTGATGGAAAGATGCTTCTTCCCTGATTTTTAGGGGATATAGATGATGGATCATGGATGAGATCCCAACATGTTCAAGCGAGGGTGTAATTCCAAAAACTGCAGGAATTTGACCAAGAAGAAACAGGGACAATTTAGCAGCTGGAATTTTGTCACTTTTAAAACCCCAGGCAGAAGAAAAAGGGGAAAAAAGCCAAAATATTTCCTAAGCTCCAAAATGCCAGCTTGCCAAGGTATGGATGCATGGCTGGAGCAGTGGATTGGGGCTGCCCCATCCCACAAGAAAATGGGAATTCAGGAGTCTTGTCACAAGCCAGACAAGGACTGGGATATAAATTAAACCCTTCAGAGAAGCTGCCACAAGCCCCAGTGGGCTCTGCACTTGCCAAAGATATTGTAAATCCTTGGAATGTTGCAGCTGGGTGCTTTCCAGGGCCTTTAAAAAGTTTAATTCTTGTGCCAAAGCTGTCCTCAAAAAAAAAAAAAAATAGCCTTGCTGAGTTTTCCTGCCCCAAAGTGATCCTTTGGAAATCTTCCCTCTTTGTACATGAGACTCAGCCATTCTCCCAATCCCCATTCCCAACGTTTCCACACCGGATTATCCCCATTCCTG
>NW_005054303.1:15651299-15652237 GCF_000277835.1 Geospiza fortis | reverse complement strand
GCTTTTGGGGTGGTTCAGAAGTTTTGTTGCAGCTCAGGATTTCCCTAAAGGCTGGATTTCTTCCAGTATGGGATGCATTTCCCTCCAACACTTTTTCTCCCACCCTTAAATACCTCAAAACTACATCAGGATCCTATAAAAATTCCCAAAATAATTTATCAGACTGGACAGAGATCTAAAAATCCCAGTCCCAGTTCCTTAATGCAGCAGGAAAAATGTCTTAAAACACATTTCAAGGACAGCAAAACACCTTTGGAACAGAAGAAACCGCTGTGAGCTCATCCTTCTCCTCTTGGTTTCCTCCCCCTCCAAGAGGAGAAAAAACTTGGAAAAATTCAACTTTTTCTCTGCCAAAAAGAAAATGTTGGTAAAAGTCCCCAGATCTTGTCGTGTGTTATCAGCCAGGATCTAAAACAATATTTAAAGTACAGCACAAACCCTGCCAAAACAATTATCAGCTTTAGTAATTAATAACTTCTGCCAATCAAGAGTAAGAATAACCTTTATCCTTGTCTCCAGGGGAATCCCAGAATAACCGAGGATGGAAAAGAGCTCCAAGTTTACCAAGTCCAAGCTCTGCCCAATGCCCCATCCTGTCCCCAGCCCAGAGCTCTGAGTGCCACCTCCAGAAATTCCTTGGGCACCTCCAGGGATGGGCACTCCAGAGGAAAGATATTGATGGAATCATGGATCGTGAAGGTTGGAAAAGACGTCGAAGTTCATCCAACCATTCCCCAGCCCTGCCAAGGCCACCACTGCCCCGTGTCCCCAGGTGCCACATCCACAGGGATTTGAAATCCCTCCAGGCATGGGGACTCCACCCTGTACCTGTGCCAGGGCTGGGGAACCCTTTTAGGGAGGAAATTTTCCCAAATATCCAATCTAAACCTCACAGAATCCCTGAGGCTGGAAAAGAGCTCCAAGATCAGAGTCCCAGC
>NW_005054303.1:15632631-15651076 GCF_000277835.1 Geospiza fortis | reverse complement strand
CCTCAGGGATTCTCCAGCCCCTTCCCAGCTCCATTCCCTGCCCTGGACATGCTCCAGCCCTTCCAGGTCCTTCCAGAGCTGAAGGGTCCAGAACTGGACGCAGCGGTTGAGGTGCTCCAGCAGCTCCAGCACAGGGGACAATCAGGACATTCCCTTCCCTGTTCCTGCTCCCACAAAATTCCTGATCCAATCCAGGTGCCTTTGGCCTCTTTTCCACCTGGCCACACCTGGGCTCATGTCCAGCCATTGTCCCCAGAACCCCCAGGACAAAACTGGGGAAAAATATGTCCACCCGAACACAAGGAGAGGGATCAGATGAATCCCATCTCCTGAAATCCCTTCTGATAAATCCTTCCAGACACGTGGTGCCCAACAGGTTCCTCATGATGTCCTCCAGAGCAGCAAACTCCCTTCAAAATCAAATTCCTGCTCACAAAAATTCCAGGAAGTCCGGACGAAAGGGCAGAAGGATCAATAAACCATCTCCGTTTTTATTGGAGAGCCTTTTATGAACTCATCCATGACCCTCCAGCCTGGGAAGAGCTCACAGGCCTGAGCCTGTGGCAGATAATAAAAATAAATGGATTTATTCAACTCCAAAGCTCGACTTTCCCCCACATTCACTCCCAGAGCTGTAAACATTTAAGGAGCACACTGGGAATTTATGGCTGTAGGAACACCCTGGATGAGGAGATCAGGTTTGCTTGCTTAAAACCTTTTGAAATCCCATCACAGAGGGCTTCTCTCCATGGAGGAGATGCCTGAGGATATTTGCCAAGACCTTTGGAATTCTCCAGCCAGGAAAAAAAATGGAAAATCAGAATTATTGAGGCTGGAAAAGCCCTTGGAGATCATCGAGGCAAGGTGTTGTCCCAGCACTGCCAAGGCCACCGTGGACCCACATCCCAAAATTTATTCCATTCTCCCACTTGCTGGAAGCTTTTCCCAGGATACAGAGAGGAAAAAAACAGATGGAAAAAACCCTCCTCCTCCAATATAATGGAAGATCCAACATTTTAGGATTTTAGAATTCCCAACCAACCTCAGATGATTCTACACAGTGACCACACGTGCCAGACCCCCATCCCTAAATTTATTCCATTCTGTTTCCTGGGAGGTTTTCCCAGGATACAGAGATGAAAAGAAGGATGGGGAAAAGCTCCTTGTGCCAGTTTCATGGAAAATCCAACACTTTTTGATTTTAGAATTCCCAACCAACCCCAGATGATTCCCTGCAATGACCACATGTGCCAGACCCCCATCCCTAAATTTATTCCATTCTCCCAATTGCTGGGAGCTTTTCCAAGAATACAAAGTAAAAAAAAAAAGGATGGGGGAAAAAAAAAAAAAGCCCCTTCTGCCAATTCCATGGAAAAATGAACATTTTAGGATTTTGGCATTCCCAACTAGTCCCAGAAGATTCCAGGCAGTGACCACACGTGCCAGACCCACATCCCGAAATTTATTCAATTCTGTTTCCTGGGAGCCCTTCCCAGGATACAGAGAGGAAAGAAGGGATGAAAAAAAGATCCTTGCGCCAGTTTCATGGAAAATCCAACATTTTAGGATTTTAGAATTCCCAACCAATCCCAGAAGATTCCAGGCAGAGACCACAAGTCCAGATGTGCCATGGCTCACTCTCCTGGGTGATGACTGTCACTGCCACCAAACCCCAATTCCACCTCTGGAATAAAATCCCAGAGCTTTTCCCAGGCTCTGGTGCTCAGCAGCTCATGGGGGCCCTGCTCACATTTCAACTGGTGGAATCTGGGGACATTCCAGAGGTGCTGATGTCCAACCAGCCTTAATTTTATCCTTTACTCCTCTAAACCCCAAGGGAAATTCCCAAAAATAGCTTTGGGATAAAGAACAGGAAAGCAGAAGGAAGGCAGGTGTAGAGAACAAAATCCCAGGATTTTTATTTAATTAAAAAAGCAACAAAAGTTCATTAATTTCCCAATCTGAGCTTCCTCCTCCTGTTTTTATTCCTTAATATTTTTTTTTTTAGCAGCCACGCCTACAGTTCACGCACAGTTTTTAAAGGGATAATCCAGAGGTACTTCCAGCAATCCTGGCCTTAAAAAGGGATTTCCCTGGAGAGCTTTTTGTCCAGGAAGAGCTTTTGTGCTGCTGTGTTGAGCACGGTCATTATTTTCTATTTCAACTGACAGGGAATCCCACCCCTCGGAAAAATTAACTCCAAGGATGAGGTTTCCACTGCCCAGAAGGTGAAAGCCACACAGGCAGGGTCAAATGGAATTAAGAATGTGCTGCTGTTACAATGGCAAAGAAGGAGGGATCCGATCAAAGATGGGAATGGGATTCCCTCAGGAGGGAATCAATGGAACAGGATGTCCAGGAATGGGATGGAGTCCCCATTCCTGCAGGGATTTAAAGATCTGTCGATGTGGCACTTGGGGACACAGGGCAGTGGTGGCCTTGGCAGTGCTGGGGGAGGGTTGGACTCGATGGTTTAACAGGATTTTTCCAATCTCAGCAATTCTGATATTCCATGATTTTCACACAGCCTGACACCCTTCCCAGCCCTGTCAGTGCTCTCGACTTTAAGCCCTGGAAAACGTTTCTGTGGCTCTCCCTGTGTCCCAATCTGATGTGCAGGTGTCCTTCAAGGATGTCATCCAGCATTTTCCTCTCTTGCTTGGATGGAGGACACACCTTAGAACCAGAGAATCCTGGAATGGTTGGGGCGGAAGGGACCTTAAATCCCATCCCATTCCCATCCTTTCCATGGACAGGGACACCTTCCACTGTCCCAGGCTCCTCCAAGCCCCATTATCCAACCTGTCTATTGGACACTTCCAGGGATCCAGGGGTACCCCCAGGTTCTCTGGGAATTCCATCCCAGCCCCTCCCCACCCTCCCAGACAGGAATTCCTTTCCCAATATCCCGTTCAATCCACCCTCTTCCAGTTTAAAGCCATTTCCCCTTGTCCTGTTCAATCCAGCCAGGAATTCCCAATTCCCAATCTCCCATCCATCCCTGCCCTCTGGCACTGGGAGCCATTCCCTGGCTCCTGTCCCTCCATCCCTTGTCCCCAGTCCCTCTCCAGCTCTCCTGGAGCCCCTTCAGGCCCTGCCAGGGGCTCTGAGCTCTCCCTGGAGCTTCTCCTCTCCAGGGGAACATTCCCAGCTCTCCCAGCCTGGCTCCAGAGGGGCTCCAGCCCTGGAGCAGCTCCATGGCCTCCTCCAACACATCTACAGTTTCCTTGTCCCAAGTGCCTCTCCACCTTTGGAGCCAGGTGTGGGTGGCCAGCAGCCACAAAAATAGGAAAACATCCAGAAAAAAATTCATGGAGATGCTTCATTCATGGAATGAAGCACAGACAACAAAGGCACACTCGGATAAAGACAATGAAATTTAGCGAAATTTAAAAGGAAAAAAATTTCCTCGGAGCCCTGCTGGTGCTTTGAGGGAAGATTTATTTCTGGGTCAGACTGGGGGATTATTGTTGAATCCTGGGATTCGGGGTGCACCTGGCACAAGATGGGAACTCCATTTACCAAATGCTTTTCCTGCCTGGCATGGAAGTTTCTATTTCCAGCAAATTCTCTTCTCTCCTCAGCTGCTGTGTGAAAATCCTGACCCACAACAGCAAAATGAGCCGAAGTGAGAGAGAAATGAGGCAAAATGCTGAGAAATAAACACACAAAGTCAACCCAAACTCTGCTTTTCTCTCACATTTCACTCCTCAACTCAGCATCACTTGCAGCAGAGATAAACCCAAGACTGGAATGGAGATTTTTTCCTTCTAAAGGAGTTTTTCCCATTTAGCAGAAATAATAAGGGAGAAATAATAAAACTGGGGCTAGGAAGGAGCTGAGCTTCATTTATTTAATAGTTTCTTCTCATTGTGGTTCCTTCTCAGCATTAACAGGGCCACAGACATGAGAGGGAAAAGGGAAAAAAAACCACCTGGAGTGTTTTAATGAGACTTTGTACAACATCTTGCAGCTCCCAGGCATCGTCTTCTATAAATAAAAATGAGAGGGGATATTATTATTATTATTTTTATTATGATGCCATGCCACATGGAATTTGTGTCTGCAGGGATTTAGGGATGTGGCTTTTCCTCTGGGCTGGCTGGCACTGTCTGCTGGGTCAATTAAAACACTGAGGTTTCTTTTCACACCAAGTTCCTCCTCACCTTTTCCTTATTCCAAGCTGTTTTCCACTCCCAATTCCCCTTCCCCACCTCACCCCCATGTAAATCCCAGCAAATTAATATTCCTGAGCTGAGGAATGACAACAAAACCTCAGAGCCAAATGTCAGAAATTCAAATTCAAACACGAAATTCCAAATAAATCCACGTGCATCTCCTGATCCAATCCAGGCTGATCCAATGCTCCCTCCCTGACCCCCAGGAGAGAATTAGCTCCTAATTCCTCATCCTGCTGGACAGCAGGAGATGTTAGGCAATAAGAACTGAGCAGGGGTTGTGGTTTCCATGAAATATTCCCACGCTGGCTCTTTATCCATCAGTTTTTCCTGAGTCTGATTAATCCCAAGTTATTCTTTCAAATTCCTACATCTTGGAGTTTATGTTTCACTGCCATCCCCAGATTAAATTGTGGAAAATGAGGCTCAGATGAAGTGTTTGGTTCAGGGAGGTGAATCCTCTCTGATGATGCCAATCCAGCTCTGTATCCAAACCAACTGCCTGTGCCCCAGGGGTTTTCCAGAAGGGAATAAACGAGCAGGGACAGATTCCCTCCAGCTGGGAGCAGTTGTTGTGCAAGCCCTCCTCTTTTATTTTCACCTCAGACAGACACTTCTCCTGATGTTTCCTGGAATTAAAGCACAGGGATCAATCTCAAGCTCCCCACCAGGGAGGACATTCCCAGCCTTAGTTTCAGGAACAGCTTCAGATAAGGAGGAAGGAAGAGATGAAGGAGGCAGTGAGAGCTCCAGGAGCTTGGGATGCATCCAAGGCCTTTGGTGATCATTTCACAGAACCATGGAACATCCTGAGTTGTAAGGATCCCCCTGGGCATCCCTGGCACCGCTGTCCAAAGGCTCCTGCAGCTCTGGCAGCCTTGGGGCCGTGCCCATTCCCTGGGGAGCCTGGGCAGTGCCAGCACCCTCTGGAATAGTGGAACCTTTCCCCAAGATCCAACCTGAGCCTGTCCTGGCCCAGCTCCAGCCATTCCCTGGCTCCTGTCCCTGTCACAGGGACCATCAATCAGAGCTGCTCCTCAGGAGGATGGTGAAGATCACATCCCCTCAGTCCCCTCCAGGCTGAACAAACCAATTTCTCTCCACTTTGCAAGGAAAAGCTGCTGCAATCACCCCAACACATAAAGGTACCAAACCACCCTTGTTCCACCTCAGGGCTTTGATCCCAGCGCAAGAACTCTGGCAGGCTTGGAAACCAACATTAATTCATCCCATAACTGATTAGAAATTACCCAAAATCCCAGAATCAGAGAATCATCAAGGCTGAAAGAGACCTTCAAGATTTAGTCCAACCGGGGCCATTTGGAAACAGAGGAAACCCCCACTGCTGAATATTGAACGCTGAATACTGAATGTTGAATGTGGAAGGTCGGATATTTAATGCTGAATGTTGAACATTGAATGTTGAATGTTGAACACTGAACGTTGAACGTTTAACGTTGAATGTTGAACAATGAACATTGAATGTTTAATAGTGAATATTGAACATTGAACATTGAATATTGAATGTGGAAGGTTGGATATTTAATGTTGAGTGTTGAACATTGAACGTTGAATGTTGAACATTGAACAATGAACGCTGAATGTTGAATGTTTAACACTGAATGTTGAACATTGAACATTGAATTTTGAATGTTGAACGTTGGACGTTGAATGTTAAACCTTGAATTTTGAACGTTGAATGTTGAACATTGAACGTTTAACATTGAATGTTGAACAATGAACATTGAATGTTGAATAGTGAACATTGAACATTGAATGTTGAATATTGAACGTTGAACGTGGAAGGTTGGATATTTAATGTTGAATGTTGAACATTGAACGTTGAATGTTAAACTTTGAATGTTGAACATTGAAAAATGAATGCTGAATGTTGAACGTTTAACATTGAATGTTGAGCGTTGAACATTGAATTTTGAATGTTGAACGTTTAACATTGAATGTTGAACATTGAACATTGAATTTTGAATGTTGAACGTTGGATGTTGAATGTTAAACCTTGAACTTTGAACATTGAATTTTGAATGTTGAACATTGAACGTTGAACGTTTAACACTGAATGTTGAACAACGAATGTAGTACAACGAATGTAGAATTTTGAACATTGAATGCTGAACATTGAACACTGAATGTTGCTGTCCCACTGGATTAGGACTGGAATAATATTCCAGGAGAAAAGTCCATGGTTTTCCAACTGAACTCACCTCTTACGATGATGTTGGTGGACTTCTTGGCGGGATTGCCGACGTTGTTGTTGGCGATGCAGCTGTAGGTGCCAGAATCCTCGGAGGTGATGGCGGGAATGGTCAGGGTGCCCCCGTTCAGGACAGTCTTGTTGGGCAGGACCCCCACAGACCTCACCCACGTCAGGCTGGGTGCCGGCTCCCCCCCGGTGGTCACACACACCAAGGTGATGGCTTCTCCAGGGTTCACCACGATGGGGTCGTCCACGAGGAGCTTGATGGAAGGGGATGCTGCAGAAACACAGGGATCACAGAATCAGAGAGTGGTTGGGATAGAAGGGATCTTAAAGATCATCCCATCCCACCCCCACCATGGCAGGGACACCTCCCACTGTCCCAGGCTGCTCCAAGCCCCAATGTCCAGCCTGACCTTGGGCACTGCCAGGGATCCAGGGGCAGCCACAGCTGCTCTGGGCACCCTGTGCCAGGGCCTGCCCACCCTCACAGCCAGGAATTCCTAAATCCCAATATCCTATCTATCACTGCCCTCTGGCAGTGGGAAGCCATTCCCTGTGTCCTGGCACTCACTGGTTTCTTGTTCCAGCTCTGACTGGTTGTTCCAGTAAGGAAAGGAGAAGGAGGTGAAGAAAAGCAGGGAGAGTTAAAGCCATGGAATCACAGAATCAGGAATGGTTTGGCTGGGAAGGGACCTCAAAGCCCACCCGGTGCCACCCCTGCCATGGCAGGGACACCTCCCACTGTCCCAGGCTTCTCCAAGCCCCAATGTCCAACCTGGCCTTGGGCACTGCCAGGGATCCAGGGGCAGCCACATCCCCTGGGCATGCAGAGGCAGGTAGGGATGGATGGATGGATGGATGGATGGATGGATGGATGGATGGATGGATGGATGGATGGATGGATGGACGGACGGATGGACAGATGGATGGATGGATGATAGATGGATGGATGGATGGATGGATGGATGGATGGATGGATGGATGGATGGATGGATGGACGGACAGCTCTGAAGCCACATTTGGGATGGAACATGTCTGCTTGTGGGACAGGTGCCAGTACACTGCTTTGGAAACCTTGGAAAAAGGAATTAGTAAAGAACTTGTCTGGCATAGGAAGCCTGCTCTCCTCAAGTGAGATCCTGCCACTCATCCATCCCTCTTCATCCACCTTCTCCCCAGTGAACTCCTGGGAACTTGGCTGCCAACTGGGATGAATCCCTGGAGTTGGAATGCAGAGAGGCATCTCCCTTGGGACACCATCTCTTTGTACATGGAGAAACTGAACCATCCCAGACAGAGGCGATTTTCCCTCTCTGGGATGTGCAACCTTCAGCTCACACCTAATTCCCATAATTCCCATAAAATTCCCATAAAATTCCAGGTGTATTGGGGGCAGTCAGCACAGGTTGATGGGGAGATGCTGCTGATCTCGGAAAGAAGGGATTACATTTAATTCTCTTTTCTTGTCTCTGCTTTTCCATGAAATATTCCCATGTGATAGAAGAGGAGCAAATGCTCAATAATAAGGGGCAGGGCAGCAATTAATTAGAGAATATAAAGATAAAGATAAAGATAAAGATAAAGATAAAGATAAAGATAAAGATAAAGATAAAATCACACTCTGAGCTGTGACATCCCGTGTCCCCTGTGGAGAGGGATCCACCCTTGCTGGATGCAGGCTTTGCTCCAAGGCATCCTTTAAGCTGCATAAATGATGAACCAATGTATAAATATCCATTGCTAGGCCAGGAAAAGCGGCAATTCCAAAAAAAAACCCCAGGAATGAAGGTGAAGGATTGACATTCTGGGCCAAGAATGCCAGCAAATGTGGTAATAAAAAGGAAAAGGCAATAAAAATGTTACATTCCAAATCACATCCCCATCCTTGTTATTACAGGGAGATATTCCCGGGTGTTCTGCTTTAGATGGGAATCTTATTTCAATATTAAAGGAACACAAACCAAGCACTAGAGGCAAATACAAAAATCAGCCATAAAATCAGAGTTTGCTTCATTTGGGCTTCACCCAGGAGGAATTTGCTTTGTCTGCATTTGGAAGCGGGAACAAAAAAAAAAATAAAATGGAAAGAGCTCCTTTGTACCTGTCCTGGCACTGGGAGAACTGGGAACATCCTATTCATGGAATATGCTGAGTCGGGGGGACTCACAAAGATTATGGATCCAGCTCCTGGTCCTGCCCAGACCCCCCAACAATCCCACCCTGTCCATCCCTGGCAGTGCTGTCCAAACACTCCTGGAGCTCTGGCAGCCTTGGGAATGTGCCCATTCCCTGGGGAGCCTGGGCAGTGCCAGCACCCTCTGGAATAGTGGGACCTTTCCCTGCTGTCCATCCTATCCCTCCTGGACACAGCTCCAGCCACTCCCTCAGTCCAGTCCTTGGTCGCCAGAAGGAAACTCCTTAGGAGAGCAGAGATTCACAATGCAAGCCCTCTCTTCCAGTTCCTCCCAAATGCCCTCCAGTTCCTCCTCAAATCCTTCCCAGCATGAATGCCTTGTTCAGGTAATGTAAACCAAAGGAATTGGGCTCATGGCTAAAAATCCAGACCCCAAACCAGTCAGCTCCGCCATCTGTGCCAGGGTCTCTTTGCTCACAACCTCTGAGCTCTTCTTCCACCAGCTGATGCCTCCAGCAGCTGATAGATCCCTGGTTTGGAATTCCAGCTGGGAAACTGGGAATTGTGCCATGTTTTCTGCTTAAGGAGGTTTATTTTTGGCAGAAGGTGTCAGAAACAGGGATCCAGGTACAACCAGAACCTGTGGGGTCATCACCAACACCCAGCTGGCACCTATTTCCCTCTCCCTTCCTCTTTATTATTTTTCCTGAAAAATTTTCAGCAAGGAGCTGCTCTTTGCTCCCACTTCCCATCAAATCTCGAGACAGGGAACAAGGGAACCATGGATAATCCTTCAAAACTTGAAGCAAAAGATAAAAGCACCAACGTCAACCCAAGCTGGTGGGGCCATTTCCATAATCCTGCAGATGAAAGGGAGCCCTTTGCCATCCTTCAGGAACAAAGTGGGATGGGATAAAAAGGCTGGGACACATCCCTTTCATCCCGACACTCCAGACAGAAAGTACATGGAAATGAGGGTTTGCATACAGCAGTTTCCCTTTATTTACATCACAAGTTTCACTTTCAGCTCCAATCCCAAAAAAAGCAAGCAGAAATCCCTGGATTTCTGCAGCCACAGACATGGCAAGCTGGATTTAATCCAAAAAAATATTAAGAAATTTAGGAAGGTTGTTGAGGTTTTCAGCAAATAGGACTCAGTGGAGCAGATAAAGGGTCAAACCCCTCTTATGCAGGGAATATTCTCAATATTCCCAATATTCACGAGTGGCCCTTTATATTGATATTTCTCTGCTAAAGGAGAGAAGAATGGCGAGTTATAGCCAGGGAATCATAAAATCCTGGAATGGTTTGGGTTGGAAGGACTTTAAATCCCATCCAGTGCCACCCCTGCCGTGGCAGGGACGCCTTCCACTGTCCCAGGCTGCTCCAAGCCCCAGTGTCCAACCTGGCCTTGGGCACTGCCAGGGATCCACAGAACACAGGAGAGGTTCATGTATGAAATCCAATAAAATCCAGGAATTACAAATGAAACCATCCCTGCCAGAAGGAGTCAGGACTAAATGGGTTCTGTTATCACTCTCAAAACCTTTTCCCAAGCCAAGGTCTGTCCTAAATGACTTCCAGGTTAAGGAGGGGAATACTGGGCCATGGAGCTTTGGCCAGCAAAACTTCTCCCGGACACAACTTCTACCCCAGCAGAGCCTCAGTCAGCCAACATTCCCAGTCAAAACCTCCCTTGGACTCTGTTAGGAATAATAAAAATCATCACCAAACAATAGCAAGCTCTGGGAAATACTCCCAAAACTTTCCTGGAGCACGCTTCCCAAACATCCCATTTGCACACCACAAGAACACCTCCGTGTCCTGAGGGCTCTGCGTCCCCCCTGCCCTTTGAAGTTGGGGTTTCCCAGCGCCAATCCCACATTTCAGAGTCAGGATTGACTTGGCAGGGGACTGTGGGAGCCCAGGAAATTCCTCTGGCTGCCCTGGAAGACTTGAGACACTGACAGGGGGCTCAGAGACCTTGGCACAGAGTCAAAACCACCCGTGCCCTCGATTTTAGCCCATGGAAAAAACAATTACCAACTTTATATGAAGAATTACAAGTCAAGAGAGCTTAAGTAGAATGACAGTGAATTTATCACAGGGTGAAAAAGTAGAATTTTGGGGTTTTTAGAATGGGGTTCAGGGGGCAAGATGGAGGAATCTGGGCATGTCCTGTCCTCCTCCTTCTTCTTGGCCTCCATCTTCTGGGTGATGTTGGCACTTTTGGATTGGTTTAAGGTGGAAGCTCACTGTCTAACATAGGGGATAGGTATTGGGAAGTTATGGTAAATAATATACATGTCGGTTTTAGTATAAAAATTCAACACTGAGGCAGGCAGAGTGCCTCAACCCAACCTGCTGGACAGACCTCAGCGGGTCGGAGAAAGAATGATAGAGATAAGAAATAATAAACAACCTTGAGAACGAGAACAAAAGAATCCTGACTCCTTCTTCGACGAGGCTTGCGCGTATCTCAGAGTCACTGTGAGCAGCAGAGATTCTGAGAGGGCACAAAGAGAGCGGCAGAGCCCCTGGGAGCTCCTCCCCTGGCAGAACAAGGCCCTACTGATGCGAGGGAATCCGCCCCGCTCCCATTCAGGCCGCAGCTGCAGCCTTGGGAAAGGGGCTCCCATTCAGAGCTTCTGTGCGGGAGCCACGGACGGGGATAGGATGGTTGGGATGGACAGGGACCAGAGATCTCTGAAGCCAGGCCTTGGAACTTGGGGTTTATTGCAAAGGGCCTGGGTGGTTTATTGCAAAGGGTCCCAAGCAAGGGCCCTGCTGGGAGCTGCCAGCCACAGCTCAGAGCAGGCCCCAAAGAGGGAGAAAGAGGTAAAAAAAGTGGGAAAGAGAGAAAAGGCAAGAGCGTCTGTCGGAACCCAGGAAATTCCTGTGGCTGCCCTGGAGGGCTTGAGACCCTGCCCAGGGGCTCAGAGACCTTGGCACAGAGCCCAGGACCCCTGTGCATTTGATTTAGCCCTTGGAAAAAACAATTACCAACCTTTCTATGAAGAATTACAAGTCAAGAGAGTTTAAGTAGAATAATGGTTAGTTTGTTACAGGGTGAAAAATAGATTTTTGGGGTTTTTAGAATGGGGGTTCAGGAGGCAAGATGGGGGAATCTGGGCATGTCCAGCCTTTCTCCTTCTTCTTCTTGGCCTCCATCTTCTGCTGTGATGGTGGCACTTTGGGATTGGTTTAGAGTAGAAACTCACTGTCTAACATAGGTGATAGGTATTGGGAAATTATGGTAAATAAAGTACACCTAGGTTTTAGTATAAAAAGACAACTGGCCTCTGAGGTGGCCAGTGTGCCATGGACTGACCTGCCAGACAGACCTCAGCGGGTCGGAGAAAGAATGTTATAGATGAGAAATAAGAAGCAACTTTGAGAACAAGAACAAAAGAATCCTGACTCCTTCTTTGACTGCCGGGCTGGGAAAGGAGACTTGTGTATCTCAGAGTCACTCTGACTAGCAGAGATTCTGAGAAGCATGGTAAAGAGGATGAGAGAGCATGGAAGAGTAAAAAGAGAGCAAAGTTCCTGTTACAATACCATAAGTCGTCTTCTGTGCTGAATATTCTAATTCTCACTAACCAATCCAGTACAAGATACAAATCCTACAGCATTTCCATACAGCCTATAAGAATCATTACATCACCACACTGTGTTCCATTTTAAACCCTAAAAACTCCTCTTTGGGCCCCTTCTGCCAAGCTGTAGGGTCTGCTCTGACCCTTGGGCCTGTCTGCAAGCAGAGGGTGTTGTTCCATCAAAAGGGGATTGCCTTCAGCTGGCCACACCATTGTTTTCCAGTTGTTCAGTAACTAAGGGATCTCAAAGCTTGCTTTCATTTCAATCTCGCTTATAGTTTCCATATTCTCAAAATCTTTTGCCAGGCAATCATATTTATAAGGCTTTCCTGTTTCACCTTCCCCAACACCACATCCTGGGATTTCAGAGCTGCCAATGGCACCAGTGACAAAGTGCTCTTGGAATTACAACGGGTCATAAAGCCCAGCCCTGCTGCTCCAGGCACTACCAGGAATTTAAATGGGAATTACATCCATTTTTGTGGCCTCGTGTTAAAGGCAAGCCAGGCATCAGTGGCAGATGGATGGAGATTGATTAGGAAATTAATTATTAATGGCTCCAACATAGCCCAGTCCTCACAAGGTGCTAAACCAGCAGGAAACACACCCTGGACTTGATTAATGACAGGGGCAAGGCTTTCTCAGACTGAGCACAAACCAAGCACTCGTTAAGTCATCATTAACACGCTTAATTAGACTAGGCTGCCAAGCACTTGGACCACAAAAGTTGTGGCTGCTCCATCCTTGGAATGTTCCAGGCTGGATGGGGTTTGGAGCAACCTGATCCAGTTAGCAAGGTGTCCCTGTCCTGCAGGGCATGGAATGGGATAATCCTAAACCAGCAGGAAAAACATCCTGGGTTTGATCAATGACTGGGGCAAGGCTTTCTCAGAATGTGCACACAGCAAACACTCATTAAGTCATCCTTAACATGCTTAATTAGACCAAGCTCATTAAGGCCAAGCGCTTTGGACCAGAGAAGCTGTGGCTGCTCCATCCTTGGAATGTTCCAATTTCAATGGGGTTTGGAGCAGCCTGACCCAGTTGAAGGTTTCCCTGCCCTGCAGGGCATGGAATGGGATAATCCCAAACCAGCAGGAAACACACCCTGATCTTGATCAATGACTGGGGCAAGGCTTTCTCAGAATGTGCACAAAGCAAACTCTCATTAAGTTATCCTTAACACTCTTAATTAGACCAGGCTCATTAAGGCCAAGCACTTTGGACCAGAGAAGCTATGGTTGCTCCATCCTTGGAATGTTCCAGGTTGGATGAGTTTTGGAGCAACCTGGGAGAGTGGAAGGCTTCCCTGCCCTGCAGGGAGTGGAATGGGATAATCCTGGAGGCCCCAACCCACCCAAATCATTTTGGGATTTATTCAAGGATCAGATGAAGATGTTGAGGGGATTTGAAGGGGTGGAGTCCCTGCTGCTGCCTGGGATGGGGAGCTGAGGCTGGGATCACACGGGGAGGAAAATCCATCTGTCAGTCTTGGAGCAGCCCGAAAAAATCCACCGCCAACGTGTCGTAATTACAGTAAGACAAATAGAGGTATTTAGGCTGGATGTATGGAATTGAGGAAATGTCACAATTGGCTTTAGGGATTACTGGAAATGCAGAAGAAACCCAATAATTTAATAGCAATATCAAAGTACAGGCAGCAAGTCATGTCCTTGACAAGGCTCTCAGCTGTGATGAATGGAAATGAAAGGACATTATTTCCTCCAGTTTGGGGCATTATTTGAAAGGCAGAACCGAAGTAATAGAACATAATTGAATTATATTTTTATATGCATTGCTGTGTGTGCATCCATTTCATTTACAGCCAGCGTTTCTTGCAGGAACACAAAGCCAATATTCCTAACGAGACACGCAGCGCTCAGAGAGGAAGGGTTTGAGCTCCCTGCCAGGCTGGAAGCAGCATTCCTGTAACTATTTACTCCAAGAAGTTCAAACAAGAGTGGATTGGAATTCCCAGATTTCGAGTTAGAATCAGAAAAACACAGAATGGGATTGGGAAGGAGCTTAAAATGCATCTTGTTCCTCCTCTGCAGGGATACCTCCCACTCTCCCAGGCTGCTCCAAGAACCAATGTCCAGCCTGGCCCTGGGCACTGCCAGGGATCCGGGGACAGCCACAACTTCTCCAGGAATTCCATCCCAGCCCCTCCTCAGCCTCCCAGCCAGGAATTCCTTCCATAAATCCAACCTAAATCTCCCCTCCTTCAGCTCCATTCCCCATCATATTTTCTATTTTTTTTTTTTTACTGTTATTTTACAGAGCAAAAATCAACTTTTTATTGCCTACCCTGCAATAGGGCAGGTCCTTTCTTTTCATCATCAGGCCTTCAAAAACCTCAAATTAGCCCTAAAAAATATAAACCCAGGGAAAAATAAAAGAAAAAAAATCCTAAAACTGAACAAGCGATGAAAATCTCTTTCATATTTTTCTGTGTTTCTCCTCTGCTGCTACAGAGAGATCCCAGTGGAAGTTGCACACCACGTGAAAAGAGAAGAAAACTCTTCAGCTAAAGAGTTCTAGAACAGTTCTAGTTCTAAAAATTTGTGTTTAGGCAAATAAAACATATTTATCTTACATCTCATAATTATTTTTTTTTTACTTACTCTCTCTTTTCTCCTATTTCCTTTTCACTGCCTTTAAAATTCCGGCACTTCCAGGTCAAGGAGAAATAAAGAGAAGCTTCTCAAATCCCAGATCTTTCAGGTGTCCTTTTCTGACATGATACATGGAATAACTGAGGTAAAATATTCCCATAGCAGCTTTAAGCATTGCAGTTGCTTTAGGATCATCGTGGAATGGTCGGAAGAGACCTCAGAGATGATCTAATTCCAACCCCTCATGTCACAGGCAGGATTTAGGGTTTTCCCCGGCACACAGGAGAGATTTCCAGCTGGTAAAATACCTGGATCTGTTCTGGGACAAAGGGGTGGCTCCCCCCACGCAGGGCAGGTGTCCCTTGAAGGCCAAGAGCCACCCTTGTGTGCGTCCCTGAACCTCCCACTGGGGTCCCTGAGCAGTCACTGCTCCTGTCAGGGATTAAAAAGAATAAAAATCCCATTTTTCAGTCTGCCCTGAGCCTGTCTCTGAAATAAAGAGGCTTAAAGTTGAGGCAAGAGCAAGATCATTTTGTCTGGGCGCCCTGTCAAAAATGGAAAATTCTGAGGTTCAGGGAGCAGAGTGGGGAGTTACAGGATAGAAATAAAGGGTGGAATTACCAGAGAATTGTCAATTGGAATATCCTGAGTGGGAAATACCCACAAGGATCACAGAGCCCAACTCCTGTCCCTGCTCTGGCCCCCAACAATCCCACCCTGGGCATCCCTGGCAGCTCCTGGAGCTCTGGCAGCCTCGGGGCCGTGCCCATTCCCTGGGAGCCTGGGCAGTGCCAGCACCCTCTGGGGGAAGAGCCTTTCCCTAAAATCAAAAACTACAAACAAATATAACTATAAATCACATTTATGAAGGTTTTTCAGCTGAGCTCAGTGTTTATATATTCCCAAATATCCACGCAAGCCAATCCAGGTATCCCCATCCCATTCCTCTGTGGAATTTCTCTTTTTCCCCCTCCTCTAGAACTTTTCCAGAAATCCTCTGCTTTTCCAGCCTGGGGGCTGCAGCTCTGGTGACTCACATCTTTAAGCTCCTTTTTCTAAGGATTTCAGCTGCTCAGAGTGACCCCAAGATGTGTACAAGCCTCTTTTCCCAGTCCTGCTGTCGAAGGAAGAGTCAGGATTCCTCTGTTCTCCTTCTCAAGGTTGTTTATTATTTCTAATCCATAACATTCTGTCCAGCAGGTCAGACAGAGGTACACTGCCCACCTTGGGGTGGTGTTGGCTTTTTATACTAAAAACAATGTGTACTTCATTTACAATAACTTCCCAATACCTATCACCTATGTTAGACAGTGACCTTCTACTCTAAACCAATCCAGAAGTGCCACCATCACAGCAGGAGATGGAGGCCAAGAAGAAGGAGGAGGACAGGACATGCCCAGATTCCTCCATCTTGCCCCCTGAACCCCCATTCTAAAAACCCCAAAAATCTATTTTTCACCCTGTGATAAATTCACCGTCATTCTACTTAAACTGTCGCGGCTTGCAGATCCTCATATAAGGTTGGCCATTTTTTCCATGGGTCAGAATCACAGTCACAGGGGTCCTGGGCTCTGTGCCAGGGTCTCTGAGCCCCCTCCCAGGGTCTCGAGTCCTCCAGGGCAGTCAGAGGAATTTCCTGGGTTCCACCTTTTTACCTGGGGGCTTTTCCTCTCCCTTTCCCAGCAATTTCCTGCCTTGTGTGTGGGCTCGTGCTGCCATTTAGGCACAAAGTGGCTTTGAGGATTCCAGCAGGAGGGAGGGAGGAGGATCTCAGCTTTTCCAGGCACTTCCTCGCTGCTTCTGCTCGGGACAGGCTACAAAAGCTCCCAGATCCCACACTGGGGGGATTCATTCCGTGGGGTGTAAGAGCCGAAATGAGGGATGGGGGACTCCAGGCAGCTCTTCCAAATGCAGTTTATTACATCCCAGACATTACAGCAGCCCAGGGCTGTGGGTGACAGAGCTGTGCCCAGACCTGTCCGCTCCAGCTGCAGGCAGGCCTGGAGTCCCCCATCCCTCATTCAGGCTCTTACTGATGGTGCCCCACATTGGGCGCCCCTGTAAGACCCCAAATGAGGGATGTGGGACTCCAGGGGCTCTCCCAAATGCAGTTTATTGTATCCAAGGTGTCACAGCAGCCCAGGGTGGTGGGTGACAGAGCTGTGCCCACAGCTGTCAGCTCCAGCTGCAGGCAGGCCTGCACACCCTTAGTTTAGGTCACAATACATTATAGACTTTTCTGTGCTGAGCATCTTCATACAGCAGAACCAATCTGTACCTTAACTTTTACCTACAGCCCATCACAACTGCTGTAATTACCATATTCATGTTACTGCTCTCCAGTCACTAAAAGTCAGTGCATCACAGTTTAAGCTAGAAGTTGTTTTTCAGTTTTCCTGCAGTGGAAAATTCTGAGATCTTTTTTCTACTTGCCACATTTGCTGACTTGTTTGCCTGTGCTCTCTTTGTGCTTGGTACAAACATCTTCTTGTTTGGGGTGGGTTTATCCTTTGCTCTGAGCCATAAAAACCCCTTCTAACTAACACACCCTTTGCCTCCTTGGTTATCCAGTCAGGCTGGCTCAGCAATTATTTTCTTCTAGATCAAAACTTGCTTCCATCTCTATTCCTTCATCAGACTCTACATTCAAAAATCTTTCTGCCAAGCACCCATATCTGTGAGACTTCCTTGTCAAACTTCCATCCTTCCCAACAGTGGGGATTTGATCCAGAGGCACTGAGGGAAGCTGGATCTCCCCTTTGGCAGCTTCAACCCATCGTGGCATTGCCCCTTCCCTGCTGAGTTTAGACCCACGCAGGATTAAATCCATGCAGGATTAAATCCATCCCAGCCATGCCAAAGTCAGGCCTGCAAGCCGAGGTCATGGATCTAAGAGCCCCTGGAGCACAATTCCTCCTTTCCAAAAATAGAAGGGATGAGTTGCTCCTCAATTCCCCGAGTGCAGCTCTGCCTGAACAGCTCCAGACACCTCAGCCCAGCCCTGCTGCAACAGCAACATCCTCATTAGTGGATCAGGGATGGCTGCCTAACGAGGAGCTGCCAAGGAGGGACCCTCAGGTTTCTGGAGGACACAGGAACAAACATCAGCAATGTGCTCGGGAAAAGGGAGCTGGGGTCCAGGGATGTATGAAAAGGGAATTTTATGGCAATGCAGGGAAGCAGCTCTGGTTGGATCCGCTGTTTGTGGGGGTTGGGAATGTGGAGAGCTCTGCATTCCCACAGGGCTGGGCTTCTCCAAGGAGATCAGCAGGACCTGGGTACACTGGGATGATGTGAGCCCCAGGGAATAAAGGAAATGTTCTTTATACAGTTCTGGAATTGTTAGGATTGGAAAACTCCTCTAAGACATTGAGTCAAACCATTCCCAGCCCTACAAGGCCACCACTGACCCTGTCCCCAGGTGGTCCATCCACAGGGATTTAAATCCCTCCAGGGATGGGCACTCCAAACCTCCCTGGGCAGCTGGGCCAGGGCTGGGCAACCCTTTCCATGAAGGAATTTTCCCAAAATCCAACCTGAGCCTCCCTGGGTGACGCTTGAGGTCATTTCCTCTGATCCTGGAGGTTTTTACATGGAAAATGGGAACCCAAACCCCCCGGCTGTGCCCTCCTGGCAGGAGCTGTGCAGAGCCACAAGGGCCCCCTGAGCCTCCTTTGCTCCAGGCTGAGCCCCTTCCCAGC
>NW_005054303.1:15632334-15632511 GCF_000277835.1 Geospiza fortis | reverse complement strand
TCATTTTATGCCAGGACCAGATTACCTGTGACACCTGCAGGGAGCGAAAACCTGCCAGGATAACAGGATTGGTGGGACAAGGTTTAGACTTAATAAAGAACAGGACTGGGGGATCCCTTGGGATTCCTTCCAGCTTTATTTCCTATTATTCTTTTTTGCTAAAGAATTATCCTGCAA
>NW_005054303.1:15631522-15632108 GCF_000277835.1 Geospiza fortis | reverse complement strand
AGGAATGCAAGGAAATGTGAAGAGAAATATTTTTTCCACCTTCCATAATTCCCTTTGCAGTGCATCGTCTGACTGACGGGAAACCAAGCAAGTTTATCATGACAGGCTTCAGCCTAAGCGAGGGATTAAAAGTGAATTAAGCCTTTTTTAATTTGTCTCCCACCACATGCCCCAGACAGAGCAGCAGCTTCAGCTGTGACTTCAATGAGCTGTGGCAGGCAGCTGAAAAATCACGGATTGAAAGACTCATCTTGCTCGGGAAAAGTTCCTGGGCTGGTTTATTTTCTCCTGGAAGCTGCCAAAGCTCAGCCTTAATTTATGGATTAATGATCACCTGCGCTAAACTGGCTGCTAATAGACAAAGTGATATCATTTCCAAATGAATCAGTGCCACCCAAGCTGCTTTGTGGAGCGAGATAAAAGCCTGATTTGCCTTTCCTCAATCATATTACAGGAGCTATTCTGAGGAGCCCATAATTCCCGTGGTTTTCTGGGTAAATATCCTGCTTTTTCTCTGGCATTTTGAAACAATGAAAGCTCTTGAAAAGCTCCATTCAGGTTATTCTTAGCTCAGAGTGTTGCATGT
>NW_005054303.1:15630575-15631502 GCF_000277835.1 Geospiza fortis | reverse complement strand
CCCTTTTTTTAGTGCCTCCCATGAAAACTGGTGACACCATCAGCTGTCAGTGATTCCTCTTTGACACTCAGCTGAGCTGGGCTTGGAAGAGCAGATCCAGGGATTTCTACATGAGGAGGAATTTGTTGCTGCTCACAGAAACCTGAGCAAAGCACGGTCCAGGTGAAGGCAGAGAGAATCCCAAAATCATGGAATAGTTTGGGATGGATGGGGCCTTAAATCCCATCCCATCCCGTCCCATCCCGTCCCATCCCATCCCATCCCATCCCATCCCTGACATGGGGCTGCTTCCCTTCAAACTTCTTTACAATTGAGATAAGAAATTAGCACATTAATTGCTGCCTTCAGACACAAAATCAGCCTCAACAAGCCCCTCTACCTTCTGCTTCAAATTATTGTTTTTGATTGTCACCTTGGGCTTTGGCCTGTGCGCGGTGACACCTCTGGGGTGGCCTCAGCTGCCCCATTTCCAGCCCCCACTTTGGGTTTTGGGGCTGGTTTTGTGTTTTAAACTGTGATGGGAAAAAAGAAATGTTTTTGCCTGAAAAGGGAGGTTACAGCGTTGGAGGAGGGGGCTGAGGATGCAGGGTCTCGTGGAACAGCTGGGGAGAGGGGATTGTCCCCCTCTGTCCTGTCCTTGGGAGACTCCACCTGGGAAATTGCAGCTCTGGAATGCTCAGCACAAGAAAGTTGTGGATTTGCTGGAGTGATCCAGAGGAGGCCACAGAGCTGCTACAAGGGCTGGATCTGCTCTGGAGCCAGGCTGGGAGCACTGGGAATGTTCCCCTGGAGAGGAGAAGGCTCCAGGGAGAGCTCAGAGCCCCTGGCAGGGCCTGAAGGGGCTCCAGGAGAGCTGGAGAGGGACTGGGGACAAGGCATGGAGGGACAGGAGCCAGGGAATGGCTCCCAGGGCCAGAGGGGAGGGGT
>NW_005054303.1:15618171-15630546 GCF_000277835.1 Geospiza fortis | reverse complement strand
GAATTGCCAGAGCAGCTGTGCCGGCCCCTGGATCCCTGGCAGTGCCCAAGGCCAGGCTGGACATTGGGGCACCCTGGGACAGTGGGAGGTGTCCCTGCCATGGCAGGGGTGGCACTGGGTGGGATTTGAGGTCCAATCCAAACCATTCCATGATTCCATCAAATGCAGAACAGCCAAATTCCCCCGTTCTGATCCCACCAAGTGCAGCTGAATTAAACACAGAACCGCAGCAGTGACAATAAATCTGGCACATCTTTGCACCTCTCAGATATTCCTGTCTCTCCACCCCATCCCTCCAGTTTCCAATTAAACCCCATGGACAGGACAGGACTGAAACAGCTTCAACTTCAGGCTCTGATTTTCATTACTTTGGATTTATCCTGGATTCCTCTGGATTTATAATTTCTCTAATTTCTCCTGAGTTACAGCAGGTGAAGTTCAACTGAAGAGCTTCTGTGAGGTGAAGTTTTATTAGATAAGCAATTTTTGGTTTAGAGTCACCCCCACCTCAGTCCCTGTCCTTAATGAGCTCCTGCATTAATCACTTTGCACATCTAATCCTGCCCTTGATGCTTGTGATCGAATTCTTAAAGGAAAAGAGAGAATCCTTGTTATTTCCCAGGCTTGTTTACTTGGGAAATTACTCCAGAAAAGACAATTTTCTCTCCAAATAACCATGGCATGTGTAAGGTGGGAATAATTCATTCTTTTGTCAAAATTGCCCCAGGATCACCCATCCTGGGCTCAGGAAATGAGAGTTTGCTGCTCCCCAAGTGCTGGAACATCAATTTTTTTGAAGATGAGGCTCAGCATGAACTGAGACTGTGCTGGCTCCAACAGGAAAGTTATTCCAAGGAAAAAAATCCCAATCCCAAGGGAGTGGGATCAATTCCCACTTATCTCTTGCCATGGATGAAGGTGGATGAGGGTCAGGAGTTTCTCCCAATTCCCAACTCCACCTCCCATGCAAAGGCTTCTCCTGCCATGAAACCAGAGCTCCTCATGAAGCCCAAACCTCACTTCAGGATATTTTTTTTTTCCCCCAGGAAAAATTAATGGGAGTGTGAATTAAGGCCTTTCAATAAATTTTCCTGGATATCTTTGGAGAAAATCATAATTCCTGGTAGAGCTGCTTTCAAGGGCTGTGGACAGCAGTCTCAGGCCTGCTGTCCAATCAGCAATTCCAAAAAAGCTGGAGGCAACTCCTTGGAATAAAGCCCTGAGGATGGGAATGATGGGAAATATGGAAGAGCAAATAAAATTCCTCGTTGATCCCAGCCACGCTCAGCATTTTAATTTTGTGTTCATTTTCTCCCTGATTTCAGACACAAATTATTCAGGCTAACCCACCCTAACCTAACCTGAGGTCTCCAAACATTCCAACACTTCCTGCGGAATTGTTTTCCAAAGCACATTCCCCTGAAGTTCCTGGTTAGTCAGAAATCCAAGCTCAGTTTGGCCCTTTGGTGGGAGGTTCAGAAACCATTTCAGACACATCCTGTGCTGATCCTGGACACGGAGCCTTTAGGAGAGGTAAAACCTGGGATTTCCATCCTCCCCCAGCATTCCCAAGAGCATTTCTTGGGATTGACCCCTGGTGTTACAGCTACAAGGAGAGGGAGAGACACAACTGACTGATCCATAAGGGATGAGCCCGAAAACCAGAATAAATTCACAACAAATTCCACAAAATGGAAACAACTTTTCCATGGATTCTGCGTAAAGGCTCAGAGACCTTCCCACAAAAGGATTTCAACACATTGGAAATATCCAATAAACCCTCAGATATTCCCATTTGGAACAATTAAATCCAAAAGGAAACATTTTGGTTGGAATCAATGAAGGAATTGATGTTTAGGTTGATGTAAGAAAAGGTCAAATCAATCCCTGAAATCAATGCCAGAGTAGAGAAAGGTTGGCGTTTTCCCATGAAATATTTTGTGGAATAAACATTCCAAAGTTTCAACAGCAGAGGGAAGACAAGGAACTATTGGAGGGATTCCAGAGGTGATGGAGCTGCTCCATGGAGCCCCTCTGCTCTGGGGCCAGGCTGGGAGAGCTGGGAATGTTCCCCTGGAGAGGAGAAGCTCCAGGGAGAGCTCAGAGCCCCTGGCAGGGCCTGAAGGGGCTCCAGGAGAGCTGGAGAGGGACTGGGGACAAGGGATGGAGGGACAGGACACAGGGAATGGCTTTTAGGTGGAAAAGGGGAGATTTAGGTTGGATATTGGGAAGGAATTCCTGGCTGGAGTGATCAGGACAAGGGGGAATGTCTTTAAGCTGGAAGAGGGTAGATTTAGATGGGATATCAGGAAAGAATTCTTGGCTAGGAGGGAGGTGAGGGGCTGGGCTGGAATTGCCAGAGCAGCTGTGGCTGCCCCTGGATCCCTGGCAGTGCCCAAGGCCAGGCTGGACTTGGGGCTTGGATCACCCTGGGATAATGGAAGCTCTCCCTGCCCATGGCAGGGGTGGGAATGAGATGGACCTCAAGGTTCTTCCCACCCAAACCATTCCAGGATTCCCTGAAAGAGCCCCAAATTCCAGAGCTGAGTGCAGCCAGGGCAGGGGGGGCTGCTGGGGCTCACCGGTTTTGTTGGAGAGGCGGAAGGACACCATTTTATCCGGGATGCTGCAGACATTCCGCACCGAGGCGATGCAGCTGTAGTTGGCGTAGTCCTGAGGTCGCAGATTCTTCAGTTTCAGGATCTTGGTTTCTCCCTGGAAAAGAAGGAGAGAATGTCAGGAAGGGGCAGAGGCAGAGGAAAAATGGATACGGATCTGGGATTTCCATCCTCCTCCAGCATTCCCAAGTGTGTTTCTTGGGATTGACCCCTGATGTTACATCCCCAAGTGTCGCTGTCATATTTTCTGGAAAAATCCCTTCGATGGGTTTTCTTCTCCTGGGAAGCTGAGAAGCCTCAGAGAAAAAGGAAAATGATATTATCTCGTTTACTTCTCCCCGTTTTGCTGCTTTGGAATGTGGTTTGGAGATTGTTAATCCAACAGGTGAATTGTTTTGACTTAATGACCAATCATGGTCCAGCTGTGTCAGACTCTGGAGGAGGTCATGAGTTTTTCTTTAGTATCTTGTTAAACCTTCTGTCTGTATCGTCTCTCTATTCTTTAGTATAGTCTTAGTATAGCATAATATAATATAATATAATATAATATGAAATTAGCCTTCTAAGAACATGGAGTCAGATTCATCATTTCCTTCCAGCCACAGAAGACCCTGGAAATACCACACACAAGACACAACCCGACTGATCCAGAAGGGATGGCCCTAAAAAAAAGGAGTAAATTCACAAGAAATTCCACAAAATGGAAACAACTTTTCCAGGGATTCTACCTAAAGGCTTCCAGATCCTCCCACAAAGGATTTCCAAAGGATACAGGGAATATCAACACTGGAAAGCCAGAGGGAAATTGTTTGATGGACTTGAATCCCAAGTTGCAAAATTTTCAGGATAATTTATGATAAGGTACAATTTCCATGAAGAAAAAAGCCCAAGGTACAAAATTTCTCCTGTTTTCCTTTAAAAACGAGGAGCTGATGGATTCTATTTTTAGCCAGGGAGCAGGGATGGAGCAGGGAGCTGAAAGGGACATGGAATGTCAAATTCCTTCAAAAATGGAAAGCAGAAAATAGGGAAATGGGAAATGGGAGATTCGCCCTGCAAAGCCCCAAAATAAAAATGTGGGAAATGTTCATTATCCAGTGTCCCAATAAATCTAAACAACTTTAATACTGGCACAGCCTTAGGAAGACACAGAATTTTTTTTAACAATATCAGTGGATAAACTGCTCAGGAATGTCTAGAAAAAAATATGAAAGTTTGAGAAAACAAATGTACAAAACTGGGAAGAAAATAAATACATATAAAAAAAAAATACAGCTGAGCAGGAAGAAAAGAAACAGTCCTTGAAATCTTGGAGAGACTTTGGGAATATTGGGATTTAAGTGGTTTCTTTGTACAAACAATTCCATGGAAATTATGGGATTAAAATGAAGCCCATTGCAAGGCTAAGCCTTGGAAAAGCTGCTCCTAAAGATCAAATTCCTGCTTTAGGAGGTTTCTCTGGAATTGGGAAGGGCCTAGGAAGGCACAACCTTAGGAACGCATGGATGTGGATAAAGTGCCCAGGAATGTCTAGGAAAAATAAGGAAAATTGAGAAAATGAATGTACAGAACTGGGAAAAAATAAATCCATCAAAAAGATACAGCTGAGCAGGAAAGAAAAGAAACAGTCCTTGAAATTGTGGAGAGATTTTGGGAATATTGGGATTTAAATGGCTTCTATGGACAAACAATCCCGTGGAAATTATGGAATTAAAATTAAGCCACGGAAAGGCTGCTCCTAAGGATCAAATTCCCACTTTAGGAGGTTTTTCTGGAATAGGGAAGGGCCTGATCCAGGCTGCCAAAGGCACTGAGTTCTGGAAGCTCAGGGCAGCTTCATCCCAGCATTCCCTCCTTAGCTCCAGGTTGAACTTGCACTGAACTCCCGATGGAATTCTGGATCCTGTCCCTAGCTCACAGATATTTATAAAAAAATGTACACATTTTCCTCACTGGTTGGGATAATTAGTCTAATTATGTCTAATTGCATAATTATCGTAAATACAGCAAATTTAATCTCGTGCTCAGGCTGAGCAATTCCAATGAGTGACGAGGAGAATGAGAACTCTCAGGGAAAAAATCTCCATCGAGATTTGGGATTTGGGAAGTTCATTTTCCCAACATTTTGTGGGTGAGGATGGACAGGTTTGCTCCGTTTGTCTCCCCACGGGTGCTGGAACAAGTGGCTGATGTTTCCTGATTGACTGGAAAAACCTGATCATATTTAAGGAATTCGTTTGGATTGGCCCAGTTCTCCAACTGTCTCCAATGATTCAATTGCTGATGGATTTTGGGATCACCCCAGAATTTGGGCAAAAAGGGAAAGGGTTCTGCTCCTCTGCCCCGCCCAGGTGAGACCTCACCTGCAGAGCTGCCCCAGCTCTGGGGACAGAGCAGGACGTGGAGCTGCTGGAGAGATCCAGAGGAATCCATGGAGCTGCTCCAAGGGCTGGATCCAGGCTGGGAATGCTGAGGGTGTTCCCCTGGGGAGGAGAAGGCTCCAGGGAGAGCTCAGAGCCCCCTGGCGGGGCCTGAAGGGCTCCAGGAGAGCTGGAGAGGGACTGGGGACAAGGCAGGGAGGGACAGGAGCCAGGGAATGGCTCCCAGTGCCAGAGGGCAGGGATGGGTGGGAGATTGGGAATTGGGAATTCCTGGCTGGGCTGGAATTGCCAGAGCAGCTGTGGCTGCCCCTGGATCCATGGCAGTGCCCAAGGCCAGGCTGGACAGCGTTGGGATTCCTGGGTTGGAAAGGGATGAGCTTTGTGGTCCCTTCCCACCCAAAGCATTTCAGGATTCTGTGTTTACCAGAATAACAAAAGCATCATAATAAAACCTCTTTTGGGGGGTAAAAAACAAGAGAAATTTTATTTTCCTTTCCATTCCATTTCACTTCCAGATTTAAATCCACCTTCAGAGCCCTCAAGAAAAGAATTCCCTCTCAAAATTCCCAAGTCTTCATCCTCTGAAGCCAAATGCCCTCTGTCCCTCTTCCCACCAGCTCTCCCTATTTGCATCCCTACCATGAAATGAACTAATTAAGCAGAAGATGTTGATGACTCTTGAACCTTTAATTACATCTTTTCCTCTCATAAACTCAGAGCAGATCTTGCCTGCACGGATCCAGGCCACACTAATTCCAGCTGCCCTCCAATAACTGGAGAAAGGTTATGGATAAGATTGGAATATCACCAGGACGATCTGATTTATTCATTAATTAAACCCACGCCGAGATTTTAGGAAGGATGATCTTAATAACCTGAAAAAAAGAATCTAATTTCATGTCATACATTTTAGTAGATGAATCCTTAGATTTTAGGGAAGGCAATCCTCAGCATTTCCATTATGAAACACAAAATAAAAAAATCCACTTTCCCTTTTTAATTAAAACATTTCAAAACTCCAGTTTACTCTTGAGTCCAAGCAAAGCCCCAGATTTGCTAAACTGAGTCCATTCGCGTTAAATTAAAAATAATCTCACTACATTTAGGACACCAATAACTTGGCTCTGTGATTTAATTCCCATCTCTGCAAGGTTCCGGGCTCCACATTTCTCCGGAAAACACGGAGCTGTTGGAGCAATATAAAGCTGTCAAGTACAATAAAAAGCCACAAAGGAAGGTGCTCTCAAATCATTAACTGAAAATTATTTATGAAAGTCGCAGTTGCTTTCTGCTCTGAACACCAAATTACCAAGCAGTTTTCACCTCTGTCTTTCCTTGTTATTCCTTCAGATTTTCCAAACCAATTTTTCCCCTCTTTTTTTCCCTTTTCTTTTTATTTTTTTTTTTCTTCAAACACCATCCCACACTTTTGGCCACAGACAATGGGATTTGCCACCTTTTCTCATCCTGCCTCGGTGCAAATTTGTACATGATAAATTAATCTCAGCTTATCTGACAGAGCCAGGATTCTTTCAGGGCTGGGAATGGGAGCAGGAACACTTTGGAAAAGGTTTTATTTCCTTTTTTGACGCCTCATTTTTAAGTGGGGGAATTGTGAAATGAAACCTTATATTTCAAGATAAAAGAGGCAGAAAAAAAGGAGTACAAAAACCAACATGGGGAGCTCCCATAGAGTCGGGAATCATGGAATTTTTAAGGTTGATCATTAACTCCAAGATCATTAACTCCAACCATTAACCAGCACCATGTTCTCCATGAATCCATGTCCTCAAGTGCCACATCCGCACTTGGTTTTTCAACACTTCCAGGGATGGAGACTCCACCCCTCTTCTGGGCAGCCTGTACCTCTTCCATAAAGAAAATTTTTCCTAAAATTTAATCCACATGAAGAGATTTCTAAGGCTGAGCGTGGAATCACTGAGTTGGATCAGGAAGGATGAGGAAATAGGAATCAAATCAGAAGTCTGGGCTTGCAGGATCCAATAAAAATCCCTTTAAAAGACCTCATGTAAATATCACTCCCCATAATTTAATAATTAATATTTTTACAAAAATCTCCATCTTTCAGGGATGGAGACTCCACCCCTCTTCTGAGCAGCCTGTACCTCTTCCATAAAGAAAATTTTTCCTAAAATTTAATCCACATTAAGAGATTTTTAAGGCTGAGCGTGGAATCACTGAGTTGGATCAGGAAGGATGAAGAAATAGGAATCAAAACAGAAGTCTGGGCTTGCAGAATCCAATAAAAATCCCTTTAAAAGGCCTCCTGTAGATATCACTCCCCAATCATTTAATAATTAATATTTTTACAAAAAATCTATATATATTTTATGCCAGCAAATCTATTAACAACACCCAGGAACCTTTGGGTGAGGCATCATCATCTGGGGGCCATCCCCAATCCTCACCCCACAAACCCAGCGGGCAGATCCCGTTACAAAGCCTCAAGATGGGGAAAAAAATTCCCGTTTTTCAGGCCTACCTGGGTAAAGAAGGGCTCGTAGATCTCCACCCCCTTGTCGGAGCCCTGCAGCAGCACCTCCTGGCCGCGGCGCCAGCTGTAGCGCACGGGCGGGTTGGAGTTGGCCACGCACCTGAGGAACACGGTCTTCTCATAATAAAACTGCTCCTTGGCTTCCCCGATGCTCTGGTGGACCGTGACTATGGGATCATCCAAATCTGGGGAAAAAACAGGCAGGGAAAAACCAAGTTTAAGCCGGGCTTTAGGCGACTCAGCGACAGCACGGCGCCGGGAATTTCCCGCGGCGCCTCATAACTAGGCAAGGGTAAAACAGAGACAAAACAGCTCGAAAAGCCCCAGATTTCAGGAATTTTGCAGCAAAAGTCAGGTTTAGGATTTATTTCCTTCTCCCCAACTGGATCTCCTTCAAAACTCACATTTTTAGGCAGAACAACACAGCCAATCTCATGCAAATGTCAATCATATTTCTATTATAGTGCGATGATTACCGCGGTTTCGTCTGGTTCGCAGCTTTACTCCTTGTTTCTTCTAACTCTTTTCCACAAAATTATAAAGCTTTGGCAATAAATAGACAGCCTGATTTGCATCCAAATGGCAGGATCCAGGAGTCTGTGGATCATGTGCACGCAGCTGTTTGCTTTTAAAGCTGCAATTTAAGGCAGCAATTTAATGCAGATTCCCTGCTTTTAGTTACAGGCATTTAACTTCCAGCAGGTAAATTCATCCCGGGCTTTGGAACACATTTCTCTTGATTAAAATACAGATATCAGATAATTACTCCCACTGCAGCAGCTCCAAGAAAATGAGATGCCCACAACGAGGAATTGGCTTCCACAAGGAATAAAAACACAATAACCCTTGGAATATGAGGATACCAAAGTAATTAATTTGAGCTTTATCCAACCAGGAAAAAAAAAAAGAGTCCTGGTTTCTGGGGGGTTTTCTGGGGTTTTTCTGAGCTTTGTCTGGAGGGACAATTTTATTGAGGAAGGAAAGAAATGGAACAAGGAAAAACAAGGAAAGAAAGGGATGGTTTTGCTAAGTACTGGTTAGAAACACACAGCTTCCAAATGACCACTCTCACAGCTGGGAATTCCTTCCCACTATCCCACCAATCCTGGCTCTCTGCCAGTGGGAAGTTATTCCCCCTTCTCCTGTCCTTCCATCCCTGGTAACCAACAGTTTCAGTGGGAAGAACCTTGAAGTCCATCCCATCCCACCCCTGCCATGGCAGGGACACCTCCCACTGTCCCAGGGTGCCCCAATGTCCAGCCTGGCCTTGGGCACTGCCAGGGATCCAGGGGCAGCCACAGCTGCTCTGGCAATTCCAGCCCAGCCAGGAATTCCCAATTCCCAATCTCCCACCCATCCCTGCCCTCTGGCAGTGGGAGCCATTCCCTGGCTCCTGTCCCTCCATCCCTTGTCCCCAGTCCCTCTCCAGCTCTCCTGGAGCCCCTTCAGGCCCTGCCAGGGGCTCTGAGCTCTCCCTGGAGCCTTCTCCTCTCCAGGGGAACATTCCCAGCTCTCCCAGCCTGGCTCCAGAGTGACTCCAGCCCTCAGAGTATCTCTGTGATCTCCTCTCCAACAATTCCACGTTTTTCTTGTGCTGGAATCCTGGACTCAGCATTCCAGGTGCACCCTCCAAGCACACAGGAACACAACATTCCATGCGCAACTCAGCCTTGGCTGCAGCCATTCCACAACCTTCTCAGCACTTCTTGTTCCTTAAAATTCCTTAAAACCCTTTGGGTAGGGGTTAATTATTCCTTTATCCCCAAATTTAACCCTATTTTTGCAAAACCTGGTGTGACTATCAAAATGTTGGTTCATTTGAGGTCAAATTTCAGTGAAATGGAGAACGAGGTTCTCAAATCTTCACGTGACTAAGAGGAACCAGTAAAAGGCACTCTCAGATCCCTCTGCAAAGGTGGAGAATCCTGGAATTGTTGAGGTTGGAAAAGCCCCCTGAGATCACCAAATCCAACCATCAATCACCACCACGTTCACCACTAAACCACAGCCTCATGAGCCACATCCACAACTGGCTGAACTTTCCCAGTGGTGCTGACTCCACCCCTTCCCTGAGCAGCCTCTTCCAAAGCTTGACAATCCATGGAATTCTTAAGGAAGAACTCTGTTAATAAAATAAGTAGATTAGAACACATGAAAATTCCACGTTGGAAAGCAATTTCAAGAAAAAAAGCCAAGCCTAAATGCTAAAAATTCATCTTAAAGATAAGAATTCATCTTGAGCTGCTCCATTTCTATTTGCATAAGAAGACTGAAGCTGGAGAGTCTCTTGATTAATTGGAAAGAAAAACTCTTCCAAAATTCCCAACAATTCCAGCAATAACACCTCATAATGGGGCACGGATTTTAAATAAATGTTACCTTCATCCCCCCTTCCAAAACACTTAATTTAAGATCACAGAAGAAAATTGTGGATCTGCTGCTCCAAATTAGGATGGCATTTCCTAATGAGATTTCAGTTTTGTTCAAAAGGTTATTTGAAATCACGGCAGTGCTTGAAAAGGGTTGAGAGTGCTCAGAAATTCTGGTTTCTCCTCACGAGGTTGAAAGTAAAAAGGAGGAAATCAACTTGCTGCAATTTTTAGGGTCAAACTCCTGAGCTGTGATGGAGAACAGAACGTTTCCCGCATTGATTCCCAGGTTATCCCTATTAAAGCACATCCCTGGATGGCAAACAAGGAGCCACGAGCTCCATCACTGAGTCCAGGGATGCTCCTCCAATCTCTGACCCTCGGATGAAGGTGAATCCTTGGATAAAAGACCTGAGAGGGCCAAATCTGGGCTCAGGTTCATTTTCATGGAGTTACTCGAGACAAGGCTGAGGAAATCCCTTAAAACCTGGAACCAGGACTGATACCAAGACTGAAACCACGTCCATCCCTGGCTGCAAGAGCAGCAGAGCTGTTTCCAGGGGAAAATTCCTTCTCGTCCAAACCATCCCTGTGAGACAAATTCCTGAGCGCCCTGTCCAGCCCCAGACATGGATAAACTGGAACAATGCAGGGAATGCCACCAAGGTGACTGGAGGCCATCCAGATCCACAAGGAGCTGGGTTTGGCCAACCTGGAGATGGTTGGATGAAGGGAAAATCCAATTTCTGCCTTCAAAAGCCAACCAGAGACTCCTGGAGAAGACGAAGACAAAGGAGAAGCCGGGAAGAAGAGCAGATGGAATTTCTGTCTTCGGCTTGCTACCAGAAAGTTCTAGAGAAGGTGAAAAGCTCTTCTTGGAGGTGCAGAGGAAAGGACCATGAGGTCCAGGCTGCACCAAGAGAAATTTCTCCTGGATATAAGGAAAACAAACTCCCTGTGCAATTGGCAAAGTGTCCAGAGGGGCCATGGGATAGTTGGAGACATCCAAAGCTTGGCTGGAGAGAGTCCCGAGGAATCTGACCTTGAAGGTGGCCCCGGTTTGAGCAGGGGGTGGGACAAGAGGTCATTTTTATATAAATGGTTCCAAATCACTCCATGATTCCAGGAGCTGTGATGTCATCAACTGCTTGTCCAGTCTGCTCTCTTGGAACAGGTCCATGCTGGATCATGGAAACAGGGAATGGTTTGGGATGGAAGGGATCTCAAATCCCATCCCAATCCAGACCCTTCCATGGGCAGGGACACCTTCCAGTATCCCAGATGGCTCCAAGCCTTGTCCAACCTGGCTTGGGACACTTCCAGGGATCGAGGTGCAGCTGCAGCTGCTCTGGGAATTCTGCCCCAGCCCCTCCCCACCCTCCCAGCCAGGAATTCCCAATTCCCAATCTCCCATCCATCCCTGCCCTCTGGCACTGGGAGCCATTCCCTGGCTCCTGTCCCTCCATCCCTTGTCCCCAGTCCCTCTCCAGCTAATCCCTTCCAAGCAAGCACTGAACTATGGCAACGGATTGATTTCTGCAGGAATATCGGGAAAGCTCCAAGAAATCCAAGTTGGGAATGGAACTGCAGCAAAGCCTCTGCCAAAGCATTTCATAATGGTCAATTAATGGAAAATTCCCACTGCAGAACCTGATGATTTTTTTTTTTCCAACAGCAGTGCTGGAAAGATCCCGACAGCTGCAGCAAAGCCAAAGCAGAAGCACTACCAGGAGAGTGAAGTATGCTCCCAATTTTTGGGAGATTTCCCTGAACATTCCCAATGTTGGGAATGTGTGACTGGGTGGTTACATAAGGCTGTGCTCTGCTCAGGCCACGTGAGGGCTGGAAAAGAGAAAAAGCAGGAAAAATATGATGTTGGGACGAAGGATTCTGCAGGGATATTGCAGGGAAACTCCAAAATTCCCTGCCTTTAGCCAGATAGTTTAAAGCCACCTGATCCTGGTGCTCATGGAAGTTCTCCAGAATTCCGGCTTCAATTCCAATTGAATTGGGACTAATTGATATTCAATTTTCTAAACAGAATTTAAAACCCCTCTTTTTAAAGCTGGGGGTGGCTGGGGGTGGTGGTTCTTTCCCAGCAGCACGGGAATATCCAGGGGCTTGGAAAGGGAAGGGCTTGGAATGGTCACCCAGAGAAGCCCCTGGATCCCTGGAAGTGCCCAAGGCCAGGTTGGATGAGACTTGGAGCAGCCTGGGACAGTGGGAGGTGTCCCTGCCATGGCAGGAGTGGAATGGGATGGGATTTGAGGTCTCTTCCATCCCAAACCATTCCAGACACAATAATTTCAAATACCACATGAAAACAAACCTATAAAGATTTAACATTGGGAATCTCAACAAGATGAATCTCTTCACTGTTTTACAAGAAAAGGAAAAAATATCCCCAAGATTTTCAATTCGGGTTGATGAAATTATGAGGAGTCACCAGATTAATCAATCTTTAAATCAAGCTGAAGTCATGGGTGCTGCTA
>NW_005054303.1:15598241-15618125 GCF_000277835.1 Geospiza fortis | reverse complement strand
TGTTTCCCACAGAGGTTTGTGCCACCATCAGGTTCAATTTCTCAGTCTTTAAACTCTGAATTGCACCAAGCACTCCCCAAAACCCAGATGGGCCAGGCACGTTAAACACCGGATTGGAAGAATTCCCCTCACACATCCCTGAGCCCTTGAACAAATGGAAAACTCAACCTAAGCTGATCAAAACGGGGCTAATCCAAACTCCCTGGGAATTGCATCATTGTGGTGGAGTGGAGGAGCACAGAAGTATGGCAGACGCTGTTCAAATCCTCCTCGTGCAGAATTCCAAAGGCACGGAGCTGCCTGGGAGAGGGAAACAGGGATCACGATCCCCTCCTGCCCTGAGCTCCGGGAGAGTCACAAAGAGGAGCAGCTTGGCAGGATCCAGGCTGGATTTGCTGGATCATCTCCTCCCAGCTGCTGGGCCTGCAGTTTGCTGATTTCATTTGTTAATTAGCTGCCTTTGTCTTCAGATGTTGGGAGCAGGCGGGATAAGAATAAAACACATCTGGGGAAGGGATGGGAACGGCTTCATCCCGGCGGGCAGAGCGGAGACAGCGGTGACGCATCGCTGAGCTGGAGCTATTCAGCTCCTCAGTTATCCCCAAATGTGAAAGTCCTGCTTTTTCCATGTTATTTTTCCTCTGGGAGTTATTCAGCTCCTGAGTTATCCTTAAATGTGGAAGTCCCCTGTTTTCCAAGCTGTTTTCCCTCCTTGACCCAGCAGAAGCTTTCAACCATGCAAACACTGAGGTTGGAAAAGAATTTAGGATCATCAAGTCCAAGTTGTGCCCGATGCTCACCTTGTCCCCAGCCCAGAGCTCTGAGTGCCAAGGCCACCACTGCCCCGTGTCCCCAGGTGCCACATCCACAGGGATTTAAATCCCTCCAGGCATGGGGACTCCACCCTGTACCTGTACCAGGGCTGGGGAACCCTTTTAGGGAAGAAATTTTCCCAGATATCCAATCTAAACCTCACAGAATCCCTGAGGTTGGAAAAGAGCTCCAAGATCAGAGTCCCAGCTGTGCCCAATGCCCACCTTGTCCCCAGCCCAGAGCTCTGAGTGCCACCTCCAGGGGACACCTGCAGGGATGGGCACTGCAACCCTCCCTGGGCAGTGCCAAGGCCTGAGCCCCCTTTCCATGGGGAAATTCCTGCTGATATCCAGATTACACACCACAGTTCTGTTACACACCAGCGCCGTGCACAGAAAATAAAACACTTTGCAAGTATTTCTGAGAACCTTAAATCAACCTCAGGGATTCTCCAGCCCCTTCCCAGCTCCCTCAGGGATTCTCCAGCCCCTTCCCAGCTCCCTCAGATCCTCCTCATAAGAATTATTCTCAAAAATTCACAGAATTCCCAAAGGGTTTGGGTTTGAAGGAAGTCACTTAAAGCCCACCCAGCACCACCCCTACCATGGGCAGGGTCACCTTCCGCTATGCCAGGGTGCCCCAAACTCCATCCAACCTGGCCTGGAACACTTCCAGGGATGAAGCAGCCACAGCTCCTCTATCAAGGCAGCTTTGAAATGCTTTGTGTGGGATATAAACCTCAAAAATCCAATGAATTTCTCTGTTTCTTGCACCTTACAGAAAGGAAAACAAGCTCTCCTGCTCTCCACCCCTTCACGTGTCCAATGTGGACACACAACGGCTGTAACCAAGCTGCAAGGACAGGAATCAAGTTATTCCCAGCTCCATGTGAGCTATTTTCCCCTCTCCGAGCCTTTCAAAGAGATTTATTCTGCATCTGCAGTGCTGCATGTGCAGAACAGCCCCGGCACTGGGAACAAGCAGCATTTCCAGCTGCTGGAAGGAAGCAAATGTTCCCTCCTTGTTCCCACGACGGAGAGAGCGTGGCCCTGGGAGCCCCCTGAGGAGCTGCCATCGATTTCCAATGGAATTTCGGGAGGATCCGAGCCCTGCCAGGAGGCTGTTAACACGCTCCAACACAAAAGGACAGAGCAAATGACTTCAGTGTCAACAATCCCCGCGCAGCTCCAGCCTCTGATGCTTTCCCTAAGGGTTCAGGCGACAACAGAATTCCAAAAGCAAAAATATAATGAGCTCTCGGGGATGGGATTTTAAGGAGAAAATGTTTTCTCCACTCTTTTAATGAGGTTATAAATACACCTGGCTGGAAATATGAGCGTGTCCTGGTGACACCAGGGGGATGGCACAGAGGGTGCAGCACTCCAGGAGGGTTTTCCTGCTCCAAGGACACCAAACAGAGCCAATTCCCATCATTTCTGAGGCTGGATTAGCACCGGAATCCCCAGGGAGCAGGGAGATTTTAGCTCCAACAGAACAAACAACATCCAGGACAATGCTCAACTTGCATAGGGATGGGAGGAGCCCCGAGGTGAAGGATTGGGACTGTTGGGGCATCAGGGGCTGGACATGACCTGGAATTGTCCCTGGGCTGATCCCTCAGTGCGGAATTCTGCCCCTCTGCCCTGCCCAGGTGAGACCCCACCTGCAGAGCTGCCCCAGCCCTGGATCCAACAGCAGGAGGACGTGGAGCTGCTGGAGAGATCCAGAGGAATTCATGGAGCTGCTCCAAAGGCTGGAGCCCCTCTGGAGCCAGGCTGGGAGAGCTGGGAATGTTCCCCTGGAGAGGAGAAGGCTCCAGGGAGAGCTCAGAGCCCCTGGCAGGGCCTGGAGGGGCTCCAGGAGAGCTGGAGAGGGACTGGGGACAAGGGATGGAGGGACAGGAGCCAGGGAATGGCTCCCAGTGCCAGAGGGCAGGGATGGATGGGAGATTGGGAATTGGGAATTCCTGGCTGGGGTTGGACGGAGGAGCTGGGATGGAATTCCCAGAGAAGCTGGGGCGCTGGACATTGGGGCACCCTGGGACAGTGGGAGGTGTCCCTGCCATGGCAGGGATGGCACTGGTTGGGGTTTAAGTCTCATTCCAACCCAAACCATTCCATGATTTTTTGGGCATACGCACAGATGGGAAAGGATCAGTGGATTTTCCCAATCAATGGATTCTCCCCAATCAATGGATTCTCCCAATCACCAGGAGTCAGAAACTCACACAGAACAAGGCACATCCATGAATTCCCAGCAGTGCCCCAGGCATCGCCCGAAACATCGGAAAAGTCCTGGAATAATGGGAATTTCTGGGATCACTGTGCAGGAAGGATTTTATTTACTCTCGCACTGAGAATCAGTGACCGGAGTACTGGATCCTAACTCGATCTTGTGTTTTTTAGCAATGTTAAATAATTAAAAGGCAACAAAAATGAATTAATTAAAGGGCAAGGAAAAATAATTAATTAAATGGCAAAGAAAGTCCAGCAGCAACTCTTCCATGCTGGAAAATTAGCTCAGGATCTGAGTTCTCTGGACAAGATGTAACAATCACAAAACCTTTGAATTTCTCTAAAGAGAACATTTAATAATTATAATTTAGAATAAATTTTAAAATTAAAAAATAAATTTGAAGCTAAATTGAAAAATAAAAAATAAGTGTAAATTTCTTTAAAATTAAATAAATTTATTTTAAAAGTAAATTTTAAGTGAAAATAAAATTTAATAATGAATACATTTAAATTATATTTATAATTTTTATAGATTTATAATTATATTTATGTAGATTATTATTGGCTGCAAGCACCTCATGAGGGAAATCAGTACAGAAGAGCTCTTTTGGCTCCAGGAAATATAAATATAAGGAATAAAAATAGCTGGAAATGGAAGAAAACCCAATTCAGTTTGGGGAAGAAACAGACTGAATTTTTTTTTTTAGAAAACGAAGCAGCTGAACAGAAAAACTTGGGCAGAGGGAGGGTTCCTCAAAGCTCCATGTTCAGATGGTTTTTAGGGAAAAAAAAGTCATTATATTGATTTTTAATAGAGCAGCAAAGGAAAAATCAACCCTAAAAAGCAGCCAGAGCTGGGAGATAAAAGAGGTCAAACTAAACCTGTGGTGTGGTCAATTCCAAGATGAAATTCCGTGGAAAATTGCAATCAGAGCTGATTAAAAAATTCCAGATGATTATCATTAAATCAAGCCCACTCGAATCAAGTCATGGAGTCACTGAGAGCATTTTTAATCCCACTTCCCTCAGGCTGTTCCAGAGCTCACCTTGGATCCCCGCCGTGCTGGAAAATCCAGCTGGACCAGGAGCACCCACCAAAAAAATGGGGAATAAACAAGATTGAATCCCACTCTGACACTGCAGGGACTGAGGGTTTGTAACAGAAATTTTGGGTTATTGATTCCCTCTGTCCCTGCATCATTTTTCCATAAACAAAGCAGGAAAAATGGATTTCCCAAGCCAGGAAAAACAGGCGTTGATGCCAAAGGCCACCTGACGTGCTCGACGTGGAATAATTGTTACAAATTGGGAGTATTAACATCTTAAGTCAGTAATTATTGGTTTCATAATCCCAAACCTAATTAATGCTCGTTCCTCCACTTCTTAAATGACAGAAACTTAATTTTGTGGAATTAATGAACAACAAACTGGGTTAGGAAAGTCTGGTTTTAGAGCACATCCATCTCTACTTAGAGAAATTTTTCCAGAGGCTCCTTAAAAGGTTTAAATAAATCCCTGTTAAAAGGGGAATTCGGAATTAATGGAGTGTAAATAACGAGGAGGGGCTCCTGGTGAGACCCCACTGCTCTCTCCCTGCTTTATTCTGGATTTTAAATGGTCTAAAAGGAGAATAAATATATTTGAATAGAGGAAAAAAGAAATAGTTGATTATTTCTTCATTTATAATAAACAAGGGAGTGCAGAGCGGGTGGTGGAGTTGATCCAAAGGTTTGAGCACTTATCCTATGAGAAAAGCTTGGGAGAATTGGGATTATTTACATGGAGAAGGCTCCAGGGAGAGCTCAGAGCCCCTGGCAGGGCCTGAAGGGCTCCAGGAGAGCTGGAGAGGGACTGGGGACAAGGGATGGAGGGACAGGAACCAGGGAATGGCTCCCAGTGCCAGAGGGCAGGGATGGGTGGGAGATTGGGAATTGGGAATTCCTGGCTGGGTTGGAATTGCCAGAGCAGCTGTGGCTGCCCCTGGATCCCTGGCAGTGCCCAAGGCCAGGCTGGACATTGGGACACCCTGGGACAGTGGGAGGTGTCCCTGCCCATGGAAGGGTCTGGAATGGGATGGGATTTAAGGTCCCTTCCAACCCAAACCATTCCAGGATTCTGGGAGTGAACCCAAAGCAAATTTCGTCCCTTCCAGTCCAGAGGAGGCTCCAGGATGATCCAAGGGCAGGAGCAGCTCTGCCGGGAGAGCTGGGAACGTTCACCTGGAGAAGAAAAGGCTCCAGGGTGACCCCAGAGCCCCTTCCAGGGCCTAAAGCAATCCCTAACCTTTGCATTCCTCACCATAATCCCAGTCTTTCCTATTTTTTCCTGCAACCCAATCCTTCACATTTTCACTGAAATTCGAATATTTCTTATTTTTCACCACAATCCCAACCCTTCACAATTTTTCCTTGCAATCCACATCCTTCAGACTTTTCACCGCAATCCACATCCTTTACATTTTCACTCCAATCCCAGCCAGTCACATTTTTCACCACAATCCAAATCTTTCATATTTTTCCCTTCAATCCCAATCCTTTACATTCTTCACCACAATCCAAATCCTTCACATTTTTTCCCTGCTATCCAAATCCTTCGCATTTTCTCCTGCAATTCCAATCCTTTTTGTTTCTCATTGCAATCCCAACCTTCCCTACTTTTCACTGCAATCCCAATCCTTCACATTTTTCACTGAAATAAAAATATTTCTTATTTTTCACCACAATCCATCGCATTTAAATATTTCTTATTTTTCACCACAATCCACCACATCCATCACATTTTCCCTTCATTCCCAATCCTTCAATTTTTTCCCTGCAATCTACATCCTTCACATTTTTCACTGCAATCCCAATCCTCCATATTTTGTACCACAGTCCCAATCCTTCACACCCTTCACCACAATCCTAATCCTTCCATATATCTGCCACAATCCCAACCCTTCACATTTTTCACTGAAATCCAAATCCTTCATATTTTTCACTCCCATCCCAATTCTCCCCATTTTTCACTGCAAATCCAGTCCTTCACATCCCTCACCACAATCCCAATCATCCACATTTTTCCCTGCAATCCCAATCCTTCACATGTTTCACTACAATCCCAAACATCCACATTTCTCTTGCAATCCTAATCCTTCACATTTTTCACCACAATCCCAATCCTTCACATTTTTCACCACTATCCCAATCCTTCACATTTTTCACCACTATCCCAATCCTTCACATTTTTCACCACTATCCCAATCCTTCACATTTTTCACCACTATCCCAATCCTTCACATTTTTCACCACTATCCAAATCCTTCACTTTTTTCACTCTAATCCAAATCCTTCACATTTCCCTTGCAATCCAAATCCATCACATTTTTCACCACAATTCCAATCCTTCACATCCTTCACCACAATCCCAATCCTTCATTTTCCTTGCAATCCAAATCCATCACATTTTTTACTCCAATCCAAATCCATCACATTTTTCACCACAATCCCAATGCTTCACATTTCTCTTGCAATCCAAATCCATCACATTTTTTACTCCAATCCAAATCCATCACATTTTTCACCACAATCCCAATGCTTCACATTTCTCTTGCAATCCAAATCCATCACATTTTTCACTCCAATCCCAACCCTTCACATTCTTCCAACCATAAAAACTCTGCGAGCCCGCAGCATCCACCATTAAAATGGGGATTCCCGAGGAGCCAAAGGTTTCTTGGGAACAGCAGATATTTTAAGGCATTCCTAAAGGAGCAAAGGCAGAATTCCAAGGATGTACTCACAGTAGACGTCCACTCGGATGGATTTGATGGCCGGGGAGCCCAGGCCGTTCTCAGCCTTGCAGTAGTAGCGGCCTCCCTGGTGTCTCTGGATGTTGGAGATCCTCAGGGTTTCGTTGAAGACACTGGAATCTTGGAATCTGTCAGAGGCACTTCCTGCTGTTTTGGTCCACCTGATCTGAGCAAGCACCAAAAACCAGGATTACCTTTAGGTCTGGAAAATGGGCACAGTCTAAAACTCAGCACTGAAATCCAGGATTAGTTTAGGTCTGGAAAATGGGTACAGTCTAAAAATCGGCACCAAAACCTGGGATAATTTTAGGTCTGGAAAATGGGCAGACTCTGAAAGTCAGCACTAAAATCCAGGATTACCTTTAGGTCTGGAAAATCAGTGGAGTCTAAAACTCAGCACCAATATACAGGATTGCTTCACATCTGGAAAATGGGCACAGTCTGAAACTCAGCACTGAAATCCAGGATTACTTTAGGTCTGGAAAATGGGCAGAGTCTGAAACCTGGCATCAAAATCCAGGATTACCTTTAGGTCTGGAAAATGGGCACAGTCTAAAACTCAGCACCAAAATGCAGGATTAATTTAGGTCTGGAAAATGGGCACCGTCTAAAACTTGGCACCAATATCCAGGATAACTTTAGGTCTGGAAAATGGGCAGAGTCTAAAACTCAGCTCCAAAACCTGGGATAACTTTAGGGCTGGAAAATGGGTGCAGTCTAAAACTCAGCACAAATATCCAGGATAACTTTAGGTCTGGAAAATGGGCACAGTCTAAAACTCTGCGCCAAACCACGAGATTTGTACGGGTGGCACCAGGACTTCACCTTGGATGATTCAGGGAAATTCCCAAGAAACTCAACAGCTCACGGAACAAACATTTCATCCAAGAGTCCTGAGGAGCTGCATTTCATGGGATCATGGAATGGTTTGGGTTGGAGGAGTTTAAGGATCCTGTTCCAGGCCCTGCCGTGGAGAGGTAACCTCCCAGTATCCCAGGTTGCTCCAAGCCTTGAACATTGCCAGGGATTTCTGATCCGTGGGATTTGAGGCTGCCTGTGCTGGGTCTGGGAGGAGAAATGAATTCAAATTTCCTTTTTTTCTTTTTTCTGGTGGTTTTCTTGTTTTTGTAATCACAGAATCACGGAATAGTTTGGGTGGGAAGGGACCTTCAATCCCATCCAATTCCAACCCAGGGACACCTCCCACCGTGCCAGGGTGCTCCAAGCCCCAGTTCTCCAGGAGAGCTTGAGAGGGACTTGGGACAAGGGATGAAAGGACAGGACACAGGGAATGGCATAAGTTGGAAAAGAGGACATTTAGGTTGGATATTGGGAAGGAATTCCTGGCTGGGAAGGTGGGGAGGGTCTGGGATGGAATTCCCAGAGCAGCTGTGGCTGCGCCTGGATCCCCAGAAGTGTCCCAGGCCAGGCTGGACATTGAGGTTTGGAGCAGCCTGGGACAGTGGGAGGTGGAATGGGATAGGGGCTGCAATGGGATGGGATTCAAGGTCCCTTCCAACCCAAACCATTCCAGGATTCTGTGATTCCATGAACACAGGGAATGTTCTCCCACTTCCAGAGGATAAATTGCCTTTATGGGCCAACTCATGCCCTTGGGCCTGCACGTCCCAACACTTCCTGTTTTCCAGGGAATCACAATTTTTTCCTCATCCAAGGAAAAGCCAGCAGTGACAGAAGCTGTGAACAGGCAGGACAAGAGCATCCGGATTCCGTGCCAAGGATCCCAAGGAAATTGCTCTTTTGTAACACATTGGGAAACAGAGATTTCCTTTTATTTTCCAGCAGAGGAAAACTCTGGAAAATTGTGGAAAAAATCAGCAGCAAACCCACAAAGCTACAACTCCTATGGAAAAGTTTAAGGGTGGGTTTTTTTCCACTTTATTCCCAAAGATTCCAGAGTAATCCTGAAACTGGAATCTGGGCATGCTTCAAAAACTAAATAAAATCAATTAAATAAAATCAATTTTAAAAATCCATTCCTTCACATTTGAATTCAGATTTTACACATTGGCATCCAAACTCTGGAAAATCAGCTATCCAAGTGGTCTGAATCCCAAAAATTCGGGATTCGGCATTGGAATTGCAGAGGAAACTTTCCTTACACTTCAAGGCTGAAAGTCCAAATATTACTGGACAAAATAAAGGGATTTTAAGGAATTGCTGAATAATTTAAAAGGGTTTTAATGAGTGGATCCTGAGGGAAAAAAATATTTCATTCTTAGGTAAATCAGTAAAACTTCAGTTAAAAAATGGTTAAAAATAATAAATTGATAAAATTCCTTTATTCTGCTCAGTTGGATCAGTCTTTTTTTAATGGAAAAACAGGATTTAGGGAAATACCCACAAATTCTTTCCCAAAAAACCATGGAATAACCTGGCCAATAATTAATTGCAGCAATTAATCTTTGATTAATTTGGATTACTTTGACTCCAATGTTGTTCCGTAGGCCCTTCAGATGTTTCCCTGCATCAAAAAATTAACACTTTAATCCTGAATAATCCATAAACATTTTTTCTATCAACATCCCACTGAAGAGTGGGGGATTTTCCATCCTGCATGGCTGGAAAATGCCTTTTTCAGCATTAACTGGGAGCTGAGGTCAGGAATTTCACTGGGTTCCTTTTAGGATTATTTAACCTTCCTGGTGGGAAACTCTGGACTGGCACCTACCTAAATTATCCCAGGAATTTGAGGAAATTATCTGAACAGCTCCAAATTTTGGATATTTTTTAATTCTCCCTGTTTTTTTTATTCAGAAAATTTAATTAATTTTTTTAAAAATCACCTTCATAATAAAGACTAATAAATAATAAATAATTTAAGGGCAGAATGAAGCAGACAAAACTCCATTGGAATTCTGAATTATTCCTTTCTATGGAGGCTTTCCAATGCTAGAATTCCATGTCGAATCCCGGGAATCACAAACACATCCCCATAACCTCAATGCCTGGGAATTCCCTGGAATTCTTTAGAGGCAAATAAATACAACAGATTTTGTCATTTTGAGCTTCTAAACCAGCACAAAATCAAGCCTGGGGTTGAGAACTCCATAAAATCCAAATCCAGGCTCTTACTTCCCTTGTGGACCTGTCTAATTCCTATTTTTCTTTTTTTTTTTTTCACCAGGGACAGAAGAAGTTGCTGTTGTTGCCATCCAGCTTCAGGAATTGATCAAATCCTCACATTTTTGGGGGGAAAAGGTTGGGGTTTAATTAAACCCACAGGATTTAGGAGGTGTTCCACAGGAAGGAGCTGAAAACCAGGAAGGATGGGAGAGTTGGAAAGAAGGGAATTGGATCCAAGGGTGAGGTGATTCTAGGAATTCTGGGCAGGTGTTACCTCCCAGGAGCCAAAATTGTTCAAAAATGCACCTCTGCTAGGGAAACAGGGTAATTGGGAATGTTCAGCTGGAGAAGGGAAGGGAAGGCTCCAGGGAGAGCTCAGAGCCCCTGGCAGGGCCTGAAGGGCTCCAGGAGAGCTGATTCCTGGGTGGGCTGGAATTGCCAGAGCAGCTGTGGCTGCCCCTGGATCCCTGGCAGTGCCCAAGGCCAGGCTGGACATTGGGGACACCCTGGGACAGTGGGAGGTGTCCCTGCCATGGCTGGGGTGGTTTGGAATGAAATGGTTTTTAACATCCCTTTCAACCCATTCCAGGATTCCATGGAAAGAACTGGGAATGGGGAGATGATCCCAGTGCTCGCTCCATGGCGAGCACTGCTTTGAATCCCCAGTGAACTAAAAAATTCATTTTTGTTCCATAAACCAGAAAATAATCCGAGTAGGAATTCCCCATTCCCTCCATCTAAAGGTTCTACAATTCCCTTGGGTTAAAATCCAAGGAAAGGGCCCCTCTCTGAGGGGTGTAACCTCGGGAAGATGTGGAATATCAAGCAAAGGTCTGCAGAAAAACCACAGAACTCATTAAAATAAGAAAATTTTCCTCAGGAAGGCAAAGGATAAGCTCAGCAATGGCGCAGTATCCCAGGAAAAATCAGGGAATAACCATCAATAGATTTAAAACATCCAGGGGGGAGAAGAAATCGATTGTGGATCAATTTCCAATATAAAAGGCAAAGTTAAGGAAGTAAAAAAATGAATCAGGAATCACTTCCCGTTTGTTCAACCCCAAATGTTCATGCAAAACATCTTCAACCCATGATGTTCCATTACATCACAGTCAGCACTTCCAAAGGATTTTTCTGGGAATGCTGGAAGTTTCAGGATGGACTCAGGGACTGGAAATCTCCTCCTCAGCAGCAGGACCAGCTCCATCGAAGCATTCCCAGGTTCGGGATTTCCACCACCCAGCTGCCACCAATGCACCACCCTCAGCGTCCAAAGGTACAAATCCCAATTTTCCCCTAAAAATCATTGAGCATTCCAAGTTTTCCTAGGAATTTGCCTCCCTGGACAACCTCTGAGGTCCCAGTTTACCCCAGGCTGTTACCCCAACCCAGAGGTGATGCCTTCACCCGCTTTGGGAATGGGATCTTTGGAGGATGGAGATCTTTGGAGCTGCTCCCTCCCACCCCAAGCAGGACTGGGAAACCAGGAGCCCGCAGCTCCCTGTTCCCAGAGGGATTTGTTTCCCTCAAGAGTAAAAAGGCATCAAAATGTGTTTGTGTCATTAAATTCGAACACTGCAGTCTAAACAGAGAGGGGGAAATGCCTAAAACTGATTTTTTTCCACTTCAAATTCACTCCTCGGAGCAGAATCATGGTTTAAAGTGACAAAGCCATGGTGAAACCCAGGCAGCTCAAATTGAGACTTTTTTTCCCTCTTAACAATTTCAGTGTTGTTTCTGCTTTTCCTTCTCCCCATCTCCACTCATTTTACTCCCCTTGAAGGAGTAAAAAACAGGGAATCAGCTTCACAGAGCGTTCCCAAAATGCTGTCAGGGATGACAACGGCTCAACTGAGCTCCACACAAGGAAATGTTTCTTCTCTAATCTTTCAGCAATAAAAATCTTGACTCCATTACTTGTCACAATCATTAGGGGAGGGATTTTGGGGCTGACACGAAGATTTGGGACTGGGAAGCATCATAAATAAAGGAACACAAATAAAAACCCCAAACAAACAAAAAGGTGAAACAAAACACACCAAGCCCTTCTTCAAAAACCCCAAATTGGTTTTCAGGAGATTCCTGTCCCTGATAATTTCACGTAATTGTGAAGGTTGGAAAAGTCCTCCAAGATCATGAAGTCCAACATGGCACTGCCAAGGCCACCACTGCCCCGTGTCCCCAGGTGCCACATCCACAGGGATTTGAAATCCCTCCAGGCATGGGGACTCCACCCTGTACCTGTGCCAGGGCTGGGGAACCCTTTTAGGGAAGAAATTTTCCCAAATATCCAATCTAAACCTCACAGAATCCCTGAGGTTGGAAAAGAGCTCCAAGATCAGAATCCCAGCTGTGCCCAATGCCCACCTTGTCCCCAGCCCAGAGCTCTCAGTGCCACCTCCAGGGGACACCTGCAGGGATGGGCACTGCAGCCCTCCCTGGGCAGTGCCAAGGCCTGAGCCCCCTTTCCATGGGGCAATTCCTGGTGTGCCCACCCTGAGCTGCCCTGGCCCAGCCTGAGGTTTAATGGGTTGATCCCCCAGTTCTCTGGACTCACTAAAATCCCTTTGCCAGACAGAAGCAGGACTGAGATGTTTTGTGGGATAAACCATATCCTGCCTCACCTTTCCCTCAGGGATTCTCCAGCCTTTCCCAGCTCCCTCAGGGATTCTCCAGCCTTTCCCAGCTCCATTCCATTCCCTTGACACACTCCAGCCCCTCCATGTCCTTTCTGTCATGAATGACCCCAAATGACCCCAAGATTTGAGGTGGGACCTCACCAGTGCCAAGCTCAGTCTCCAAAGTTTCACCCATCCCTAAATTTTTTCCTCCATCAGGCCACACAACATTCCCACCCTCCTCCAAGGCAGGTTCCACAGGAAGCCAGGCTGGTTTTTGGGAAGCCTCTTCTAGACCTGACTAAATCCAGCTCAGTGGAGCTGCCCCAAAGCCGGGTTTAAGGGGCTCTGTTCCCACCACGTCGTGCTCTGGAACATCACCGAGGTTATTGATTCCCTGCAGATCAAAATCAGCCTGTTTGATTCAATCTGTTCCCATTTTTAAAACTCCATAAAAAATAATCCAGAAAAATCGTGTTGTCCTTCAGACAGTGCCAAGAGCAGAGGAAGGAACTCCAGGAAAATCCCTAAATATTGGGAGTTGATGCATCCCAGGTTACGTTCATATCAGAGCTTGTTGGTATTTCCAGAATATTCTGGCAAGACTGAAAATGAACCCCAACCTCATTTCCAGGAAATTTTCTGAATTAAATCCCAAATCTCAATGATCCAAACCCTAAATCTGTCAGTAATGCAAACCCTAAATAACAATGAACAAAACCCTAAATTTCCCAGTGATCCTAACACTAAATCTCAATGATCCAAAACCTAAATCTCCCAGAGATCCAAACCCTAAATCTCTCAGTGATCCAAATCTTAAATCTCAATGATCCAAACCTTAAATCTCCCACAGATCCAAACCCTAAATCTCCCAGTGATCCAAACCCTAAATTTTCCAGCAATACAAACCCTAAATCTCAAAGATCCAAAACTTAAATCTCCCAGTGACCTTATCCTAAATATCCCAGAGATCCAATCCTTAAATCTCTCAAAGATCCAAACCCTAAATCTCCCAGGGATCCAAACCTTAAATCACTCAGTGATCCAAACCCTAAATCTCCCAGAGATCCAAATCCTAAATCTCTTGGTGATCTAAACCCTAAGTCTCCCAATGATGTAACCCTGAATCTCCCAGAGATCCAAACCTTAAATATACCAGTGATCCAAACCATAAATCTCAATTATCCAAACCCTAAATCTCACAGTGATCTAACCTTAAATCTCAAAGATCCAAACCCTAAATCTCCCAGTGATCCAAACCTCAAATCTCCCAGAGATCCAAACCCTAAATCTCCCAGTGATGCAAACCCTAAACCCCAAAGATCCAAGTCTTAAATCTCCCAGTGATCTAAACCCTAAATCTTAAAGATCCAAACATTCAATCTCCCAGTGATCCAAATCCTAAATTTTCCAGTGATCCAAACCTTGAATTTCCCAGAGATCCAAACCTTTAATCTCCCAGTGATCCAAACCCTAAATCTCTCAGAGATCCAAAGCTTAAGTGATCCAAACCCTAAATTTCCCAGTGATCCCAATCAGCTGTGCCATATTTTCCTCCCACAGGATCCCAATTCCTCCCAGTGCTCTCGCTGATCCCAAAATGGGAGTGAGAGTCTGAGCTGCCACCGGGTTCAGCTGTGGTGACAAAGAAAGGAGCTGGCATTTGATTTTGCTGGAAAAGTGAGAGAACTGGGGAGGGGGAGCAGAGAAAAATGGGAAAAGGGTGGGAATCTCCATAAGAGGGATTTGGCAGCCCAGCTCAGCCAGGCAGGAGCAGCAGCTGCTGAGAACCAGTCACAGATCCTGCAAAAACTCCCTGATTCCTTAAAAAAATCAGATATTCCATATAAAATATTCCTTAGAAAATCAGGAATCAGAGTAACTGGCTGAACATGGGTTATTTGTTTGGGATTTTCCCTAAAAACTTTCCTTTTCCCTTTCAAATGACGAGGTCATGATGGTCGCAAAGTATTAAAAATGCGATGACACAAAATTCTGGGATCTAAACACATTCCAAAAAGGAGATTATTCCTTGGTGGCAATTTAACCCATCCTTACCCTCTTATCCCAATCATTGGATGCAAGTTTTCCATCAGGCAATTCCAAAATATCAGCCTGAGCACATTCTGCCTGCACACTCCAGGTGTTGGAGACAGGACAAGGAATATGTGGAATCAGTCAGGATGGAAATTCCAAAGATTTTTGACTCGATGTTTCCATGGTTTTTGCTCTGTGAACACTGATTTTCCCTTTTTTTCAGAGGCTAAACTGGCAAAGTCTCCTCCAGGCAGGAAAACACCTCAAACGATGTTTAAAAATACTGGAAAAAGATCAAATCTCTCCTTCCCTGAACCTGGCATGGCTTAAAAAGATCTCAGCAATTCCTTTGTTCTGGGAAAAGGAATTGGAAAGGTGTTGGCAACCCACTGGCTGAGATTCCAGCTCATTTCCAATTCCAGGAGAAGAAAAACTCAGCAAACTCCAGTAATCCCAAATAGCATCATTCATGTCTTGTGGAGCACTCCTGGCACACCTTCCAACAACTCCCACCAGTGCCAAGGAACGGAATCTGGGAACGCTTCCCACATTTCAGGAGAATTGCAAGGAGATGGAAAGAAAAAAAAATATTAAAAAAAGCCTGGAACAGCTTGCAGCTAGGAATAAAACCAGGACTAAGGGCTGGGATTAAAGGTTTGGAAAGGGAATCAGCACAATGGGAAGCAACGATGGGAATTTCCAAAGGGAAGGGAAGAGAGCTAAAAATCAGGGAATGTTTAAAACTGGATAAAACAGCACTGGGAAAAGGGGACGGCCACTAACCCATAACTGCCTGAGGGACAGGAGCCAGGGAATGGCTCCCAGTGCCAGAGGGCAGGGATGGATGGGAGATTGGGAATTGGGAATTCCTGGCTGGGCTGGAATTGCCAGAGCAGCTGTGGCTGCCCCTGGATCCCTGGCAGTGCCCAAGGCCAGGCTGGACACTGGGACACCCTGGGACAGTGGGAGGTGTCCCTGCCATGGCAGGGGTGGCACTGGGGGGGATTTGCAGTTCTCCCAACCCAAACCATTCCAAGATTCCATAACAGCTGATGGCTCTTTCCAACAACACCGTTCCAACCCAAATCATCCCAAGATTCCATAGCACTTAAAGGTTTTCCCTAGTTTCACCATTCCTGCCCATCCATTCATGGAATGGTGTTGTTGGGAACCCAATCCATCCATTCCATGATTCCACTGCCTTTAAAGGATCTTTCCAACCACACCATTCCAACCCAAATTATTCCAAGATTCCATAGCACTCTAAGGCCCTTCCCAGCTACACCATTCCAATCCAAACCATTCCAATTCCCTACATGGGAATGGCTCCTGGACTTTACAGACTTGAAGGATTTTTTTCTCATTTAATTTATCTTTCTTTGGCTCTGGTGCAAATTCCCTGGATTTCTTTTCCACAGCACTCTAAGGCTCTTTCCAACAACACCATTCCAACCCCAAACCATTCCAAGATTCCATAGCACTTAAAGGCTTTTCCCAGTTTCACAATTCCAGCCCATCCATTCATGGAATGGCGTTGTTGGGAACCCAACCCATCCATTCCATGATTCCACTGCACTTGAAGGCTCTTCGCAGCTACACCATCCCAACATTCCATAGCACTCAAAGGCTCCTTCCAGCACCATTCCAATGCAAACCATTCCAAGATTCCATAGCGCTTAAAGGCTTTTCCCAATTTCACCATTCCTACTCAAACCATTCCGAGATTCCATAGCAGCTGAAGGCTCTTCCCAACTATACCACTCCAATCCAAACCATTCCAATTCCCAACATGGCAATGGCTCCTGGACTTTGCAGACTTCAAGGATTTTTTTTCTCTTTTACTTCATTCATCTTTCTTTGATTCTGGTGCAAATTCCCTGGATTTCTTTTCCACAGCCCTCCACAGCTGATGGATCTTTCCAACAACACCACTCCAACCCCAAACCATTCCAAGATTCCATAGCACTTAAAGGTTTTTCCCAGTTTCACCATTCCAGCCCATTCATTCATGGAATGGCGTTGTTGGGAACCCAACCCATCCATTCCATGATTCCACTGCACTTGAAGGCTCTTCCCAGCTGCACCATTCCAACCTGAACCATTCCACGATCCCACAGCATTTGTAGGCTCTTCCCAACTACACCATTACAAGATTCCATAGCACTCAAAAACTCTTCCCAGCTACACCATTCCACGATTCCTCAACAGCTGAAGGCTTTTCCCAGCACCATCATTCCCACCCAAACCATCCCATGATTCTGTAGAAGTTGAAGGCTTCTCCCACTACGCCATTCCATGATTCCACAAAGGTTGAAGGCCTTTCCCAGCGCCACAATTCCAACCCAAAGCACTCCAATTCCCCTGGATTTCCCAGACTCGCAGGATTATTTCTCTTTTGTTGTAATTCCACTTTCTTTGGCCGTGGTGCAAATCCCCTGGATTTTGCCAGCACTTTCTCCTTAACGATGTATTTACCTAATTAGCATAATTGTCAGCAATTATGCAATTAGCGTTCATATGTGTAATCATTGGAACATGTAATTAGCCCTAATTACGCCATTAAAGCCTGCGAGTCAGAAATATCTTTATCATTTTGATTGACAGGCATATGGGAAGGGGGGGGAAGGAAAAAATCCCACTCGTTATTTTTATCTCCTTGAATCACGAAATCCGCAGGAGGATCCAGGATTCAGCCCAGAATGGCACTGGAATTATTTAAAAATCTGATATTATTGATCAAAATTATATTGAGGTTATTCTGTTGGAAGAGGCGAAGAAAAACTACTCGAAAATAAGGAAAATTCAGGAAAATGCAGCAAAATTTTTATGGAAAAAAGAAATGAGGAATTATTTTGAAATATTTAATTTTTTGTGTCTAATATTCTAATATGAAAATCAAGGAAAGAGTCCCCAAATGCAGCAAGATTTTTCAGTAAAAAGAAATTAAGAATTATCAAAAATAAGGAGAAAAATTCAGGAAAGAGGCACCAAGTGCAGTAAGATTTCTCTGTAAAAGGAAATTAAGAATTATCTTGAAATATTTGATTTTGAACTCTAAAATTCACCTAGTTGAGGAATAAAAATAATACAGGAAAAGAGAAAAAAGAGAACAGCAGTGAGATTTTTCTGTAAAGAAACCAGGAATTATCTGGAAATATGTAATTTTTAATTCTTATATCACTGGGTTTTAGGAAGCAAAATAATACAGAAAAAGAGAAAAACCCTACAGAAATTGTTCTGTGGAGATGCTGCTGCATCCTAGAAAAGGATTTTAAAATTCCTTGGATTTTTAGCCCCTCTGAGAAAACCAGATTTATTTGAAAACTCAATATTTAGGTTCAGTTTGTTTTATTTTAACATCTGTGCAGGAGGCCTGTAGGACATAGCTAGAACAAACATCTGGCGTGGAATGATTTAATTGGGACAGCAAAAATTGGGATTTTAAAAAATTATTTTAAATATTATACCTTTACTTTTAAATATTACTGTTAAATATTGACCCCAATTAAATATTTTAATTTATTTCAAGTTCAGCTCTTCTAGTTCTGGGTTCTTGGGGTTTTTAGAAGTTTATTTTAAAAAGCCAAAAAAATGAAATAAATGAAAAATCAAGTGTCTGAGCTCCCCAGAAATTTGGGAGGAGTAGAGGGGAAGGCTTTAAAAGAGATATTCGGGAATAAATCTTAGTTGGGAATACAAATATTCCTGGATAAAGATTTTCCAGCCTGATGAACTCCACTGCAGCATCCCAGTGTTCAGGTGAAAGGCAGCAAAATCCACCTGGAGCGTCCCAAATCTTTCCCAGCTGCCAGAGGAGGGAGGAGAGCTCAATCCAGGAGAAAATGCTATCCATGGACACATCAGCATGGAGATTAAAACATCCCAGAATGACCCTGAGAGGTCATTCCCCTATCCCAGCAGGAAAACACAGATTTGTTCCAATTCTCCCCACCAGACTCCTCAGCGAGGTGAGGCTTTGGGAGCAGAATTTTTTCCCTTAAAATATAAAAGCAACAAACTCCAGAGCCTTAGGAGTTTATGAGATCACAGAATCCTGGAATGGTTTGGGTTGGAAGGGATTTTAGGGATCATCCAGTGCCACCCTTTCCATGGCAGGGACACCTCCCACTGTCCCAGGGTGCCCCAATGTCCAGCCTGGCCTTGGGCACTGCCAGGGATCCAGGGGCAGCCACAGCTGCTCTGGCAATTCCAGCCCAGCCAGGAATTCCCAATTCCCAATCTCCCATCCATCCCTGCCCTCTGGCACTGGCAGCCATTCCCTGGCTCCTGTCCCTCCATGCCTTGTCCCCAGCCCCTCTCCAGCTCTCCTGGAGCCCCTTCAGGCCCTGCCAGGGGCTCTGAGCTCTCCCTGGAGCTTCTCCTCTCCAGGGGAACATTCCCAGCTCTCCCAGCCTGGCTCCAGAGGGGCTTCAGTGCTTGGAGCAGCTCTGTGGATTCCTCTGGATCTCTCCAGCACCTCCACGTCCTCCTGCTCTGTCCCCAGAGCTGGGGCAGCTCTGCAGGTGGGAATTCATGGACAACATTCCTTCCACAGCAATGGGAAGGATTCCTGATCATCCTGCAGAAAAAGCCTCCCGAGCGTTTCCTTGGGAGATCTCCCTCCAGAGCCACCAGCACCGCCTGATCTGCATCAGCTGCTGGTTTCCCTGGTTACCAAATTATCCATGTACTCATCAAAGCCATTCCTTTCCAGGCAGACCTCCCAGCTCCAGCCTTTATTCCAGAGCCACCCCCATCTCTGTGCCAGGAGACAGGAATGGTTTTCCGTGTGCCCATGGAAAAACAGTTCCTGGTGCTTCGGCCCAGAGCTGCTGCTCCAGCCTTCCCTGAGCCCGTCAGGAGCAGGGAAACACAAGCTGACAGCACAGAGGGAAAACAAAACACTGCAGAGCTTTGGGAGGGGAGCAAACAGATGGAAAATAGTCAGAGGACAAGCGTCCATATTTCAGGAAAACTGGAATTTTGTCTTTTTTTCCTTAAAATAATAGGAGAGTCCTGCTCTGTGGGCACTGGGAATTTTCCGTATGGGATTTCTGGCACATTTAAGTTGCCCAAATGTCAAAATGAAACTGCTCTGGTGCCACTCCCCAACCCTGATGTCATTCCCAGCTCCATGAGATTCCCTCCAGGCTCATCCCAATGATTGCTGAGGCTGTAACAAGTCTGGGCTGGATATTCCCAACAGAGGGGATGGGATTGAAACCCAAACTTCCCTTCCCTGCTGCTGCTTTTTTCTGGATTTAACCTCTTTGGATTGAACCTCTTTTTCTCTGGATTTGACCTC
>NW_005054303.1:15596739-15598231 GCF_000277835.1 Geospiza fortis | reverse complement strand
TCAGCACTTCCAACCCCTTTTTAAGAAAATGCAAACACATTCCCTGTGGAGAGACAAGCAGCCACCTGGAAACAGGAAAAGTGGCAGGAACTGCTCAAATTATTCAGGATAAAATAACCGAGGAGTTAATTCCTTTTATCAGCTTGCAAACCTTTGGAATCATGGAATGGTTTGGCACGGAAGGGACATTAGAGATGAGCTCAGAGGCACCAGTGGCTCATTCCCAAAGATCCTGGTGCAGCTCCAGGAGTCCCTCACTCTGTGCTGTGGATGCTGTGATTCCTGCCCTGGATTTTTGGCACAATTCCTGCTCCTCCCTCCTGGCAGAGAGAGCAGGGCAGGCTCGGAGCCCTGCAGAGCTCTGCAGAGGTGTGAATTCAGGTGCTGTGCTCGGGGGAGAAAAACATCAAATAAACTCCTTGGAGCAGCACAAACGTCATGTGAAGCCTCACCACAGATTGCTTTTCATGCCAGAGCAGGATGGAAACATTTTTCCTTGCTAAACAGGAGTCAAACATTCAGGAAAGGGTTTTCTCCAGCATAAAATCCAGGCTAATTTAGTCATGAGTCAGGCTGGGTTTTGTCAGGTGCTCAGTGAACATTTGTAAAGTCTTCCCGTGAACTGAGGAGTGTCAGATGGAATCAGCATCAATTTTCCTAACAAGGCTCCAATTACTGCTCCAAGGAGCTGCAGAGTGGGGTGGGAGAACAGCTGCTCCCGAGTGAGGGACCCCCACCCCCCTTCCCTCGGCTGCTGCGGCACTTGATAAGAATTCTTATCAATTAAAACCAAAAACGTGGCACCCACTCTGCCCCAAAGGAGCCTTTCAAGTCTGACTCAAAGCTGATCAAAGGAACAGAAAGTGGAGTTTTTGTTGGGGTTTTTTGGGAATGCTGCCTTTTGTGCTCAAATGGATGGAGCGCCGGGGAATGGGAATTTTTCCTTTCCAGGCATTAATAAGGAGAAGGCAGGATCCTGTTCTGCAGCATCAGAGGAGGCTCCACTAATCACGGGGAGTAATTAGGGGGATGCATTTGAAATAATTAAGGGGTTTTTATAACGTGCCACAGTCACCTGGGTCTGTTCATGGGGAGAGCTCGGTGCTTCCCAAGGAGTTTATGAGTGACAGGATAACGAGGAATGGCTTTAAACTGACAGGGAATATTGGGAAAGAATTCCTGGCTGGGAGGGAGGCGAGGGGCTGGGATGGAATTCCCAGAGAAGCTGTGGCTGCTCCTGGATCCCTGGAAATGTCCAAGGCCAGTTTGGAACAGCCTGGGATACTGGGAGGTGTCCCTGTCCATGGCAGGGGGTGGCACTGGATTGGCTTTAAGTTCTTTCCCTTCCAAATCATTCCAGGACTCCATGAATTCCATTTATATATGTATACATATATGTATATACACACACATATATATATACACATATATATATATATATATGGAATCATGTATAAATATGGAATATTTATGGAATATATACAAATATATA
>NW_005054303.1:15592352-15596342 GCF_000277835.1 Geospiza fortis | reverse complement strand
ATATAATACATAAATATATAATGTATACAGTATATAAAATATAATATACATAATATAATATATATAAATATGGAATATCAATATGGAATAGATAGATAGATAGATAGATAGATAGATAGATAGATAGATAGATAGATAGATAGATAGATGTATATGGAATCATATATTAATATGAGCTTCAAGGCCCTTTCCAATCCAACCATTCCCTGCTCTGTGTCCCTTGGGTCCCCCCTTTGGCCACCCCAGTTCCCAGCAGGCAGGATGAGTTTTTCCAGGCCCACACCCCTCTGGAGCAGCATTTCCCTGCCTCTGCTCCGGGCTCACAATCCCGGGAAACCAGCAGGATCTCCTGGCAGCTCCAAGGGGAGCAGCTCCTGCTGCCTCAGTGGCATCAGCACAGGACCCAACTCCTACAAGTGGGAAGAAAACACAACCAAACAGAGGCAGGGAGAAATTCCAGAGCTCCTAAAAGCAGATCCTCCCCTGCTTTGCTTCCCGGGAAAGCCACGGATCCATCACGTTCTTCACACCCCAGCAGCACCGTGAGCGCTCCTGGATTTTTCCGGGAGAAAGGGATGTGCTCCGATGGCCCTGCCTGGAAGAAGGGTGGCAGGAGGATGTGAGGAGGAGGTGGGATCTCGTTAAGATGTGTTGCAACCTCCAAACAGGAAAAAAAAAGAATCCCGGAGTGTGCAGCTTACAGATGGTTGGAATGACGTGTGGCACTGGCAGCTGCTCCTTCCTGAGCCTTGGGAATGACAGGAGTGGGGAGGCAGCACCTGGGAGAGGGAGGGACATGGTGGGAGGGCCAGAGGCCACCCTGCAGCACTGCGAGGGAGTGGGGGAGCACTTGGATGCTGTCCCCTGTCAGCTCTGCACACTTTTTCTGCTTGGAATGTGCCATTCCCACCGGGATAATGTCACCCGAGCTGGGACAGCACTTGGGGGTGAACCACTGGAAAAATCACAGCCAGGGGACAGCAAAGCCCAAGGAGGGGGAGGTTGGATTGACAAACAAGGTCTGTATAAGCTCCTGGGATCACTGAGACTGGAAAAGCCATCCAAGACTGAATCCCAGCACTCCCAAGGCCACCACGGATCCATGTCCCCATGTGCCACATCCACAGGGATTTTAAATCTCTTCAGGGATGGCGACTCCACCACTGCCCCAGGGCAACCTTTTCCATTAAATTTTTCCTTATCTCCAATATAAACCCTCCCTGGCACAATTTGAGGCCATTTCCAATTGTTACTTGGGAAAAAAGACTGGACACACTCTCCTGTCAGGGATTTCCCATTCATCCTTCAGTGGAAAACCAGGAATTCAAAATCCCAGCCAATCTCTGCTCATCAGATGCTTCTTCCTCCGCTCCCCATGATCCAAATGTCATTCCACACTTTGGAAAGTCACAGGTTTTGTTTCCAATGACTGGACCTGCCAGCACGGGTGAGAATTCCCAAGGAAAATCAGGAAAAAGCACATTCCTCAAGGCTGGGCAGGAGATTGTCACCAGTGGGGATAAAATGTCACCTCTTAGCTACCCAGTCCAGGAAATCCCTCATTTGTGTCCAGGGATAAGCAGCCTTCGGATATCCTGGCACATCCCTTTGGAGCTGGAGAACAGGGACAGCCCAGCCCATGGGATAAAATCTGGGAAAAGGACAGGTCCCCACAGGGTGATCCTGCTCTAAACTTTGCAGGATTTTATCCAAAAATCAAACCAACCTCTCCTGACAGCTGCAATTTATGGACAAAGGGGCTGCATTCACCTCACCTGAGCGGGGATAAAGTGCTTTAAAAATTCCAGTCAGGAAAATTATTTCTATGGCAACTAATGGTGCATTCCAAAGCTGGGTGTGAGAAGGTGGGAAATCGGGAATAACAAATATTAATCACAAGGAACATCTCAAAATCACTCCATGGATAACAAGCAGACATTCAAGGATGCGTTGGGGGGCTCAGAGTCTCGTATTTAATTAGGAGTGAGGTGAATTTTTGGGATTAACGGAGCAATTATTTTTAATCTTCCTTCTTTCTGATAATTCCCACATCCTTATATTATTCCTCCCAAAAACCTCATTGGTGCTGAGAAGACTCCATGAAAATTTAGAGGAGAAAGTCCAGAAAATTTCCAGCAATTGGAAAGTGCAACCCCCACTCCGATCACAGGAATTCCCCTTCCTGAAAATAACCCCAGGGAAAAATTTTGGTGGGAAAGGCAGCAAAGAGAACTGAAAAAATGGGAAGATTTGATAAATCTGAAGATCTGTGTTCAAAGGGAGGCCCCCCCAGAGTGGCATCACTGCAAGGATGACTTGGAGCAGATCAGAGACATCCTTGAGACATCAGATCCATTGATCCCAAAGTTAAAAGAACAAATGTTGGAAAGACAAAAAATGCATAAATGTGTGATTTGGTAAATCAGGAAGGAGTGACAGGAGAGAAAAGGGAAAAAAAAAAGAATTTTTTCTCATTAATTCATTTCTCCTCCCAGAGCCATCACGAGCAGCCTCAAATCCTACAGATTAGAAATCCCTGGGAATGTTCAAGGCTTGGAGTGGAAAATATCCCTGCCCATGGGAGAGGTTGGCACTGCTTCATTTTTCATCTCCTTTCCAACCCAAACCATTCCACAATTCTGTGATTTTACAAATTCCCAATCCAGGGTGGTTTAATTCTTCCAGCGTTTAAACCAAAAGGAGTTTCCATGCCAAGAACAATTGGAAAATTTGAGTAAACGTGGAAGTGTGAAAGCATTCTTGGAATGCACAATTCCATATTTTATAACCCCATTCCCCAGCATCTGATCAAACAGCAGCTGGAAAACAATTTCCATGCAATTTTCAACCCAAATCTGAGAGCATCCTGTGGAAAGATCAGGAAAAAATTGGAATGCTGGAAACTCCAGCCCTAAACCAGCAGAGCATAAACTTCCACTGCTTTAGCTTTAAATCTTCCCCTTAAATTGGGAACAATCATGAAATAAACAACAAAAACAGCAAACCCCTCTTTCCTGGAGGAGCTCACACTGAAGGCCTCCAGGAGAATTCCCTGCTCCCAGTTCCTGCCTGTCCCTTGCAATTCCAAGAGCAAAGGGTTTGATTCATCATCTTGGAAAGAAAATCCCTGGTGATTATCCTAATTAAAGATAACTGATTAACGAGGTGTCCTGGCCCAAGGGGTTCACACCAGGGAGGTGCAGAAGGAGTTGCCAACAATCTTGAGCTTGATAAAAGAAGGTTAGGCCTGGAAAAAGCTGATTTATTCCCAGGTAATTCTGGTTTATCCAGCTGCAACACTGGGGTCCCAATGACATTGCTGATCCAGGTGAACAGGGAGACTTTCCCAAGCTCTTGTGTTCCCTGCTCCAGCTGTTCCCTCTTCCAGAGTTCCAGCTGGATTTCTGAGGACTGATGTGTGAAGATCCCAGACAATGGGAAAACTTTAGGGATTTCCATTCAACAATTGTCGCCCTTATAATTGTTTTCCTTCTCTTTTACCAACCTCCATGGAAATCAAACACACCAGGAATTTAAAGCACAATATTGCTGATTTTAACACCAGATTTTCCAAAAAATCTCTCCAACAATTGTCACCCTTATAATTGTTTTCCTTCTCCTTTACCAGCCTCTAAGGAAATCAAACACATCGGGAATTTAAAGCACAAATCCCAGGTAATTCTGGTTTATCCAGCTGCAACACTGGGGTCCCAATGACATTGCTGATCCAGGTGAACAGGGAGACTTTCCCAAGCTCTTGTGTTCCCTGCTCCAGCTGTTCCCTCTTCCAGAGTTCCAACTGGATTTCTGAGGACTGGGATGCGAAGATCCCAGACAACAGGAAAACTTAGGGATTTTCATCCAACAGTTGTCACCCTCATAATTGTTTTCCTTCTCTTTTACCAACCTCCATGGAAATCAAACACACCAGGAATTCAAAGCACAATATTGCTGATTTTTACACCAGATTTTCCAAAACAAATCACCAAC
>NW_005054303.1:15589407-15592342 GCF_000277835.1 Geospiza fortis | reverse complement strand
TGATGTTCCTCTGAAACACCCAACATCCACCCAACAGCCGGTATGGATCCTCCACCTGGATCCCTTTGGATCTTGCCCACTGTGCAGACTCTGAAGGTGAACCCAGTTCGTGGAGGGGACAGGTGTGGTGGGCAGGGACTCACCTGTGGCCGGGGGTGGCCGGTGACCAGGCAGGTGAGCTCCAGGGTCTCTCCCTCGCGGATGGTGTAGACGCGCTCCGAGTAGCGCTCCTCCTCGATGTTGCAGGCCAGGCCCGAGTGCACGATCCGCACCGTGGGGGGTGCTGCAAGGCCAGCAGAGAAACAGGATCAGAAAGACACGGATCAGCAAATTATGGGATGTTCCAAGTCAGAAGAATCCCACAAGGATCAAGTCCAACTCCTAAGGGAATCAAATGCAACCTTGGCATTCTCAGATCCAAGGTCCACAATTCGAGCCCACCCCAAACAACCCCAGTTCTGGACCTGGTCATGAACACAGGGGGGGCTGCAAGGCCAGCAGAGAAACAGGATCAGAACCACATGGAACACCAAATTACGGGATGTTCCAAGTTGGAAGAATCCCACAAGGATCAAGTCCAACTCTTAAGGGAATCAAACGCGACCTTGGCATTCTCAACTCCCAAATCCAATTAACCAAGCCACCCCAGACCCCTGGGCCTGGCCATGGGCTGGGGGGGCTGCAAGGCCAGCAGAGAAATGGGATGAGAATCACATGGGTCACCAAATTACAGGGCGTTCCAAGTTGAAAGAATCCCACAAAAATCATGACCAGCTCCTAAGGGAATCAAACGCGACCTTGGCATTCTCCACTCCAAGATCAAACCAACTAAGCCCATCCCAGATCATGAGGTGGGGGGGGTGCAAGGCCAACAGAGAAATGGGATGAGAATCACATGGATCATGGGATTGTTGGATGTTTTGGGTTGGAAAAAATCCACAAGGATCAAGTCCAGCTCTTAAGGGAATCAAACGCGACCTTGGCATTCTCAATTCCATGATCCAACCAACCAAGACCATCCCAGACCACTCCACCCCTGGACCTGGCCATGAGCTGGGGGGGCTGCAAGGCCAGCAGAGAAATGGGATCAGAACCACATGGATCACCAAATTACGGGATGTTCCAAGCTGCAAAAATCCCACAAAGATCAAGTCCAGCTCTTAAGGGAATCAAACATGACCTGGGCATTCTCAGGTTCATGATTTAATCAACCGAGCCCATCCCAGACCACCCCATTCTTGGGACTGGCCATGAGCTGGGGGGCTGCAGGGCCAGCAGAGAAATGGGATGAGAACCACACAAATCACCAAATTATGGGATGTTCCAAGTTGGAAGAATCCCACAAGGATCAAATCCAGCTCCTAAGGGAATCAAACACGACCTTGGCATTCTCAGCTCCAAGATCCAACGAACCAAGCCATTCCAGATCACTGGGCCTGGCCATAGGTTGGGGGGCTGCAAGGCCAGCAGAGAAATGGGATGAGAATCACATGGGTCATGAGATTATCAGATGTTCTGGGTTGGAAAAACTCCAGCTCTTAATTACAGGGTGTTCCAAGCTGCAAAAATCCCACAAGGATGAAGTCCAACTTTTGAGGGAATCAAACGTGACCTTGGCATTCTCAACTCCATGATCCAACCAACCAAGCCCATCCCAGACCGCTCCACCCCTGGATGTGGCCATGAGCTGGTGGGGCTGCAAGGCCAGCAGAAAAACGGGATCAGAACCACAGGGATCACCAAATTACCAGAGATCACCAAAGATCACCAAAGATCAAGTCCAGCCCTCAAGGAAATCAAACATGACCTTGGCATTCTCAATTCCATGATCCAACCAACCAAGCCCATCCCAGACCACTCCACCCCTGGGGCTGGCCCTGGCTGGGGGGGCTGCAAGGCCAGCAGAGAAACGGGATGAGAACCACAGGGATCACAGGATTACAGGATGTTCCGAGTTGGAAAAGCCACAAGGATTGAGTCCAGCTCTTAAGGGAACTGAACCTACCTCGGCATTTTCAGCTCCATGATCCAACCAACCAAGCCCACCCCAGCCCTGGAACCAGCACTGAGCATCTCCTCCACACAGTTACTCTTTGTTTACTCAGCACATACTCAGCACCACAAGAGATTTCCATGGTTTTTATTAATCCCTGGCAATCCCCTGGATGAAACCTTCAGCACCCCCTGCCTGCATTCCAATTTTTTTGTTTCCATTTCCAAAATGAACTTGGCATTGTTGTTTTTATTCTATATCTTCCTAAATGCATTATCACACTCGTTATGCAAATGAAAAGACTTAATTAAAGCAGGAAAATTAAGCAGGGGAAACAGTGGCACTGATGCTGCTGCTTCCTTTCCAAATCCTGTCAGCGGGATCAGGATTTGGAGCAGGAGTTAAGTTCAGGCAGAACCTTGCTTTAATTTCCTTGTTGGTACAACCTGTAGTACGGGAATTACTCAGATTTACACGTCGTAAGTGTAAGGAAACCACGAAATTCCTGTTATTACGCCTGCATAAATCCCAGCTCCATTTCCATGAGTTTCCAAAGCACATTCCCAGCTCCACGATTTCGCTTTTGAACCATGAAATTCACAGCTATGACAGCTTCCAGGGAGTGGATCGATAGGAGAAGGAAACTGATTTACAGACCCTAATAAAAGCACACAAACTAAAGGGCACTAAGGATAAAATGGAATTCTGTGGGATGTAAACACCTGGAATTCCATCCTTTCTGTTCATCCATGTGATGCCATTGAGCTCCCAGGCCCATTCCCCATGGAAGAGCCTCAAAACTTCTCCCTGGGCCCTTTGCAGCAGCTGGATCCCCTTCCCAGGGCTGCTTTGCCAGGGAAAGTGCTGCACACCACACCAACCCCGCTTCTCTGATCACTCTGCAATTCCTCTGCTAGGATCCACGTGGAATTCCCGGGATGC
>NW_005054303.1:15588343-15589372 GCF_000277835.1 Geospiza fortis | reverse complement strand
CTGGTCCAGCCCACACTCAGCTCCCTGCAGACACAGCCCGTCGTGGGATCCTGATCTGAAGGCCTGGGATTGATCCAAACCTGCCAAGAATTCCAGTTTCTGAGCCTGGCTCTCCACAGCCTGGAGAAAATGAGGCTCATGCCAAGGAGGCAGAAGAGGCAGAGGAAGAGCAGGGAATGGATGCTTGTTCCATAGAAACACGGAATGATTTGGGTTGGAAGGACCTTAAATCCAATCTCATTCCAACCCAGCACATTCCACTGTCCCAGGCTGCTCCAAACCCCATCCAACCCGACCTTGGACACTTCCAGAGATCCAGGGAACTCACAGCTTCTCTGGGAATTCTATTTCAGAGTCTCCCCACCCTCCCAGCCAGGAATTCCTTCCCAATATCCCATCCAGCCCCACACTCAGTTTGAAGCCATCATTCCAGCAAAGCTCTGCTCTTCCAGCAAGCTCTGCTCTTCCAGCCACCACATCCCAAGTTCCAAAGCCCCAGGAACTTTCCCTCCTCACTTTTCCAGAAGGTTTAACAAAGACCAACACACCCCTGCTCCAGCCAAAAACGCTCCCAGTTACTCCAAGTCCAGCGCAATGATGGAATAAAGGTGCTTGGAACAACCTGGGATACTGGAAGGCGTCCCATCCATGGCAGGGGTGGAACTGGGTTTAAAATCCATTCAAATCCAAACCCCCCTAGGATTCCATTGTTCCCTTGTCCCATAGATGCAGGTGGATCTTCCCATGGAGCTCCTGGAAGGACAGGAATGTCCTTGGTTAGGAATCAGGGCCATGTGTCACTCTCTAACCTGGAAGCAATCAGTGAATTCCTGACTATGATTATTCTTCCCGAGTAGAACAGCAGCACCAACACTTGGTGTGCTGATTTTTCCCTGGAATTCCTAGGAATGCTGATCCCCCTCCACACTCCTCAGGAGTTCAACATCCCAAGGACATGGAATGTGCTCTTTGTTCTGCCATTTCCAGAGCTCTGAGTCACCACTGGGACTTCCATCATCTCCCACACCA
>NW_005054303.1:15569116-15588333 GCF_000277835.1 Geospiza fortis | reverse complement strand
GAATGCTGAAGCAGAGCCACAGAGCAGAAAGGCAAACGAGGGTTCAGCACGGCTCATCAAACTTGGGACCAAATTAGAGCAGTCAGCAGCATTATTCCAACATCCTTTTAAATCCATATTCCATTAATATTCCATTCCTATTCATGTTATATTCATATAACTCCAAATCACAGCTGAAGTGTCCTTCATTTTAGTGGCAGCGCCACTCTCCTGAATCCATTAAATTTGGGAAGGAGCAGGAAAGGGAAAACGCCCCCCTGGGTGTTGTTATCACCAAGGAAAACACTGCTTTGAGAGGAGATCAAACCAATCAAGGGAAATAGCAAATATCCTTCTTCCAGTAAGTGAAAAATCTTATGGTTCGGGAAACATCCCATGATTATGAAGTGTCACCTCTCTCCTTCCTGCAGGAATATCCACCCCAGCTCCTTCTGAAAGCTGCCTCCAGGGATTCCGTCCATTAAAATAATATCAACTCAGCATTGATTTTGCTTGTGACGTTTGAGGAGAATTTGCCACGTGGAAAACGTCGCGTGGGTCCTTCCCTGTGCCACTCCCGGCAAGGCACAACCTGGAGCAAGGAAAGGTTCTCCACGGAAAAGGTAAAACAACAAATCCGAGCACAACCCCCTCGTTCTGCTGCAGGAGTTGTGTGATCCCACAAGATTCCCTCTTTCCATGAAAAATGGAAAGATTCTCCTCTTCTTTTCCATCAATTCCAAGTTTAGGTGGGATACTGGGAAGGAATTCCTGACTGGGAGGGTGGGGAGGCCCTGGAATGGATTTCCCACAGAAGCTGTGATCCAAAGGAATTCCAACAGAATTTGGATGCTTTCTCAGCCTGGAAAGTCCTCACTGGACTCACACTGGGAGGCTTGAGGGTGATTTGGTGATCCCTGAGCTGCGCTGGTGGATTGGGAATGGTTGGGAATTTCCTCTGCTCCAGGACTTCACATTGATGTATTATTATTGTGGAAAACGTTATCAGGATCCTTTGAGAAAAGTGGGAATGAGGTGGTGTTTTGGATTGGCAGAATGGGGGAAAGTTTGAGAGGACTTTGGGATTCATTTCAGCTGGAATGGGAAGAGTTGGGAGATGGAGATTTGTGGAGCTGGAAATGGGAATGATTCCATGGAGAGAGATAAGGGATGGAGGGACAGGATAGAGGGAATGGCTTCCCATTTCCAGAGAGCAGGGATGGATGGGAGATTGGGAATTGGGAATTCCTGGCTGAGAGGAGCTGGGATGGATTTTCCAGGGAAGTTGTGGCTGCTTCTGGACTCTGGAATTGTCCAAGGTTAGGTTGGAGCAGTCTGGGATAGGGAAGGTGTGGATTCCAGGGGTGGAACTGGATGTGCTTTAAAGTTCCTTCCATCCCAAAACATTCCAGGATTCCATTCCAGGATCCCTTGGCACAGCTCTTCCCTGGTTCAAAGTTTCCCACACACAGAGATTTGGTCAAGTTCTTGTTGGAAAACAGGGAATTAAACTCTGGTCAACATCAGAACTCGGATCCTGGAATGGATTCCCTTAATCTGAACATTTCCAAGATCTTCCTGATTCATGGAATGTGCAGGATTCCTTAAAACTGAATTAAAATGAAAAATTTCCTTTTTTTTTTCGGAAATAGGAGATCCATTATGGACCTGCTAGAAAATGCAGGATGGATTTGCCACGAATCAAATCCTTCTCCCCTCCTGCAGCCTTGAGCTTTCCCCCTCAAAATTAATTAGCAGGAGTGAAGCCCCCATGAACTTCGTGCAGTTCTGCAGCAGAACAAGGAGGAAATAATGGGATTTTCTGAAGAAAGAGGAGATTTAAAGTAATTGCAGGCACTTGCTACTCTCAGAATTCACTTTTCCCATATTATCCCAGCTCTTAATTCTCCTAAACTGCAAATGGAATGACCAGGAATCACTGAGGTATTGCCATGGGAATGCACTGCCCTCATCAATGCAGAATTTGGAGCATTTTACTGCAGCTAATTTGGGATTTGGGGCTATTTTTCCAGCTGGAGGTGAGGCCCAGTCCACAAATAAATGGATTATTGAAACAGGTTTTTTTTTTTTTTTTATTTCTTCTCTAAGTGAGTTTTTCTTTGGGGAAATTCAAATGCTACACAAATAGCTTCAATTAAACAAATATTCCATTTATGGAGAAATCTTTCATTTTGGCTCCAACCTGAGCCAAGTTCCAGGTGCCTAAGAGAGGAAACTTCCAGGTGTGATGCTGACCAGATTTCAAACCAGTTGTGCCATCCTGGATCACTCCACATCACTCCTAAATATTTCCCACCTGTTGCCCATGGGAATATTTATTGGGCACCTTCCTCTGAGCTGATCCTGAGCTGAACTTTCCCATCCAACAGCACAAAGTCGCCTTTTATCCCATTGGGGCTGATTTTTCCATGTCGCTCAATATTCCTGCCTCTCCTGGTGTTTGTGGAGCTCCATGATTGATGGCACTGCCATCCCAAGGCTCCCAGATAATCAAATCCCACTGCTGCTTCCCAACACCGCTGCCACAAAATTAGGCCTGACCTAATTTTTGACACTACAAAGCTTAGCAGTGCTGGGTATATTGGGTTTGGGCTGTCCTAATGCTGTTTTTCCAGGAACAGATGGATTTATGGCTTTCTTCCCACCCTTTACAACTCCTCGCACTGCTGGTTATTGTTCCTGCTGCTGGGCAAGTGTAAAAACTGCTGGAGTTCAGAGAGGGATCAGGAAAAGGCCAGGAGAGCTCCTCAGAAATGGATTTGGGCTGAGAATATAAAATCATGGAATGGTTCTCAAGGGAAACTTGAAGATTATCCCATCCCACCGCTGTACTCCAGTCACTGATTCTGAGTGTGGGAGTAAATGAAATCCTTCTTGCACAGGGATCCCAGAAATTCCCATTATTCCAGGACTTTTCCAATGTTTCAGGCCATGGCTGGGGCAGTTTCTGGCCATTCCCTGGTGCTGGGAATTCATGGATGTGCCTCATTCTGTGTGAGATTCTGACTCGTGGTGATTGGGAGAATCCGGTGATTGGGAGAATCCACTGATTGGGAAAATCCATTGATTGGGAAAATCCACTGATCCTTTCCCATCTGTGCATATGCCCAAAAAAATCATGGAATGGTTTGGGTTGGAACGAGACTTAAATCCCACCCAGTGCCACCCCTGCCATGGCAGGGACACCTCCCACTGTCCCAGGGTGCCCCAATGTCCAGCCTGGCCTGGGACACTGCCAGGGATCCAGGGGCAGCCACAGCTGCTCTGGCAATTCCAGCCCAGCCAGGAATTCCCAATTCCCAATCTCCCATCCATCCCTGCCCTCTGGCACTGGGAGCCATTCCCTGGCTCCTGTCCCTCCATGCCTTGTCCCCAGTCCCTCTCCAGCTCATTTCCTTTGGAAGAACTGGGATCCTGAATTTCTCCATGCCTGGCAAATCAGGAGTCTCCCACTCAAACTGGGGCTGTCTCACCCTCAGTTCATTGCAGGAGCACAAGTACAGAAAATCCTCTGCAAAAACAATTTTTTAGGGAAGTCAGAGAAGGAAATACTTCCTAAAAACACGGGAATTTGGTTTCTAGCTTGCTTTAACGATTCAACACCTCCCTGCTTGCTTTTCATCAGCTTTAATTTGTCCTTAATAATTTATCCTGCAGCCCAAAGCAACCCTGCTGACATTAAAATCCTTTCGTGTCCTGGAACTGTCCAGGTTGGAAAAACCCTCTGAGCCCATCAAACCCAACCATTCCCAGCACTGCCAAGGCCACCACTGCCCCGTGTCCCCAGGTGCCACATCCACAGGAATTTTAAATCCCTCCAGGAATGGGGACTCTACCCCTGTCCTGGCCAGCTGTGCCAGGGCTGGACAACCCTTTCCATTAAAAAATTCCTACAAATATCCAAATCAAACCTCCCCTGCCACAGCTTGAGTTAATTTCCTCTCGTTCTACCACTTGTTCCTGGGAAGAAGCCACCAATCCCCGCTGGGGTAAAATCCCATTTCAGGACATTGTGGGAGTAAAGCAAACATCAGGAACCCCCTTTTCCTGCTCCACACTCATTCCCTGTGGGAATGCTGCCTCTTTTTCCTCCAGCTGAGCCCCAGACACGTCCCTGCAATGCCAATTCCTGCCATTTCCACGGGAGCAAAGGTCTCCCAAAGATCCGTGTGTCCCTGCCCAGGCAGACAATTAGGGATAATTCCCTCTGTGCTTCTGCAGGGATTTATTTCCTGATTTAACTCCTGCTCTTTCTTTCTTTCTCTCATCCAGAGTTCAGCTCCAGGAGAGGAGCTGCTCTTCTCCATGCCTGGTGCCATGAGTGGATTTATGGATTTTGGCCACCACGGTTTTCCACCCAAAAGAAATCCAGGGATAACAGGGGCATCCTCACTTCCACCAGCACCATGTGTGGAACACTCTTGGCCAATAACCTTGGAATTCAAAATTTAATTGCCTGGAGCATCAGCACTGAGAAAATATCCCTCTGATGTGGGAATTCCAGGCAGGGTTTCAGAGGAATTTTAGGATTTTTGTGCTGTTTTTAAGCTCAGTATTGGCTTTAAGTGAGAATAAAGTCATTGAGAGACCCTGCCTTGCAATTTTTATTTCTGCTTAAAAGCCTGAAACTGTGATTTTTTTTCAGCTTTTTGTGCTTAAATAACAACCTGGGAAATTGGTGCTTTTGAATTTCCCAGCCCCTTATTCCAGCATTTCCAGAGAATGACGCTTGGTTAACTCACAACGTTCCAGGTTGATCTATCCCTTACACCCAACAAAAAAAGGGCATTTTCCATTTTTTCCCCATTGATTCAGTGGGAATTACAGAGATGAGCACAGAGGGAACCCTTCCCACACTCCACTCCCTCCCTGGAGTGCTCCTGGAGCCGTTTGCATCCCACAGATTGCCGGCTGTGGGATCAAGGAATCTGCTAAAATAAGGAATTGTCAACAAGGGAGGCCTTAATTGCAGCAACACTTTGTTGTTCCTGGCATCACAAAACTGACAACGGTGCCAGACCCTTTTCAGCACCATCACAGGCTGGCAGCAAACACATCTCACTTATTTGGGAGCACACAAAAAATGTGGAATTTCCCCCCCACTGGAAAAGACAGAGAGGGGTGAAAATCACGCATGTTAAAAATCACCTTGTCAAAACAACTCCTGAATCCTAAATGATTTACACAGGTTGGTAAAATTACTTTTAGAAATGCATTTTTAACTCATTTATTTCTTAAATTTCAATTTAATTTTTAACTAATTTAATTTTTTTTTCCTTTGCAGGAAGTGCTGGTAGAGCAGTTCCTGGCAGGCAGCAGCGAGGACATGGATTTATCCTGAAGGAAAAACCACATATATAAAATGAGGATGAAGGGAAACGCTCCCAAGGTGTGCCAGAGGAGATTTAGGTGGGATATTGGGAAGGAATTCCGGCTGGGAGGGTGGGGAGAGGCTGGGATGGAATTCCCAGAGCAGCTGTGGCTGCCCCTGGATCCCATGAAGAGCCCAAGGCCAGGTTGGACAATGGGGCTTGGAGCAGCCTGGGATGGTGGAAGCTTGGAAAATTCACCTGGATTATCCTCTCAATCCAATAATTTCCAGACTTAGCATGAGTTCAAGACAAATATTCATGGAATCATAAAGGTTGGAAAATTTCATCCAACCTTGTCCCCAGCACTGCCAAGACCACCACTGCCCCATGTCCCCAGGTGCCACATCCACAGGGATTTGAAATTCCTCCAGGCATGGGGACTGGGCTCTGTTGTGCGTGGCCTGGACAACCCTTTTAGGAGAAGAAATTTTCCCAGATATCCAATCTAAACCTCACAGAATCCCTGAGGCTGGAAAAGAGCTCCAAGTTCAGAGTCCCAGCTGTGCCCAATGCCCACCTTGTCCCCAGCCCAGAGCTCTGAGTGCCACCTCCAGGGGACACCTGCAGGGATGGGCACTGCAACCCTCCCTGGGCAGTGCCAAGGCCTGAGCCCCCTTTCCATGGGGCAATTCCTGGTGTGCCCAGCCTGAGCTGCCCTGGCCCAGCCTGAGGCCGTTCCCTCTGCTCCTGTCCCTGTTCCCTGGAGCAGAGCCCGACCCCCCCGGCTGTGCCCTCCTGGCAGGAGCTGTGCAGAGCCACAAGGGCCCCTGAGCCTCCTTTGCTCCAGGCTGAGCCCCTTCCAGCTCCCTCAGGGATTCTCCAGCCCCTTCCCAGCTCCCTCAGCCTCTCCTCCCATGTTTTACCCCCAGCAGCCCAGGAAAAGCCCTAAAAATAAAATTTTGGAGGGTGTCCCAAAGCAGGAGGAAGTGCTGCAGGTGCTACAAAACCCCCCATGCAAATTCCAGCAATCACCCTGAGAAAAACCTGTCCTGGTTCAGCTCCGGAACAAAAATTCCACTGACTATGGAATGTAGCTCAGTTTAGTCTGCCGCCTGGAAGAAGCACAGTTTAATATTAAAGAGGAAATTTAAAACACTGAACAGTTCCACGAATGCAAATCAAGAAGGAAATGCCACTTTGGAATGTTAAACGAAAATAAACAGCTTTTTAAACAACAATTTGCAGTTCTTGGGAGCCAGCACAGATCTGTCCCGAGAAAAACAAGGAAAACAAATCTCTTTTCAGGGAATAAAATGATTTCTTGAATTAAAGCCGTGTTTCCTGTAACTTCAATGTCTCACACCTCGTTCTCACATCTTTGTTGTCAAACACCGGCTGGAGCAGGAGCAGCTGAATGACTGGAATGTGTTCCCTTTCTAAAGCTGGGAATTTATTGCATGGATTTTGTGTTTTCCAGGCTCCATCAAAATTTATTTATGGGAATGGATCTTAAAGCTCATCCCATTCCACTTGCAGGGACACCTCCCACTGTCCCAGGCTGCTCCAAGCTTCTCCAGCCTGGCCTCAGACACTTCCAGAGATCCAGGGAAATCCACAGCTTCCCTGGGAATTCCATCCCAGGGTTTTACCACTCTTCCAGCCAGGAATTCCCAATTCCCAACATCCCATCTAACCCTTCCTTCCACCTCTCCTCCTCTTCAGCTCCAGGCATGCTTCATGAGGGCAACCACAGAGTGCTTTAAGTGCCACATCTGGCGCTTAAAATGTCATTCCAAGATATTCCCACCACTGGAAAATCTGATTTGCCTTAAAAACTCCCATTTCCTTCAGGCCCTGGCATTGGGAAAAGAACTGGGGGCTCTGTCAGCCTCCAGCAGAATCTTTTCCTCCTGTGGAGAAATTCTGAAGCACAAAGCTTGGAACACCTGAGAGCTTTTTCAGGGAAATTCCACATTTTCATAGCAAAAATCATCCCATTCCCAAATTTTGGCCAACTCAGGGCAGATAACCAGAGGTTTTCCTTCATTTTAGTAAATCCCAGGCTGTGCAGGGCCAGGAAAGAGCAGCAGAGGAGCTGAGGGGACAGAGATCCTGAGGGGTCCTTGCTGCTTCCATTATTTCTGCGCCAACTTCCCTCACAACCAAGAGCAGATCATTGGACCAACTCCCCCAGACTGCTGGGAAAAATTCCACCAGGAATTATGGAGAGGTTTAGCCCAGTTTCCGGGGAGCTGCTGCAGATGATCAAAGCTCTCCTGGCGGTGGGAACTGGTAACATCCCTCAGTCCATCCCCGCCCTCTCCCTTTCCCAGTTCTTTGATGGATACCAGCTCCCATGGCAATATTTCTCCTGGATCACTCCTTTGTGTCCAACCATTGGAAATGGAAACAATTCCAGGAGATTTGTGGGGCTGAGCAATTATTGAGGTTCCTCCATCACTGGAGAGTATCAATGTTAATTAGGAATTGGATTGACTCAGAGTCCAGCAGATGCAGAAATCAGCTCCCTGTGGATCTGATTCCTTGGGAATCCAAACCAACAGCTCAGTATTGATGTGAACAACTCCAGAGCCTCTCACCCCTCAGCATTCCATGATTTGTTTGGACAGACATCAATGAGCAATCAACAAATCAATAAAAATTAATGAGGAGAATTAATAAACTCCCACCCGGGTACTCAGACACTGCCAGGTCAGGTGTTATTGTGTACATGATTTCCCAGCCCTTTTCCGAAGGCTCCAATCCTATTAACAGAGGGCAATTAGCCATTAACTTCCATTAGGGAGTCGCTCCTTCCGCGCAAAATTTGTGGGAGTGGGAAAAGGACCTCACATTTACCAGCCAAAATCCATCAGCCAGCTCTGCACAGCAGCAGCAATCCCACACCTGATCCCTGTCCAGCAGCACTGGCTTCCCAAGGGCTGGGAATGGTGGAGAGGAGCTGCCAGCTCCTCTTGTGTGGCGTTTGCTGGGTCCCCAGGACAAAGGAGGAGTTGAGAATCTGACTCTATGTTTGTAGAAGAATAATAAATAATAAAGAATAATAACTAATAAATAATAATAAATAATAAAGAATATTATCCTTAGAAGAACAATAAATAATAGAAGAATAATATAATACCATACCATATAGTATAGTATAGTATAGTATAGTATAGTATAGTATATTATAGTATATTATAGTATAGTATATTATAGTATATTATATTATAGTATATTATAGTATATTATATTATAGTATATTATAGTATAGTATATATTATAGTATAGTATATATTATACATTGCATTACATTACGCTACACTAAAACTATACTAAAGAATAGAGAGAGGAGACTTACAGAAGGTTTAACAAGATACTAATTAAAACCTCGTGACTAATTAAAACCTCGTGACTCTCTCTTCCAGAGTCTCAACACAGCCGGACCATGATTGGTCATTAAATTAAAACAATTCACCTGTTGGACAAACAATCTCCAAACCACATTCCAAAGCAGCAAAACACAGGAGAAGCAAATGAGATAATTATTGTTTTCATTTCTCTCTAAGGCTTCTCAGCTTCCCAGGAGAAAAATCCTGGCAAAGAGATTTTTCAGAAAATGTGACAGTGACACTCATGGATACACCCAGGGATGCAAGGGAAATGTCATCCACAATATCTCAGCTTTTCCATGAAAAATCTCTGCTCTGCTGGAATCACCAGCTCAGCATATTCATAAAGCATCAGCACCAAGATTTGGGAATAAAAGGAGGAAGATAAAGGGGGAAAAACGAGTGTATTCCTTCCATCCTTCCCTATTATCATCAAAACCCTCTGGAATGGAGAATACAGAGATTTGCTGGATGGGATTTTTTAATCCTCAATTTCCAACAAGGAGCTCCACATCCTCAGTTTCCATTAAGGAATTCCTCAATTCCCAACAGGAGTCAAGGCAGTGGATGAAGGCACAGAGGGGGATTCTCCTTCATGCCTGGCTGCCTTTGGACCTCCCAGCATCTCCGCTCTTCTCCAGAGCTCCTGTCCTTTGGTCATTTCAGACCCCAAGCTTCCCTTATCCTTCCATGTGGGAGCAAATCCATTCAAAAACAGCAGGGAAAAGAAGTGGCAGAAAGAAGAAAAAACCCAAAAAACAGTGTTCCAAAATTATCTTTGTCATCTAAAAATCACAGAATCATTAAAGCAGGAAAAGACCAGAAGAGTCCAGCACCACCACTGTGGTCACCGCTCATCCATGTTCTAAGGAGCCACATCCACAGGTTTTCCTTGGACACCTACAGGGATGGGCACTCCAAACCTCCCTTCCCAGCTCTTCAGGGATTCTCCAGCCCCTTCCCAGCTCCTCAGGGATTCTCCAGCCCCCTCCCAGCTCCCTCAGCCTCTCCTGGGGCTCCACACCCTTCCCAGCTCCGTTCCCTTCTAAAATCCTCAAGTTCTGAACTTAATTTTAAATCTCATACATGGTGATTAACCTTCGGATTTGTCAGATTGCTGATTTGTTTTAAATCAGCTTTGGGAATGATCTCAAAATGTTTCTCATTTTTTAATTGGAATTGAAAACACTTCCAGCAGATGAGTAATGAGGAAGTGGCATCTGCCTGCCTGGAATTCTCACTGAGGAACACGGATACAGCAAGTCCCCTCAAAGGACACCAGAATTAGATTCCAGCCCTATCCAGATCTCCATCCTGAATTAGATTCTGGCCCTTTCCAGATCTCCATCCTGAATTAGATTCCAGCCTTTTCCAGATCTCCATCCTGAATTAGATTCCGGCCTTTTCCAGATCTCCATCCTGAATTAGATTCTGGCCCTTTCCAGATCTCCATCCTGAATTAGATTCCGGCCTTTTCCAGATCTCCATCCTGAATTAGATTCTGGCCCTTTCCAGATCTCCATCCTGAATTAGATTCCGGCCTTTTCCAGATCTCCATCCTGATCACTGATTTTTCCACCAAAATAAAGAAGAAATCCCTTTGTATTTTCCTATCAACACAGGTATCACCACCTGGAAATAATTCGTAGAGTCATTTCCACGTAGAGCAGATCCTGGTGGCACTCAGGGTATTCCCAATCCCACTTCCCTCTTTAAATCCATCCCAAAATGTTTTTCCACGTGCACAATGCCTTGACTTTATGAGTTTAATGGGGTTTTTTTTGCATTTTCCCCCAGGCAAAGCAACAAATTCCTGGTACAGATCTGACTTCAAGGCCCAGGCAAGGGAAGAACTTCACACAAGGAAGATGAAGCCACAGAGGATTAAACGTTTAAGGCTGAGCTTTGGGACAGGATCCTCCACTGGAGGAATCCAGCAGCATCCAAGAACTTTTATTTCCAGGAGCTGTCAATCCTTCTACTGATCTCAGCAAAGAAAATACTTGAGGAAAACCAGATAAAAATGGGAAGGGTGGAAAGAAGATGCCTTCAAAATGCAGAGATTATGGCTTTAAACACATTCCTAATTAATGGATCATAAGCTGTCCTTAATACATCCCTCAGCACAGCAAACTCTGTCAGATTCCATGGACTCCTGGAATTGGAAATTAATTGGAAGGGCTAAAGATAGCGATGAAGAATGAAAAATACTCACAGATGCTTTCAAACGTCCTTAATCAAAATAATGATTGCATAAATCCTTCGTGCAAGCTCAGAAAAAATAAAATATTGCTACCTAATATCCTCCTCATTATCTGGGCCCCAAAGTGTTTGATAGTTTTAAATTAGAGCCGATTTCAGAAGTGTCTGTTAAATATTAAAAACAAGATCCAAAAGGTTTAACATCTCTCCACACATCCATGGGAGAATCCATCCACTCCGAGCGGGATGTGGGCGAAAAATCAAGGTTTAAGCTCTTGCTCAAAGCTTTGATCAAACCACATTAAACTGCAGGCAAAAAAATCAGACATCAAAGGCAGCTTTAATTCCCCTCTGTGCGAGTGGTGGCACTTGGGGACATCCCAGGACCCCCCAGCTCCAGCTGCACCACCAGGCTGAGCCGAGGCTGGACACTGGGGCTTGGAACAATATGGGACAGTGGAATGTCCCTGCCCATGGAAGGGGGTGGCACTGGGTGGGATTTAAGGTCTCTTCCCATCCAAACCAAACTCTGGGATTCCCCAAAAAGTTGGAACAGGTCCAGGGATCCCAGACTTGCAGAATCCATGGGCTGGGGTGCTCCTTATTGGGAGAAGTCACCCAGAGAAGAAACAGCACCATGGCAGGGTGTATTCCAGGTTTATTCCAGGTTTTGTTCCCTCTGCAGCAACACCAAGAATTCCTCTGAGCATGAATGGACTGGGATGGGTTCTGGATGCAAAATATGGGAATGGGATGCATTAAAAATAGAATCATAGAACAGTTTGGGCTGGAAGGAACCTGAAATCCGATCCAGTGCCACCCCTGCCATGGCAGGGACACCTCCCACTGTCCCAGGGTGTCCCAATGTCCAACCTGGCCTTGGGCACTGCCAGGGATCCAGGGGCAGCCACAGCTGCTCTGGCAATTCTGTGCCAGGTCCTGCCCACCCTCCCAGAAATTCCTGGGAAGCTCAGAGGATGAAACCACCCCCACCCAAGGGACTGCTGGAGTTGGCTCTGGAGCTTCGCAGGGTCCATGAGTCCAACCTGGGCCAGTCCAATTCCTCTCTGGCTGGGAGAATGGACACGACTGAGTGCTACCTCCAGGAATTCCTGGGACATCTCCAGAGATGGGGACTCCAAACCTCCCTGGGCAGTGCCAAGGCCTGAGCCCCCTTTCCATGGGGAAATGCCTGCTGTGCCCACCCTGAGCTGCCCTGGCCCAGCCTGAGGCCGTTCCCTCTGCTCCTGTCCCTGTTCCCTGGAGCAGAGCCCGACCCCCCCGGCTGTGCCCTCCTGACAGGAGCTGTGCAGAGCCACAAGGGCCCCCTGAGCCTCCTTTGCTCCTGTCACATCTGACAGCAGCTCCTGCAGACAGCCAGGGTTTGTTCCACTCCACATCCATCCCTCCAAAGGAATTCTCTTTCCATGGGCTTTCACCTGAGGCATTTTGTCCTGGGTTTTGGGTGTTTGAAGGCAGCATTGATTTTCCAGACAAGGCTGAACAAGTTTGGATGATGAAGAAATGCGATCCCAACATGTGTTTGCCTCGGCTCCTTCCCAGAAGGAAAAGCTGCCTGACACTTACAATAGAGATGCTGATCAGAAAGCTCTCCCAAAAGTGACCCATGAAGGAGAAAACTGAGGCAGGGAGGGTTAGGTTGGATATCAGGGAAAGATTCCACTATTCCAGAGGGTGCTGGCACTGCCCAGGCTCCCCAGGGAATGGGCACAGCCCCGAGGCTGCCAGAGCTCCAGGGGGGTTTGGAGAGCGCTGCCAGGGATGCCCCGGGTGGGATTGTTGGGGGTCTGGGCAGGGACAGGGGCTGGATCAATGATTCCTGTGGGTCCCTTCCCACTCAGGACATTCTGGATTCCATGACTGAACAGATGAGGGGATGCAGGGATGATATCCCAGGACAGGAGATTTGCCCATCCCTTCTGCTGCCAGGGAGAGGTACCCACATTCCATGGGCATCCATCCACACATCCAGGACAGGATCTTCCCAAAGGATGTTCCACCCTCTGCTCACCCACAAACCTCCCCAGGCAACCTGAGGGAGAAGGATTTGGGACAACACTCAGCAGAGAGATAAAAGATTCCTTCAAATTTCCCTTCAAATCTCCCAGTGGGATCAAAGCTTCTCAGAAGATTCCAGACCTCTGAGCCTCTGGAGAGGCTGAGGGTTATTTTCCAGCAGCACAGCATGTTCAGGGCTGGATCCTGCTTTTCTGGGAATGTGCCTCATGATTTCAGCCAGAGCCAGACCCAGATTTCCATGGCACAGTTCAGCTCCCATGGAATGTGCAAACCCGATGTCAGCCTCCAGCCTGGGATGTTCTCCCACTCCTGCTTTTCCTGTCTCTGGATGTATTGAGGCCAAAGAATCATGGAATGATTTAAGTTGGAAAAATCTCTGAGATCATGGAGTCCAACCATCCCCCAGCACTGCCAAGGCCACCGATGCCCCACGTCCCCAATGCAACATCCATGGATTTGAAACCTCTCCAGGAAGGGGAAATCCAATGGAAACCCAACAGAAACCAAATTCCGTGTACAATACCTTCAGGATTAGAATCACAAATATCAGGAGTTAGTAAAGAAAATCCTTGGAATGCTCAAACCCAGTGTGTCCATGTCTGTCACAGCCAGCAGAAATCCAGACTCTCTTCTCTTTCCTTCCAAAACACCAACCCAGGGATGTTTTCCATCCTCTCACCCTGCTCCACTGCTTGGGGAGCCTGCACTTCACCTGACCCTGCTTTCCAACAATTCCATTCCACATCCATCCAAGTCCAACCCTTCCTGCTTCCCGGGAGCATTTCAGTCACTGGAATGTTGGATATTGAAGGTTTCTCTTCCATCTAAACAAGGGAAGAGCTATTCCTGATCCAATTGTTCTGGAACCTTCTTCTGTCCCATTTTTCCCTTCTCCACAGAAGCTGCAGCTGCCCCTGGATCCCTGGAAGTGTCCAAGGCCAGGTTGGATTGGATTTGGAGGTACCTGGGATTGTGAAAGGTGTCCCTGCCCATGGCAGAGGGTGGGGCTGGAAGGGATTTAAGGTCCCATTCCAACCCAAACCATTCTGGAATTCTCTTCCAGCTCAGACACCTGAAATGTTCACCCTCACATTGCAGCCTACTCAACTTATCCCCCTTAAAAACACAGATCCAAAAATCTGAGTGCTAAAAGTGCCAGCAAACCCACATTTTACCAGAGGATGCATTAGGATGTTCACCATTAGGGATGTAAGATCACTCCAGAAGGATTTCTGCCCAGATCCTTTGGTGCGGGCTGGAGCCAAATGGCGCAAAACCCTCTTGGAGCCGCGCAACATCAGCCTGTTAATGTTTTTGAGAATGACTTCAGCAAGTTTTTCAAGGGAACAACTTTCTGTGTCTGCCAAGTGATTGCTACCTCCACCAGCTTGGCCTGCACTCAGTGGCAGAACTTCCCCTAAAAACCACCAATCCATCCCAGAATGGTTTGGCTTGGAAAGGGCTTTGAGGATCATCTCATTCCAACAACTCCATGGGCAGGGACGCCTTGAACTAGAGCAGATGGATGTCAAAATGATAAAAAAATAAATAATTCAAGGGTGCAGATCAATAAATATTTAAATTATTTAGACAGGGAAAAGGGAAGCCTTGAACTTGAGTGCTGCTCCAAACTCACATTCCAGAGCCTGGGAGCTCCCCACTCTGCTGCTCTGCTCATGGAGTCAAGTTTTGAGGAAGGTAATTATGAGTCAATAATAATATCACACAGTTCGTTAGGGATACAAACTCTAATGAGTGCTAATTAGCGAAGCAGCCATAACACAACAATTACTGACACACAGGGCATGGCTGAGCACTGCCCACACTCAGCACAGCAGGGAACTTGTCCATGAACCCATGGAAAAGCAGCTCTTGGATAAGTGAATGAGAGAGCTCCCAGCTCCATTCTGCCAGGATCCAGGAACACAAATGGGAGTGGCTGAAATCATCTCCTCCAAATGCTCAAGGAGAAATGAATCACCAAAATGAATCCTTAAATAAATCCCAATAAACAAACTTGTGCTGACCCCAAGCTGTTTACACACAATTAATGAGCAATCAGGGAAAAAAGAAAAATAAAAGCAAGCAGAACATCTCTCATTAACTTCAACAGGCTCCAGACAGGAGAATGAATTGGGTATTCCAAAGTGAACTGAATCCCAGAATCCCAGGAACATTTAGGTTGGAAAAGAGCTCCAGGATCAACCTGTGCCTGATCCCCACCGTGTCCCCAGCCCAGAGCTCTGAGTGCCACCCCCAGGAATCCCTTGGGCACCTCCAGGGATGGGCACTGCAAACCAGAGGACAGATATTCGTGGAATCATGGAGGTTGGAAAAGACCTCAAAGTTCATCCAACGATTCCCCAGCCCTGCCAAGGCCACTACTGCCCCGTGTACCCAGGTGCCACATCCACATCATTTGTCCTTGGTGCCCAGCTGGAGCAGGAATTGTTTTGTCTCCCTGCTCTGTGCTCAGAGCTCAGAACTGCACATGATCAGAACCATCCCCTGATATGGAGCCCAGACCCTCACACTGAAGCAGCACAGAATGTGAAAAATGGAAAAGCTGAACCTGAGGCATCAACTCCACCACTGCCCCGGGCAACTTTTCCATGAAGAAATGTTCCCAATTTCCAATCCTGAGCTGCCCTGGCCCAGCCTGAGGCCGTTCCCTCTGCTCCTGTCCCTGTTCCCTGGAGCAGAGCCCGACCCCCCCGGCTGTGCCCTCCTGGCAGGAGCTGTGCAGAGCCACAAGGGCCCCTGAGCCTCCTTTGCTCCAGGCTGAGCCCCTTCCCAGCTCCTCAGGGATTCTCCAGCCCCTTCCCAGCTCCCTCAGGGATTCTCCAGCTCCTTCCCAGCTCCTTTCCTTTCCCTGGACACGCTCCAGCCCCTCCTTGTCATGAGGACCCAGAACTGGACCCAGCCCTTGAGGTGTGACCTCCCCAGGACAAATGTGAATTCCTCACCCAAGTGCGTCCATGCTTTCAGACGATGCCTGATAATCCTCTATCGTAAACCCACCACCAAAAATCTTGGAATATACATTATTTTCAGACAAACCCATCACTCTCAACATGAAGATCAATGCTGGGATGCTTCCAGAAAAGAAAATTGACATAGGAAATTATACAAATTATGAAGTCTCTTGAAATTAGGAAATTTCTTTTTAATCAAATAAAGATATCTAGACTCAAAATATAATTCTTTTCCAAAATAAGAAACTTTTTTTCACTGATTTGCAAAACTCTTCCGAACAAAATTTAAAAGTTAAATAACAGTATTAATAACTTCCAAAAATGCTGCACATTGGTAGAGCTCCCAAAGCAAAAGTAAAACAGGAGTAGGATTTCTGCCTCCAGTCAATGCAGGAGATGTACCCTAAAAGGAATTCCCTGTGGTTTATCCCAGCAATATGCAACTGGTTGGACCCAGGGAATGGCTCCCAGTAGGGCAGGGATGGATGGGAGATTGGGAATTCCTGGCTGGGCTGGAATTGCCAGAGCAGCTGTGGCTGCCCCTGGATCCCTGGCAGTGCCCAAGGCCAGGCTGGACACTGGGGCACCCTGGGACAGTGGGAGGTCCCTCATGGAAAAGGGGTGGGATGGGATGGGATTTAAGGTCCCTTTCAACCCAAACCATTCCAGGATTCCATGAAATTACCTCAGGATTAAAGTGGAAATGTTTCTACTCATCATCCAAGCTCCTGAAATGTCATGGCAATAACAGGAACGGCCATGAGAGAGAAGGATAACAACCTCCAGGCTGGAATTTAATCAATTAATAAAATTAATTACCCGAGACAGCTGCCTGCAATAAAAACCATGGGAACCACCACCCTGGCTCCATTTCTCCCCAACTTCTCCATCACTGGAGTCTCCTGCAAGGAGCCTTCCAGACACTGAACCTGCCAGGACCTACCAGTTTTCCTGAAGGATTCATCTCCGCCCTGGCACCGGCCACCGGCGGCGGCGCTTGGCTCGCGCTCCTTGGAGCCTCTCCCACTGTGCCTCCAGGTGACCCTAAATCACCTCTCCTCTTGTTGCTCCAATGCTTCCATTATCCATCACGGCAACGGCGAGGGCTTTTGTTACCCTTCCAAAGGTAATTGTTATTCCACAGGAAAATTTACATCCCTTTAAAGTCAGGGGATAATGGAAAAGCATCTCTGATAGTGCTCAGCTGGCAGGGGAGAGGGAAAACATCTCCTGACTTTTATAAACTGCCATTCCTGATTTTTTTCCCCTCACACACATATCAAACTTCCATTTTCAAAGACCAGCTTCCACCCCAATCCCAAATCCCAACTCTGCTGTGCCAGAGTTGAGTCCTGATTCCACACAATCCACACAAAACGCATCCCAAAACCCTGGAGGTGATTTATCCCAGTGCTGCAAAGACAGCAGAATCTTCCCATTGTTTTACTGAGGCATAAATCCCAATTAATCACCGAGATGTTTGTTTGGATGCTTGGGAATATCACACACAATTAATTTATCTGTAGGAATTACTGAGCAGGGCGCTCCCGGCATAAATCAGGAATAATTCCAGTGGTGTGACAAACTACCTCGCTTTTACCACACAGGGACAGGATGAATACTTAAACTCTCCATTTTTAATGAATTATTTACTCTTCCAAGGGCAACAAGTTGTGCACCTGGAATTGGATTTGGTTGGAGCACCCGGAGGATGGATTTGGAAGCAACAATTATTGCTTATAATAGATAAAATATCAATAAATACAAAAACACAAGATTCAACATATATACATAAATACAACAATTCCCAAGATCCAGACAAGCTGGAGGAAGGGCTCCGCACCAGCAAGGGAGACTCTGGTGTGACAACTTCCACCCAGTAGCTCAGGAACATGGAATTCTGGGATGGTTTGGGTTGGAAGGGGCTTTAGGGATCATCCCACCCCTGCCATGGCAGGGACACCTCCCACTGCCCCAGGGTGCCCCAATGTCCAGCCTGGCCTTGGGCACTGCCAGGGATCCAGGGGCAGCCACAGCTGCTCTGGCAATTCCAGCCCAGCCAGGAATTCCCAATTCCCAATCTCCCATCCATCCCTGCCCTCTGGCACTGGGAGCCATTCCCTGGCTCCTGTCCCTCCATCCCTTGTCCCCAGTCCCTCTCCAGCTCTCCTGGAGCCCCTTCAGGCCCTGCCAGGGGCTCTGAGCTCTCCCTGGAGCTTCTCCTCTCCAGGGGAACATTCCCAGCTCTCCCAGCCCGGCTCCAGGGCAGCTCTGTGGATTCCTCTGGATCACTCCAGATGCTCCTGGATGTTGGATCCAGAGCTGGAAGCTGCTCTGCAGGAGGGGTCACTTCTCTTCCAGGCAGGAAACCCAGGAGAGCAGATTCTTCTCTGAGGAATAAAAGCTGATCCCTATTTTCCACCATCACTTGGAGTATTAAGTTTGACCTTGGATAGCTTGGAAGTAAATCCATTCCCACTGAAAAACTCTTCCAAACCTTCTCCACCCTCTTTGGAGACTGGAAAAAAACCCCAACGGTTCAAACGCAGAAATATTCCTGTATTTGTGCACAGATCCGAGCTCAGGCTTTTTTTATGGATAAACAATCCCTGGGTATTTATAGAATCCCTTACAGCCAAGAAATTCGGGAATTTTAATGGTTCTGCACCATCGGAAAATGGGATTTTAAAGCCACCCCCATTCCCACTGAATGCTCTGAGCCAGATTTGCCTAACAAAACCTAAATATTGACCCCTTTTAGTTGCTCCAGAGTGAATGACTTGGATTGATACCTTAAATTTCAAATCCCTATCTTCTGAAATTCCTCATTTCCTTAAAAAATAAAATAATTATTGCAACCATTTATCTGAATGGGGAAAAAAACCTGTGGGCACCTTCCTGTTATTATCTAAATTACTTTAATATCAAATATCTTTTTAATATTCCTGAGGTTGAACTCTACAGACAAAAACACCCTGGAGTTTCCAGGGGAAAAAACAGCTTTATCAGGATTTATAAGATTATCACTTGTCTGTTGTTCCTCCCAGCTCTGTTCCATGTTATTCCTGATTTTCCCTTGAGGGCTGATGACATTCCGTGGTGGCTCCAAGGTACTGGAAAAGATAATACAGGAACAGAACATTTGGGCTCTAAAACTTGTAATTCCCCAGGGAGAAAAGTTCCATTCAGTTCATATAAATGGAGTTTTTTTGGCTTTTTTTTTTTAATTTTTTAAAATAAATCTCTGGATTCTCTGGCAAAAATAACACAGTAGGGAAATACAGCAGATTTTGTCA
>NW_005054303.1:15565163-15569100 GCF_000277835.1 Geospiza fortis | reverse complement strand
CTGCTGCTTTTTTGAGGAGTTTTCTCCTTAAAAGCCAAGTCAGGGTCTGTTTTAATTCTTCCATGAGATCCATTTTGGAATGGGCAGGGGTGGAATCCCCCATTCCTGGAGGGATTTAAATCCCTGTGGATTTGACACTTGGGGAATGGTTGGATTGGATGATCTCAGAGGGTTTTTCCAACCTAAAGAATTCCATAATTCCCTTGGCATTTCCCATCATTCCCAGCCTACACAAACCCTGTAAATCCAGGTTGCCCATGCCTGAAAATTCCATGATCCTGGAGCCAGACCAAGGAACCTCCCCGTGTCCTTTGATGAGAGAATTCCAGGATTACTGAGGTTGGAAAAGCCCTCCACGACCACCAAGTCCAAGCTATGCCCAATTCCCACCTTGTCACCCAACCAGATCTCATCATTCCTTGGACACCAGCAAGGATGGGGATCCACCCTTTCCAATCAATCCCTGACAAATCCATTGAAAAATTCCTCCTGAGAAGAACAAACTCCTCAGCAGCTCCCCAAAAGAACTGCAGGCATCTTTTCTTGTTCCCATCCCTGCATTTTCCCCATAATGACACAAAATCCTCCCAGGATTTGGAGCCCAAGACAATGGAGGGAGGACTTTGGATTGGGAATACCTGAGGTGAAACAATGACCCTGCCAGAACTGGGGAAAATTTAAGCTCTGGATTAAATATCAGTGCTGGAAAAGGAATTTTCTCCCAACAAACCCTAAAAAAACTCCATATTTTCCAATCAGCCTTTGTGAGGGAGTCAGTGGGAAACAAAACATTGGGAGATTTGAGCTATTAATGGTCTTTTCCAGGAGCTTTGGAATCGTGGAAAATTAGCAGCTGGTGTTTGGGATGATCCCAAAGACTTGGAGAGGGAAAAGAGGTTTTTTTTTCACAGCTTGGTAAATATTGAGGTTCAGATTCCTGCACAGGAGAGGGAAAACCACTCAATTCTGCTGGAATTCATTGCCTTTTCCAATCAAATCTGGGATATCTCTATTCCCTAAATCCTCTGAGCACACCAGAGCCACCGGACCAACAGGATGTGCACGATTAAGTACACACTGAAATCATAAATTACAGAATTCCATGCTAATTAAACACCCCACATCCCTCAACAATTAATTACCAGAGGTTCCTCCTAATCCATCAGCACTCCAGTGGAGTGAGACATCCCTGGAGCATCCCTCACCTGGCATTATCCAGAATTCCAGAGATTTTCCTGAAAAACAGGAGATGATGAGCACCCTGAGCAAATTCCCAGGGTTTTTTTGTGGTGCTCCTGATCCAGCCTTGGCAGCCACCACATTCCAATGTTTCCCTGCCCCTTGCTATTAATTAGGTACTTAATTAGGATTCATCTTCATCTACAGATTATCTTAATATATTTCTTATTTCTCTTCTCTTGGACAGCATCAAGAAAGGCTCTTGGAAAAAAAGGGATGGCTAAAAGAAAGGATGTCTAAAAAGAAGGGATGAGGGAATCTTCCCTCCCTCTAAATTTCACAAAATAATCCCCAAAGAAACATTCCCGTCCAAGGGAACTCCATAAATCCACTCCTAACGAGAGGAAAACCCAGGAAACAAAGCCAAGGGTCACTGGGAATTGGGTTACCTGGGAATTCAGCAAGAGGAAAAGAGCACGGAGGGGCAGAGCGGATAAATCCATGAAAAATGTATGTAAATATGGATAAAAGTGGCTGCCCCATCCCTGGAAGTGTCCATGGGCAGAGCTTGGAGCAGCCTGGGATAGTGGAAGGTTTTCCAGGTGGGATGAAATGGGATTTAAGGTCCCTTCCAGCCCAACCCATTCCATGATCATCTCATTTATTCCTACAGCTCCTCATGGAAAACATCCCAAGGCTTCTTTTCTTACTCTCTCCCCAACATTCCTGAATTTCCCTCCATTCCTCTCCTTCTCCTTTACCCCATATTTCTCCAAACATTTCGCCAAATGTTTCTCCAAAAACTTCCCTTCGATATCCATGATTTTCCTTTCCAGCTTTCCCTAAACACAAGCAGAGCTGCTCAGCCCTGGATTAAAAAAAAAACAACAAAAACCAAAAAACCAGCTTTTTTCCACCAAGGAGGAAAACTCCCAGCCTGTTTTCCAGCCTGGTCTGCCAGCCTGAGAGGCAGCACACGACATTCCCTATTTTTAGCTCAGCTCCGCAGGTACGGAACCCAGGGACACTTATGAACCCTGACATCCCAAAGGGGCTGCAGGGCACTGAGCTCACAAGTTGTTATTTCCCTTTGGATGAGGAGAATTCCAGAGGAAAACAGGTCCTTCACTGGCTCTGAAAATTCCAGAGGAAAACAGGTCCTTCCCTGGCTCTGAACTGAGGAGAATTCCAGAGGAAAACAGGTCTTTTCCTGGCTCTGAAAGTTCCAGAGGAAAACAGATATTTTCCTGGCTTTGATAGAAGGAGAATTCCAGAGGAAAATAGGTCCTTCCCTGGCTCCGAGAGTTGGAGAATCCAGAAGAAAACAGGTCCTTTCCTAGCTCTGAAAATTCCAGAGGAAAACAGGTCCTTCACTGGCTCTGAACTGAGGAGAATTCCAGAGGAAAACAGGTCTTTTCCTGGCTCTGAAAATTCCAGAGGAAAACAGATATTTTCCTGGCTTTGGTAGGAGGAGAATTCCAGAGGATAGTAGGTCCTTTCTTGGCTCCAAACTGAGGAGAATTCCAGAGGAAAACAGGTCCTTTCTTGGATCTGAGAATTCCAGAGGAAAACAGGTCCTTCCCTGGCTCTGGGAGGAGGAGAATTCCAGAGGAAAACAGATCCTTTCCCAGCTCTGAACTGAGGAGAATTCCAGAGGAAAACAGGTCCTTTCCTGGCTCTGAGAATTCCAGAGGAAAACAGGTCCTTTCTTGCCTCTTCCCTAGGAATTCTATTCCAAGGCCTCTCCATCGTCCCAGTCAGGAATTCCTTCCCCAAAACCCACCTAACCCCACCCCCTGGCAGTGGGAATCCTTTTCCTATCACTCCGTGTCCCTGAAAAAAGCCAATCCCATTTTTTAAGCCCCTTTAAATACTGAAATCCACATCAATATTCAGGAATTATGAGATTATTTCCTCACTTCTCCCAAGAGGATTCCTGAGGGTCACAAAAGCCCCCAAAAAACAGGAAAAGATTTCATAGGAATTAAATTCTTCATGATCTGAGAAGAACCACTCAGGAAAATGGAAAATGGATTGGGAAGGGCCATCAAAGCTGAGCTTTTCCAGCTTTCTTCCAATCCCAGGCTGCAATATTCCCTCTGGAGAGCTCCAGGGTTGGATATTTATCCATCACATCCACATCTTTAGGTCATAAATCCACGGAATATCTGGAGCTGGAAGGGTTTCATTAGGGTGACTCATTAGCAGCCTGATTTTAGGCAGTTTTCCTACAAAAACAGGAATTTTTCGTGGATAAAAAGGAACGAAGTGAGAAAACAATTAAGGAATAAAATAGAGATTTTCTGATAGCTGCCAAGATCCCATGGAGCTCTCCCACACTTCAGAAATCATTTTGGATTACTTAAACCAGATTAAATTTTTTCCCCACGTTCCTTCCACTGTTTGGCCATTAGGAATTTTTTTAGGAGGTTTAGGCCTGACTTAAATTCCCAGGGACGTCTCCAAAGCCCAGCAGCACCACAGATGCACCAGAGCAGCTGCTGAGCAGAGCCAAAAGGTGAATGGAGATGGGAACATCATCCTGACCTTACATAACATCTATTCATAGCCCAAATTCCCAAAATATTCCTGATTTTCCTGCTTAGAAAGGGATAAAATTGCTGGGACTCAGGGCTGCCTGCTCTGATGTTGTTTTCACACAATTCCCAGGGAAGTTTTCCATGTGGATTTGGCTGGAAGTTGATTTATATTGGGGATATTTGGTGATCTAATAAATGATGTAATTAATGGTATTTAT
>NW_005054303.1:15559212-15565153 GCF_000277835.1 Geospiza fortis | reverse complement strand
ATATTTATATTTATATTTATATTTATATTTATATTTATATTTATATTTATATTTATATTTATATTTATATTTATATTTATATTTATATTTATATTTATATTTATATTTATATTTATATTTATATTTATATTTATATTTATATTTATATTTATATTTATATTTATATTTATATTTATATTTATATTTATATTTATATTTATATTTATATTTATATTTATATTTAATTTGGCTTTGGAGAGAAGGGATGGGCTCAAACTGCTCTTGGCTGGTGATCCCAAAATCTGCCCTTTCTCCTGCTTGGGGGTGACCACAGACAAGGGATCCAGTGTGGGATCTCCCTAGAAAACATCCTGACATAACAACCATTCCCAGAATTCCTTCAAAAGCAAGGTGGGAGTTGACAACTCCCAAGTTTTTAGGGACAACCAAGTGCCCCATGTAGACGAAGGAGGTGAGGACCTCCAGAGATGCTGCTCTGGGACATCTCCCACTGTTCCAGGCTGCTCCAAGACCCAATGTCCAACCTGGCCTTGGACACTTCCAGGGATCCAGGGGCAGCCACAGCTGCTCTGGCAATTCCATCCCAGCCCCTCTCCACTATCCCAACCAGGAATTCCTTCCCAATATCCCATCTAAATCTCCTTTCCGTCAGTTTGGAGCCACTCCCTGAGTCCTGTCACTCCATCCCTCGTCCAAAGTCTTTCTCCACCTTCCCCACAGCTCCTTCAGGTCCTGGAAGGGCACAATGAGGTCACCTTGCAACTTCTCCAGGCTGAACATTCCCAAATAATTTCACACACACTGAGACAACTCTTAGCGTCACTTCCAAACTTCCATATCTCCAAAGAAGAGCCAGCTTTGCCAAAAAGGAAAATGCCAAGCTCGCAACCGACCTCAAACCAGAAACTAGCACAGAGAAAAGTTCCCTGCAATCCAAGATCTGTTTGGCTGAGGAAAGGAGAGGGAAAGGGGAGGGAAAGGAGCACCATAAGGAGATGGAGCTACAGGAAAATTAAGGACAACGTTCTCCATTTCTTCTCACAAATCCAAGACTGTTCCATCCAGCTGCCTTTAATTGGTTAATCCTGTACAAAATCCCACAATGGTTTGGGTTGGAAAGGACCTTAAATTCCATCCAGTCCCACCCCTGCCATGGACAGGGACATCTTCCACTGTCCCAGGCTGCTCCAAGCATCCTTCCATATCTCCAAAGAAGAGCCAGCTTTGCCAAAAAGGAAAATGCCAAGCTCACAACCAACCTCAAACCAGAAACTAGCACAGAGAAAAATTCCTTGCAAACCAAAATCTGTTTGGGCTGTTTAGCTGAGAAGAGGGAAAGGGGAGGGAAAAGAGCACCATAAGGAGATGGAGCTACAGGAAAATCAAGGACAACGTTCTCCATTTCTTCTCCCACGTCCAAGACTGTTCCATCCAGCTGCCTTTAACTGGTTAATCCTGCACAAAATCCCACAATGGTTTGGGTTGGAAGGGACCTTAAATCCCATCTCATTCCACCCCTGCCATGGACAGGGACATCTTCCACTGTCCCAGGCTGCTCCAAGCTCCATCCAGCCTGGTCTTGGGCACTTCCAGGGACATCCATAACCCTTCCTTGTAACCCCTTCCAAGCACTTTCAGAGTCTTTAAAATAGTGATAAATCTGAAAGCCGCAGCTTTAATTCTGTTTTTCACACAGAAATCAAACGATCAGTTGCCCAAAACCCAAGAGCTTCGTACTTTCCAAGGGGCTGGAATTCACACAACAGCTTTTAAAATATATTTTGTTACTTTCTGGCAGACACAATCCATGTTTTCATCCCCTATTAATTGCTTATTTCCACCTCCGAATTTAATTTTGCGACACTATCCAAGATTTTGATTTTTCCTTTTTTTTTTTCCACCGCTCATGTTTTGTGTTCCTGCAGCTCTGGCACCGCCTTTGGCACAGCTTTGGGCTTTTTTTCTTTCTGCTGAGATCTTTGTGGCAGCGATTCCAACAGATCCCTCTCCATGGGACACATTCCAGAACCTCCTCTGAATGCTTCCCAGTTTGGGTGGCAGGATGGGGATTGAGGGGGGAAGAAGGCCAAGAAGGTGGATGGAAATCTAGGGGACTTTCAAGTGTGGATTCATCCTTTGATCCAGAGAATGGTCGAGGCTGGAGGCAGCTCTGGAGATCACCTGGACCAAGGTCCTGCTCCAAGCAGAGTCAGATTTTGAATAAAAGGAATTCTTGGAGATGGGAGGCACAGCTGGCACTTTGTTCAGAGAGCTTTGTTTGAGTCCTGGAACATGAAACACAGAATCACAGAATCACACAATGATGAGGTTGGAAGAGACCTCTGAGATCATCAAGTCCAACCTGTGCCCTCACACCTCACCCAGACTGTAGCACCCAGTGCCATGTCCAGGCTTTTTGTAAACACACCCAGAGATGGTGATTCCACCACCTCCCTGGGAAGAGCATTCCAGTGCTTTATTATTCTTTGGGTGAAAAATTTCTTCCTAATCTCCAACCTGTGCCTTCCGTGCCGTAGCTGCAGACTGTGTCCTCTGGTTCTGTCAGAGACTGACCCCACGTGTCTGCAGCCTCCCTGCAGGAAGGTGTAGGGAGCAATAAGGGCACCCCTGAGCCTCCTCTTCTCCAGGCTGAGCACCCCCAGCTCCTTCAAACGCTCCTCAAGAGCCTTGGTGGGGTCTTGGAATTCTCTTCCCAGTCTTGGGATAAAGATGGAGATGTCGATCAGTCGATGTCTCTCCTGAAGTGTTTGGGTGCAATCATGGAACCATCAAAGGATCAGGGATGGTTTGGGTTGGTGGGACCTGAATCCCATCCCACCCCTGCCATGGCAGGGACACCTCCCACTATCCCAGGATTCTCCAAGCCCCAATGTCCAACCTGGCCTTGGGATCCAGGGGCAGCCACAGCTGCTCTGGCAATTCCAGCCCAGCCCCTCCCAGGCAGGAATTCCCTCCCTGGTGCCCAGAGCAGCTCCCACCATGCTGAGTTCCCAGGGATAACCAGAACCCCACATCCTGCTCCGGGCAGCAGTGAAGGAGCTGTGCTCTGGGGAATGAATTCTCCTGGAGGATCTGGTGATGTTGATGGGTTTACTGGGAAGCCAAACCAGTCTGCTCGAGGAGCTGAGAGCCAAGGAGGTTTCTGGGAACTGCATTCCGGAGCTAACCTGGTTTTATAGGATTGTGTTTGATACTGATGGTCCTGGAGGGACACAGAATCCCAGGATGGATCAGGCTGGAAGGGGCCACAGAGGGTCACTGGTGCCAGTCCCTGCCCAGGGCACAGGACTGTGTCCATGTGGCTCTGGAATATCCCAGGGAGGAGACTCCAGCCCCTGTCTGGGCTCTGCTCAGGGCTGGGCACTGCCCAGGGCAGGAGTTCTGCCTCCTGTGCCCGGGAATTCCTGGGATCAATCCCTGCCCGTGGCTCTGGGGCCATTGCTGGGCCTGGAGCAGAGCCTGGGCCTGCTCTGACCTCCCGCACACACGGACAGACAGGGACAGACAGGGACAGCCAGGGGGACACAGGCACACCTGGGGACAGCCAGGGACAGACAGGGGGACACAGGCACAGACACCCAGGGACAGATGGGGACACTGAGGGGACAGACACAGGGACACCCAGGGCTGTGCCCCCTCTCAGCTGGGTCTCCTCCAAGGCTGAGCAGCCCCAGCTCCCTCAGCCTTTCCTGGGCACAGAGATGCTCCAGCCCTTCCTCATCCTCACATCCCTCCTCTGGACCAGATCCAGGAGCTCCGGGTCCCTCCTGTCATGCTGATCCCAGAGCTGGACACAGGATCCCCAAGGATGAAACTCCACAAACTCTGGACCACCTGGGCTTTGAGGGGGGAAGCCCATTAAGAGCTGAGATCCCAGAAACCTCCCCCATTCCTGTCATCCCAGCTAAAAATGATCTTCCCACCCCAAAATCCACATTGTGCCAACCTCCAGGCTGCCAACCACGAACAGAAATTCCTGTGTGACACAACCCAACTCCTGCTTCCATTCAAAGCTCTGGGAAGCCTCAGAGAAAACCAACAAACCAACATTTCCAGCTGATATTTTCCTTGACTGTCTCAGGAATGATTTTTTTTCCCCAGCAGCAGAACAACACAATCATCTCTATTTTTATGGTGACCTTTTCAAGTCTGTCACCCAAACAGCTCTCACTGAGGTCACTTTTGTCACACAAGTGGCTCCTGCAGCCGAGTTCAGACTCAATTTTCACTTCTGCTGAACACCTGCCACGTGTGGCTGAGGGTTTTGGCTGTTCTTTATTCTCTTCCCACCTTAAGGCCCTCTCAGGACCAGCAAAGCAGCCTCAAAGCCAGAAAATGACAATTTGAGCACATTTGGAAATTTTTGATACCCTCAAAGATAAATCAGCTCTAAAAATGAGGCAGGGAGTGGTTCTTCATCTAAGAAGTTCTGGAATGGTGGAGGAAGGGGGAGAATTCATCACTGGGATCATCACCCAGAGGTTCCTGAGCAGTTGGAGGTTTACAGGCAGGTTAAATATGAAAATTTATGGTTCTTGTTCAGCATTCCCAGCTCAGGTCTGGGATTTTGGATGGTGGTGACATCCCACAGAACCTGCATTGGGAATAAAGCACAGCTCCCAGGGTGCCGGAATTCCATGTTTTCCAGGGAATGCTTCGCATCTGTGGTATTGATAGTATAGTATAGTATAGTATATATAAAAATATATTATAATATAATACAATATAATACAATACCATATATATTATATTACGCTATACTAAAACTATCCTAAAGAATAGATAAAGGACACAGACAGAAGGTTACAAAGAATGATAATGAAAACTCCTGACTCCTTCCACAGTCCCAACACAGCCTGACAGTGATTGGCCATTAAGTCAAAACAATTCCCATGAAACCAATCAAACAATCACCTGTGGATAAACAATCTCCAACCACATCCCAAAGCAGCAAAACACAGGAGAAGCAAATGAGATAATTATTGTTTTCATTCTTCTCTGAGGCTTCTCAGCTTCCCAGGAGAAGAAATCCTGGCAAAGGGATTTTTCCAGAAAATATGACAGTGACACACATCAGCACGGAAACAAACTGGGAAAAGAGGAGCACCAGAGCCTGGCTGAGATGGAGAAAGGTTCCTGCTCTTCCACGAGCCTTTCACAGGACCAGCTGCTGGCTACAGCTCTGAACCCACCCAGGAATCTCCAGAGGAAATGGGAATGCTCATTCCAGGCATTTCCTGCAATCCTACCAGCACATTTGAGCTCACCCCAAAATTTATTTGGTTAAATAAATTTTTTATTTAACCAAATAATTAAATAATATTTAATTATTTTTTAAGAATTTTAAAATTATTTAAAATTTCAATCAGGGAGCAGCAGAATGAGGAGCTGGATGGTTGAAGGCACAGAATCCATGGAAGTTGCTCCCACTGCCTCCCATCAGGGCTTCTCTGGGAACCAATTCCCATTTTCACCCTCCTCAGGAGAGCAAGCCAAGCACAACGGGGGAGGAAGGAGGGTTGCACGTGTTCTGTGCACGAGACGAAGTCAAACTGGGCAAAAAAAAAATCTGTTTTCAGCTTTTACAGTGACCTCAGGACATCCAGAGACATCCCAGGAGCTGCAAACAGCATTCCACACTCCCTCATCTGTGCCCAGCTCCTCCAAAATCCTTTGGGAAAGGACATGCACAAGACCCATGAGCCCACATGGCCAAGAAGGCCAAAGGCACCTGGGATGGATCAGGAATTGTGTGGGAGTAGGACCAGAGCTGGGATTGTCCTGATTGTCCCCTGTGCTGGGCACTGGTGAGGGACCTTGAGGGATGGGTCCAGTTGTGGACACCTCATAAGAAGAAGGACCTGGAGGGGCTGGAGAGTGTCCAGGGAAGGGAACAGAGCTGGGAAGGGGCTGGAGAATC
>NW_005054303.1:15557795-15559160 GCF_000277835.1 Geospiza fortis | reverse complement strand
GGAGCTGGGAAGGGGCTGGAGAATCCCTGAGGAGCTGGGAAGGGGCTCAGCCTGGAGCAAAGGAGGCTCAGGGGCCCTTGTGGCTCTGCACAGCTCCTGCCAGGAGGGCACAGCCGGGGGGGTCGGGCTCTGCTCCAGGGAACAGGGACAGGAGCAGAGGGAACGGCCTCAGGCTGGGCCAGGGCAGCTCAGGGTGGGCACAGCAGGCATTTCCCCATGGAAAGGGGGCTCAGGCCTTGGCACTGCCCAGGGAGGGTTGCAGTGCCCATCCCTGCAGGTGTCCCCTGGAGGTGGCACTCAGAGCTCTGGGCTGGGGACAAGGTGGGCATAGCTGGGACTCTGACCTTGAAGCTTTTCCGACATTAAGAATTCCATATAAACCTCTCCAAAATCCACAAAACCTTTGGCCCTCCTCAGTGCCATGCCCAGCCAAGCCCTGCCACAGTGAAATTCCTCCTCTCCTCCCTTTCCCAAGCTCCCGGTATTTCCAAAATCAAATTTTCCCTTTTCTTCCCAGCATTTTCCCAAAGCAACAAATTAGAGCCCACAGCCTTTCCCATGGGAGACAGCTCTCTCCAGGCAGGAGGGGGAATGAGAAGGTTGGTGTTGACCTTTCCACTCATTTTCATCCCAGTGGACGCTGCAGAGATCCCGAAATTCCCTTAAACACCACTCCAAGAAGGAAGACAAGATGGAAAAATGAGACCACCACCCTCGAGGCTTTATTAGAGCTCCTGCAAAAGCTCCAGGAGACTGAGGCTGGAATGACCCCTCCTGCAAATAAAGCAGGAGCCTTGGGAGAGCCTGGAATGGTGTCTGAGAGAAGCAGCAGCCTGGAAAGTGCTGGAAGGACAGGAAAGGCACAGCAGGAAGCAATGGGGAAAATTATTTTGGGGAAAATATCCCACAGGGAAAAGGTGTCCTTGCCCATGGCATGGTGCTTGGAATGAGATTAGTTTAAGATTCTTCCCAATCCAAGTAATTCTGGATTCTGTGAGTTAAACTCATCCCACCTCCTCCTGACTTTAGTATCTGATTTTCAGGAGAACAACTAATTTAGGGACTAATTCCAGGCAGGGATGGAGGAGGTGGTGGGAAAGCTACAAAGAGGAGTGAATCCACCCCACAGCAGAAATTCAAGCTCATTCCAGAACATGGATTTTGAACCTCATGGATTCTGAGCTCCAGGTGACTGGGAAGCACAGCTGGATCTCTGGGAGGTCAGGATTCCATGAGAATGGGAGACTCCAGAAATTCAGCCTTGCTTTCCTGGGAAATTGTTTCCTTCCAAGAATAAGCCAGTTCCCATTAAAAAAGAAAAAAAAAAAAGAAAAAAAAAAGAAAAAAAAAGAAAAAAAAAGAAAA